>NC_059143.1:16604602-16912202 GCF_020740605.2 Lemur catta | reverse complement strand
ATTTCCTAATAAAAGGAGAATATCAAGTTATTAACACAATTGAAATCTAAATAGTCTGCCTGCATACCAAGTTTTTATACAACTATGTTATTACTTGTAAACATTAGATTTGTAAGCAAAATGCATAAAGTCTCATGTGTATTCTAAAGATCACAAAATAATTTGAAGTAGGACAGCTAGAATTTAATTATCACTGGGTTATTTTTATGAAGTTGCTTAACATCTTAAACTATTATGTATGTGTTTTGAAAGAAGATCTTGTCACCTGTAGCATGCAGAAGGACACATTGTGACAACCCACTTACTGACATGCAATTCAGCACTAATGCTGCTGAGTAGCAGAATCGGTTTAGCAATATTATGATCAAGGTCACCTAGCAATAGATTATGCATTGACCCCTACCCTTAAGACTATGGCTGATGTAGGCAAGGGACAGCTCATCCTCTTAGGCATACTTAGGAAGCTTAGGGACACAAATCAACATTAACTTTCTACTGGGTTTTCAATCCAACAGAGTTAAAAGAATAGCAAGTGTATAGGGGTTACTGTCATCTTCTCGTTTCAGTTCACAGTCATTAAACCACACAATATGGATTTATCTCACTGGAAAGTAGAAGACAAGTACATCCTCCATCTCTCCTACACCAGATTAAATCAATCTCTCATTTTCTGTACTTCTAAGAATAAATGGCAACCCTCTTTTTTGGTGCCTGAAGTAATTCAAAGAACCACGTGGGATGGAGGAAGAGGAGACTACAAATAACCGAACTTCAGAGAATTATTTCTCTTCCTGCATTGCCTTTTTCCTGAGCCTATAAATAACAACATTGCATCATGCTGACAGGGCATGCTGTTCAAATACAAAAGGCAGGCTTGCCCTTCAACAGATGCAAAGAAAAGCTGCCACCAAACAGCTCTGATAATGTCAACACACCCCAGAGATGGGATCGGGGTGCAGGCCCTCTGCATGTGGCACTTGTGCACTGGCCCCCACTGTCCACGACCACCGTGGGTCTCCCTGCTCAGTCTGATAAATGAATCACCAAACGGGTCAATGTCCTCTCTCCTGTCCCTGCCATCACCATGAACTGCACAAACACAACCAGTGCAGACCTCCCACTTATTCTGGGAGTCACCAATGAAAAATGGGATTTTATATTAACAAAAGTACCGAGAGAAAGCACGAAGGCCACCTTTAAAGAGGTACCTCTCGCCGTGGACGACGTCTGAAATAATGAGTGGACAAAAGGTCCTGGGACAGAACACAGGCACACCGGGGCGGGAGCGAGCAGCAAGCCTTTCACACAGAACTTCATTAGGAATAGAAAACGAGGGAGGACTCTGCATCCTCCTGAAAGGAACTGGGGCCCAGGGTGATGCGAATATGGTGAAGTAAAGGTCAGGCATCAAAGAGTCCCCGCAGACACTGCTCATGGGGGAGAAAGCACAGGCCACCACCATCACGCCTTTCCCAGCAGGGAGGGGACGCAAAATAGCAGGGCGGAAAAACAAACAAATAAGGCAGCTTCAAAGAAGAGAATGATTTTGTAATCAGGGTTCCAGAAGCAGGACGATGCCTACCACATCATTCCAAATGGTAGGAGACACGAGCCCCTCCTGAGATATGCATTGTTTGATTCTTGATTCCGGACACACGCACAGAAGCCACCAGTACATCTGGGGCTTATTTATAGTTGGGAGCTGCAGACAAGGCAAATAGACCAATATGTTCCTTCCATGTATGTCTGTGTGTGTGTATATAACATACATGTATATATGATGCATGCATACGGGACACATACACACGTACACACAAATAGATAAAGCTCACTGTAACTTCTTCAGTGTGGCCTCTAGGCCTTGTACAAATCTCGACTTTGTCCCCAGGAAGTCCTACTGCGATTGTTTGAGAGGCAGCTATATTAAAAGCGCCCTCCCAGTCTCAGCTCCAGAAGTACAGGGCCTCATGCATTCTCATCTCCGTACTCCCAGCAGAAAGCACACAGCTTCGTTTAATGCATTTACTTTTTACTTCATTTAAATTTATTCAATTCAGTTCTTTATAACCACAGCTTTGAAATAAAAGTGTGACTCTAAAGAAATGAAACTGATTCTTTAGCCAGCACATCAGAATGTAAGTATTTGATTCAGTATTCTTGTTAGGAGGCCATCCTCTTATTCCAATTATCAAGACACTTTTGCATCATCTTCTTTGGAACTGGCTTCAGAAACACATTTAGGTGCCACACAAGACAAGGAGACAGTCCTTGATAATCAACCTCCTTTTTAAACTAAGAAATGACAACACTCACATTGAGCAACAGATTTGCTGCCAATAGACTCACTCATCTATTCATTCAACAAATATACACTGAGGGCCAGTCCTGTGCTAGGCCCAGATTTGTTCCCAAAAACCAAACCCAAGGTTTTAAAATGTCAGCATGCAGGATGTTCACGACGTATAGGCTCAAGCTCAGGAGACAGTTTCAAAGTAAGTTCTCAAAATGTTTGCATAATAGCAACTTTGTTAGAATACAGTCATTAACTTTATAGAAAACTACTTTCATTCATTCAAATATTTGGGCATTTAGAGATAAATGGACTAACATTAAAAATTAGTTACATTACTAAATAGGCGCACCATATGAGGTGTGTATATGAAAGTGTGTATTTATATAAAACTAAATACATATACACATGTTACATACAAACTAGATTGTTAAAGCTGGAGGGGAGAAAAGTTGTGCAAATCTGTATTACATAAAGAAAAAAGAAGGGTAGAGCAAAATAAAAATAGTTCACTAAAATATAGACTTTTCCCTAATACTTTAAAAATAATCAACAACAACAGAAAAATACTCATTAATCACTTGTCTCTTAATGGACTTAACATGACTATAGGTTTAATTGGATGAAAATTAAGTGAACATTAATGAAAAATACAAAATTCAAAGCTATAACTACCAATTCGCATTTGAGAACTGAGATTACTATGTAACACATGGGTCCATTTCCTAACAGCTGTTTGCATTATGGAAATTCAGGGAAGAGTCACTAGCTGTGCAGTACCTACAGCCCCTAGAGCTACCTCCACACCCATTTTGCCAATCACAGGCCTTGCTTTCCTGACAGCTCTCAACATCAAAACAAGTTCTTTCTCCCAAAAAAAAAAAAAAAAGAAAAAGAAAATTTGATACTCGATTTCCCAGGCTTAAGCACTCAGCAGGAATAATAGCAACCATCACACCATTACTTAGAGTTTACCACATGCTAGGTACTGCATTAACCCATTCATTCCTCCCAGCAATGCGATAGGTACACACACACACACACACACACACACACACACACACACACACACACAGGAAGAGTTAAGGAAGACAAGGTAGACAGTAAGAACAACATAAGGAGCAGAGAAGGTTCGAGGTGCAGGTAGGTACTGCAGACACACAGTGGGGAGAAGCAGAGGCAGTGAGGAGAGAGAATTCTTCCTGCGGTCTGGCCAAGAAAATCCTGTGCTCACCAGCTGAGGTGCAAATGGACCCCAAGTACCACCAAAGCGTAGCACTTCACTGCAAGTTCAATTGAGGCCACAACAGAAGCTCCTGAAGCCGTTTCAACCAGGTATATGCACAAGTGGCAGGATAGGAGCAGATCTGTTAAAGAAATCATCCTCCCATGTGCCTTCTAAATGGACCCAAACAACGAAGGGCGAAGTATATAAAAAGTCATTAATGAAACTAACAGAGAAAGTGGACCCTGCACGTGATTTGCAAATAAAGAGTACAGGAAAATGAAAACTGATGGGCACGTACTGCGCTGGTCACCCTGCATGACAGCGAGCTTACACAAAAGCAGCTGTTCAAATACCTTTGCAGATTCTGAGTCACTGAGGAAACTAAGTTGGTGTCAAAGGATGCACCTGCCTAAATTAGAGCCCCCAGGCCACATTTTGTGAGTGTGTATTGATAAGAGCTCAAGAGACCCTATCTCTAACCTAAAGGCTCACTGAAAAAAAAAAAAAAAAGATTAATTGCAAGCAAATTAATCATCTGAGCTGTGCATGTTTTCATAAACTGAGTCACGGCCTTAGAGGCCCTCTGCAAATGAAGGATGCCACCCTCTGATGCTTTCCCGCACGTGTACTTGGGAAGATCAATGAAACACTGGTGTCTGGGCACCTTGAGGATAAGAACAACCACGTTTCAAGTTAGCCCTAAAATCTTTTCATCCTCTGGACC
Organism: Lemur catta; assembly: GCF_020740605.2. Classification (NCBI taxonomy): domain Eukaryota; kingdom Metazoa; phylum Chordata; class Mammalia; order Primates; family Lemuridae; genus Lemur; species Lemur catta. Next base: position 16,907,960 of record NC_059143.1, on the reverse strand, counting down.
TTTGGGAAGAACCAAACAGAAACACATCACATTTGGCTTGGCCCTAAAGCAGGAGCTCACTAAATAAGAGCAGTGACAGATCTTGTGTCCTTTTTCTTAAAACCAAATACCAGTTAAGTAAGCAAGCCATGCTACCACGAAGAAGTTCTAATACCTACCCCCTGCACTCTGATCACAATTATCTACCCCAAAGAGACAGAATATCTGCTAAGAGCTACAATGTGGACTATGCACCTCCAAGGACCATATTTATAGGAATCCTTTGATGGAACTGTGGCTTCTTTATTTCTAGAACCATTACAACAACAAAGAATGACCACTTACTTTTAGCACTCACTCGGTCCCTTACAAGAATTAACCATGGAACAAACTAAAACCATGCCAAATTGAGTTTTTTTGGGGAAAAAGTTATTAGTTTAACCAATTTTTGTTTTAAAATGAAAAATTAACTCCAATGGCAAGCATGACAAAATATAAATATTGACTTTTATATTTCTGTTAAACAGCTTCAAAACCCAATTTAGAGCATTAATTCATCAGTAGAGTAAAGGGAGATAATTCTAATCAATAAATGCCTAATGCTAAGGTACCTCATTGCTCTGTTGCTCACAATTTTAAACTTCAGGCTTTTAGCCCTGCAAATCTCTGCTGAACACTGAATCTAGCATTGTCATGTTCAAAGCTATTCAAAATGTATAATGTCTGTCCTTTAAGAAATTTAAATCGGTGAAAACACTCATCCTGTACCTACCTTTCGTTTCAGAGATGATTTAGTCAATTTAAGTGTTATTTCCTCCTGCACAAACCCAAGGGAATGCAGGAACTTCAACAGTCTGAACATCCTTCCCTATAAGTAGGGCCCTAACCCTGAGTTTTAAGGGAAATAACACTGACAAATAGACCAGACTGCACAGGAAATTAATCAGAACTACGTTTTTAAAAGCAAGAGAAAAAAAGGGAGAAATACAACCAAAGGCTTACGAGCCTGAATGCAAATAAAAACTGTTTCAAGATAATGAGAAGAAAAATAAGTTGGATATGGGTTTACATATGGGTTTAAATAGTTCAGATCCTGGTGAGCTTTCTGCAGTAGATTTCATTTATAAACTATTTGTATCATCTCCAAAATACATCTTCCACCTAGTGGAAGATCTTCTCTAGTGGCTTAGAGAAAGTTAGAGAATTGCTCTGAGGAGTCCTCAGATTTAAGGAGTCACTTTGTGAAGGGAAAAAAATGATTGGGGAAGTAATTTAACTTCATTTCCCCCACTGCCACCCCCACCCAAATGAACAACTCATCCCTGTGCCAATAAAAGCCCTCCTAGGCAAAAATCTTCAAAGGGACTCATAGGGTTTGCTGGGGACTGACTTGCAGAGTGCCTGGTTAACTGGGGGACAGATGCTGTTAAAACCTCAAACTGATGCACTGATGATCATTGGTGCAAACAAGGATGGTGCACCTAGCATAACAGCAACCTTCTTTCCTATGCATGACTGATTTGTTATATTGTTATTTTTCTACAAACCCTCATAACCTCAAGCAAACAGATAAAAAAGAGATGCAAAGGAGAAGTAGAATTTTCCAAAGACCAGGGCATTTCTGGTACTGGAGTGAGACAACCCAGGCTCACTCACCGGGTCAACTCAGGAAGTTACTTAAAGTCCTCTTGGATCCTGTTTTTGGTTTGGTTTTGTTTTTCTATAACATGCAGATGACAATTTTACAGCTATGTCATAGAGGTGTTCTGAGAATTAAATGGGTAGCATGTGTAAAGCCACTGACATAGTTGTGAGCCAAACTAAGCACAAGAAAACGTGACAAAAGCCACTATTATTTCAAAGCTGATGCTGCCCTGACATTTAAGGTAGTAACGTTTGTATAAATCAATTGTTAGCCAGGACCAAAATTTGGAAATAGATTATTAGTAACTCAGGGAGGGAGAAAATTGTATTTCGTATTTTTCAACTAAGAGGACTTAATAATGCTCACAAACGTTAAGCTTCAAGTACACCAATCTCGTCTCTCTACCAAGGAAGGATCGTACCCCTCCTTCGCCCATGTCTCCTGAACAGACGGTAACTGACTAACATCCTGCATTCCTGGAAGGTTCTTCCTCAGCAATGACACAATGAAAAGCAAAAGAACAAAATGTTCCCGGGCCCTGTGACATTCTGGCTTGTTTTGATATTAGTCCTCAAGTGAGAATTAGAGATTTGATCATCAGAGGCTTTATTTTAAAAAGAAGAGGAAGGCACAGTACCTCTAATCGTTGTATCCGTCCCTTGAAAAACATAAAGAGGGAAGAATTGGGATAAGCAGCTTCTTTTTTGAGGAGAATTTCCTTAGCTTCGTCCAGGCCTGCTTTGTTATCACTGCCGTCCAAGGCAAAAAACGGGCGGACCACTGTGTGGTACCAGAGCAGCGCTAACCTAAAGGAAGAGGGAGAGCAATATTGAGCAAATCATTTTTCTTATGTTGTTTCTATTTTTTTAAAAAATCAGCACATGTTCTTCCAACACACATTCTTTCCAAAGAAAACTTACTATGCAGTTTTTAAAGAAGTAAAATCAGAATGTCTTTCTCCATTTTAGTTTTGTCAATATTTGGAAAACTGCACCTTTAGCACAACATATAAATCATCACCTATATACCCTTCCATCAAATAAGAGGATAATAAGGTAAGAGAAGCATTTAGCTTTTCTGAACCTTCCAGATGGATCGCTGAAGAGATGACTGATTGAAATCTCTGAATTCTACACCTTGCTCATCAACGCACACATTTGAAACAGAACTGATCACCATGAATTTACTGTCCCCTCGTAAGAAAAGCTTTACTCTTTTTACAAAAGGAAAATGTTGGCTTCCCTTATGTTCACAAAGCTTAGGGTGTAAGCCTAGAACTCAAATTTAAATACAGAAACCACAGACACAAATGACATTACATTAGTGACAGGACCATGACAGTGTCCTGTCAACCCTTGCTCTGGCCTTTGAGGATGTTCAATTTAAAAGACAAGCTAATAAATGAATTACTTAAAATTTCCTTATTTGAAACTCGTAACTTTCAAGAAAAATGCCATGTTAAACTAAATAAACAAAACAGGTTCACTGGGATTTGCTTTAATGAGTAGAGAAAAATGTTTAACCAACATATCAAATATTTTTATGTAAATGAAACTTCTGGTATGGTTGTAAATTTCATTCTCCTGTGGAACTCATACTACTTACGTTATTAACTCCATTCACTCTTTTCTCAGATATATGCACAAAGTAATATTAAGATATATTCAGACAAATGATCACAAGTTACAAATCAGATCATTCAGATTAATAAAGGACTACTGTTTGTATAAATGAGTTTGGGGAGACACAAATATTTTTTTAAATGAAACATTAATGATATTTTTAGTAGCTACCAACTAGGAGTTAACATCCAAATTTGTCAATAGTGACCCAAGTAGAAATAGTGCTAAGGTCCTCTGTGATATCAAGATTTTGGGGGGAAAATTTTGACAAATGGTATAATGTTCGACAACAAACATCTGGTCATTAAATCACAAATGATAAATATCTGCCAGGTTGAAAAAAAAATCACATCACTTTTAACTGATGTAGAAATGGGTGAATCTTCACTCTAGATAGTTACATCAGCTTTCTCACGTTCTCTGGTTTAAATAATTGTTATTCACGTTTAGACTGAACCATGTAGCATGACTTAATTTAGTGGAACAGCACAAAATATCCAAGCCACATATAAGAAACCAACTGACCACCTATAATTACCCAGCAAAATTATCCAACATGAAGATGCTTTATAAGAATAAAAATTTCAGAACAACAGAAAAGGCTTATATTTTTGGCTCCTGAGTCCAAAAATCAGGATTGTGAATCTCAGCGACTCTGGTCAAAGTCAAAAGAACTGCTTAAAAAAACATTTGAGGTTGAAAGATAAGGTCACTTTACCAGTTTAAAATACAGGCGTCATGAGACTTAGGAACAGTGCCTTGTTCCCTAACTAAAGTCAGAACTGCCACCACCACCATCATAGAACACGGTCCTCGGTGTTGCATTAAGACATAAGGTACACGTCCTGTCAACCAGCCATCATTTTACCTGAAGTTTCCTTTAAAGTCTTTGATTGTGGTTTACTTACTTTCAACACTATATTATCTACCAAAGCATTGCAATATAGCTACTCACGTAGCTAAAGGGGCCTTCATGTCCTTACTTTCGCTTGCATACATCAGTGAAGAAAGCCCCTGTAGGCGGTCTCCAGGAAAACCCAGCAGGTTGATGATTTTGAGCAGGTTTGGGGGCACCATGGATATGCAAAGGTGAAAAAGGCCATATCCAAAGCTAACAGCACCTTTCAGTCTGTTTAGAGACTCCTCAGACACCCCTTCAGCCACAATGTGATTATCATTTGCAGCATCAGAAGTCAAGGACTCTTCAGTTAGCTTCTTCTGATGCAGCTCCTGAAGGGCATTGATGTCCAGATAGCATTTATTGTAAATCTTCCAGGCCTTCCTAAGGATCCACCCACCTTTTATGTAGGCTACAAAGAGAAGGAGAGAAAAGCATTCAAAAGTAAGCCTTCAAAATAATTTTTGTATTTGAATAGTAAAGGATATTGAAAAATAACCCAAAAGTCAAGCAAAAATTTAAAAACATAAAAATTATTAGCTATCGCTGCACCCTTTTTTTCTTCATAGTGCTTCCTGAAATGCCTTCTTTCCGTTGGTTTCCCTTCACTACACTGGATGACCACTGGCGAAAGCCATGTGTTTTTGTGCATTGTTGTATCAAGCCCCTCATGCAGTAGCTAGGGCAGAGTATATAACACATGCCGAAAGAATGAATGAATGAATGAATGAATGCATCACTTGAACCCAACTTTTTTTCCCATGTGTTCTGTGACAGCTTCCACCACGTCTCTTAACTACTCTGGTACTTTCCTAATAAACCTCTTTTCTAAATCATGCATTTGTCTGCTCTGTGTTTCCTTCTTAACCTAGTTTACCGTTAAATTTATACCCAAGCACCAAGTGTGGCATCTTGCCAAAAAGTAAAACAAGCAAACAAAAAGGATTAATTAATATTTACTGGGTAAAAAAAAATGGCCAGTTTATAACCAAAAAAGTCATTCATGTTAAATGCAGAAATGCAAAGAACCCCCCATTTGCCTAGATATGACATCTACTGTGTGCCTTAACATGCCTTGGTAGAATGGCTCCATCTGGTCTATGACAATGGCATTTGCCCACGGCCCCAACCCAGAGGGACCCCCAGTGAGGAGGGCAGCAAAGAAAAAGTCACTACACATCAGAGGGTAAAAATCTATTATTTAAGCCACTTCTATTATTTCCCATTAGGCGAATTTTTCTTACTAGAGCCCGCTCGAGAACATGGATATGAAGAAGACTTCAAGGCAAAGAGGTAAGACATGGGGTTCACCACCATCCCTGGCCCACTGGCCCGCAGACAAGCCCTCAGGACCTTGCTGCCAACTCTCCTAAGAACATTTCACATTCAGGGGAGGAGTGGGGGTGGGGGGAAGTCGATTTACATGTGATTATCTGAGAGCATCATCACTGCATTCTTGAGGAAAGACTGTCTGTAGGGAATTCTTTGTAAAACAAAGCTCTCATAACTGCAAGAGAGCTTATCCACTGGGCACTGTCACTAATATGATACCGGCTCTGACCCTCATGTACAAAGGGACAATATGAACTGCCACAGACTTCCAGGTCCTTTAGAACAGCAGGAAAATAAGGTTTTAAAACGCTATCTTTAAATTTCAGAAAATATATAATATAAAACAAAAATCTGATTTACAAATGCCCAATGTCTGCATTGAAAGTGATGTGAGAGTATATGGTACGTGCAGAAAAGAGTTAACATAGTAGGCCTGACTGCTACCCTTCAAAAGGTCTGCTAACAAGGTGGGCCCTTGGTTGAACCGGGAACTTGCAAAGTACTTAGCACTCCCAGAACTGGTAAGAGTGGCTCACCATGTGTGCTTACACCGCACGAGCAATATGGTTTATACTGAACGCCCGCTTTATTTCTGGGAGTCTGAAATTTGAGTATGTGCCAGGCAGGGGGGTGCCTACATGATTAGCCCCCAGTAACAACTCTGGGCACTCAGTCTCTAACGGGATTTGCTGGTTGGTAACATTTCATCCGTGTTGTCACAGCTCGGTGCTGGGGGAATTGAGCGTGTCCTATGTGACTCAGCGAGAACAGATCCTCGGAAGCTTGTGCCTGGTGGTTTCCCCTGGGCCTCACTCCATGTACCTCTTCCCTTTCTTATTTTGCTTTGTATACTTCTGCTGTAAGAAATCACAGCTGCGATGATTATACGCCCAGTCCCCAAGCACATCATCAAACCTGGGGGTGGCAAGCTATTAGGTTACTGAAGCATATCAATTTTCTGGCAAATGATGCCCACACCTCCTATGGGATCACAAGTAAAAACACAACCATGCTGCAAGTTCTGGGTGATTAACGGCCTACCGTCTATGTCCACTGAAAAGAATGCTATAAGGTAGAGTGAACAAGTAAAATAAATTAGTTTATAAAAGTTTTTTTTAAAGGGAACTATTTTTTTTACTCTATAATGATAAAAGTAATACACATTTGAAACAATTTCTTTTCATTTGGTTTTATTTAACAGAACTATTTACTGTACAAACACTACATTTCAGGCACCGTTCTGGGTGAGTCTTCCTTTAAGAGGCTCAGTGACTTTTTTCCCTCCTAAATGGAAGTGCAATGGGAAAAGACAGGTTGGAGAAAACCCTGGAGCTTCTCTGTATACTAACACAGTGGATTCTTAAGTTTTGGATTCATCCCACGTTGCCTACAAACAAGAAAGATGGTTCTCAGTTGTGGTCCAAAGAGCTGAGGATTTAAGAAAAAAGCAGAAAAGGGAAAAATAATAAATAGGAAGCTAGACTATATATTCTTGAAAACCCAAAAGTCATTGGGATCCAATTGAAAACAAATAATCATTGGCTACAGATAAAAAAAAGAAAATCTGTAACCCTAAAAATGTTAATCAGCTATTGAGTAAGTTTCTGTTACAAGCCTGGGACTGCACATGGCATCTGAGGGACACGAAAGAACCATACAAAATAATCCGGGTCCTCCGAATGCCCACAATAAAATAAGAAAAGAAAACAAACATAAATGAAAAAAATAAGCATACAACATTATATGTATTTATTTAAATGCTCCTCTGGGTCATATGTAAAAGAGTGAAAACAAATAATGGAGAGATTATGAGTGAACTGCCCTATTTTATTTCCTTTTTTGTCATCAAATTGTTTTCCATGTAATAAATACATAAATAAATTTAAAAGTGCAGAGTAAGTATGGCAGGATTTCGGTGTGAAACTGTGCCCCCTCCCACTGCCATCCCTAACTGGAAATTTGGGGGGAAAAATGTAACTCCATGTTACCCCGCATTTTCCAGGCTACCTTAGCCTCATTACAGGAAGTGGAGCTTGCATTGAGGGAAAGGCAATGTTCTGGGAGAAAGGAGCAGAAGTGTGAGTACGAAGGAACAGATGGGCAAGCTGTTCAGAGGCAGAGTGACACAGGGGACACCCTGGGACAACAGGCAGCATGTCCAGCTGAGGAGGGAACACCTGCTACCAGAGAAACGGGAATGTCTGAAATTGGGGTTGAAGAGACTGGGGTTAGAGAAATGAATTGTGACAATCCGGATCTCAGGTGAGGAATTACAGAATTGGATGGCAGAACTGGAGACAAACATTAGAATCCAACAGCTTCCGAATGCACAGAGCTCAGTCAATAAAACACGAAAACTACAGAGTAAAACCTCATTTTCATAGGATATAAATGAAAAGAATTCAACACGTCTTTAATTTCATGCTTAAGACAGGAGCATCAGTACTGGTGTCTAATAGCACTTGTTAAAGACTCGACAGGAACAAGCTTTAAGGCCCTTAATTTGAGCCTGGGAAACAGAACCCAAAGCTTTGGACTGCGTCAAAGATTATAAACTGAAATATGTGCAAACAAAAACCGTATTACCCATGTCAAGAGAGATTTTGCTTTTATTAAGGTTATTAAGTATGAAATATCTGATTTCCTTAAGTACTAAGTTTGACAGTTGATATCTCTGACATTTTACTTTGACATTTCTTGGTTTATTTTTATTGTAAAGGCACATCCTCGGTCTTTCAAATGCACAGTTTGGCTTGGGATTATCTTTCGAAGTTTTTTTTAGAGCAATTTTTGTGAAACCATGGATATGTCAAAAATTTGTGTTATTTTCAAATATGAGTTCTATCGTGGAACTAATACAGCACAGACAGCTCAAAATACCAACACATTTGGTATTTTGGGAAATATATGGCTAATGAACGTACAGTATGTCAGTGGTTTGTGAAGTTACGTTCTGATGATTTTAATCTGGAAAATGAGCCACGTGGACAACCTGACACCAAGGTGGATAATGATGAGTTGAAAGCTGCAGTGGAAGTGAATCCATTTCAACCTATGCATGAATTAGCAGCAAGGTTTGACATTACTATTCCAACAATTTTGGACCATTTGAAACAAATGAGCAAGGTAAAGAAGCTGGATAGATGGGTTCCGCATGAATTAAATGAGTGTCAGAAGAGAAATCATCTCGGACTTTGCCCTTCTTTGCTGTCATGACATAAAGGGGAACCATTTCTACATCATATTGTTACATGTGATGAAAAATGGATTCTTTTTGACAATCGCAAGTGTTCGGCATAATGGTTGGACAAAGATTAAGTGCTGAAACACAGTTCAAAACTGAATATTCATCAAAAAAAGCTAATGGTGTCTGTTTGGTCGTCTAGTGCTGGTACTATCCACTACAGCTTCATGAAACCTGCTCAATCGATTACAGTGGATGTCTACTGCAATCAATTGTACAAAATGAGAGGATGCTTGCGATTAAGCAGCTGAAATTGTTCAACAGAGACAGGCCAATCCTCTTGCAAGACAACACTTGACCGTATGTTGCACAAAGAATGCTGCTCCGACTACAGAGGCTAGACTTGGAAACTCATCCACCATATTCACCAGACCTTGCACCAAGTGACTACCACTTCTTCCAGGCTTTGGACCACTTCTTGCAATGAAAAATATTTAATTCTCAACAAGCTGTGGAAAACACCTTTTACAATTTTATTGCCACTTGCTCTCCAGGCTTCTTTGCTGCTGGCATAAACAAGCTACTGTTAAGATGGCAAAACTATGTTGATAGTTTAGGTGCAAACTTTGATTAATTGTACTGCTTCTTGTCTGAGATATAATAAACTACTTCTGATTTCAAATCGGACATGTCATATCTAATGACCTAATACTACTTTCTATGTTCAACTTGGCACTGAAATGGGTTTCCCAGGACTTGCCCTACTCCCCATCCCAAACTCTGAACCATCCAGCCACAGCCAGACCCCACCGGTTGAGGCAAAGGTCAAGGGAGGACGCAGCAGAGAGCAGCATGCCCTGCACTGCAGCCACCGCAGGAGGGACGCTCTGGCAGCTCCACACAGCAGTGCCACCAACGAGCACACATCTTCCCAACAAGCAGAGAACATGGTACTCAAGAGCCACACACTCCGCACTGCCTGCCATCCACTCCTCTAAAAGGTCAAATATAAATCATTTTAGCCGTCCTTATCTCCCTGTGCCTGTGGAGGGAGGCAGAGAGAACAGAAAACCACAGACCACTTCTCCCACCCTATGAGGGCCAAGTGGCAATCAGCAGAGAGCTGGAGGGCAGATAGGAAACCTTTCCCAGTGTGGGGGTGGAAGTCCTTCCTAGGAAAGGACAAGAGTCGCCTAGAAAATGAATGTATCAAGTTACCCTAAATTGCTCTTGGAAGAAATTTTGTAATTTTTCAGGTAGATTATATCTGGCGAGAGCACCTGCCATAGCATCCTGTCTGTTCATCTATCCTAGAAGGAGGCTGCTTAGCACCGTAGTGGAAGGTAAATTCAGGCTTCCTTTCTTGTGTCCCAAATAATATACTTTGAAGGACAAAAGATGATTAAGTTTCACCAGTCAGCCCCCCTCACCATCGACAGACTTCTAATAGGTGCACTTCTCCAATCCCAATATCCTTTCTGAGTGGTGTCATCTTTCTTCCATTCCCTCCCTTTAATTCACATAAGACACACCCAACATGTGCTACATACACAAAGGCACCGCAGGTGCCAGGGACGTGGAGAGGGAAATGGCCTTCATTCTTTATAACCCTGCTGGGGGACAGGATCAGGAACCCTGATCTTCCTTCCCAAACGTCTGGAATCACTCATTTCCTGTGCAACCCCTGTGACAAACTTATGTCTCTACTGGTTAAAGTATCTCTCTGAATTAGAACTTATTTACTCATCTTTTCCCGCTAAACCATGAGATCCCCCTGGGCAAGAGCTGCATCTCATCCATCTCTAGACCACCAGCATGTATCATCTCACAGAATCTGACACGTAGTAAGTGCTTAATAAATGTGGGAAGGAGGTAAAACAGCAGGTGGACGGACATAGTCCCTGCTCGGAAGGATTTACAGTCTAACGCTTTAGGGGGACACGTAAACAAAGTTCGTGCTGCTGTGTGATGGGTGCTGTACCTGGTGATGTACTAGGTACCCATGGCACAGCAACAAAGGCCAGGCTGATGAAGTCAATGAGGAGGGAGTGCAGGGAGGAAGAAGGCCTGGGCTGCACTCCATTAGGCAAGAGAGAAAGGGCTCAGGTGTCCAAGCTGAGGGGGGAGGCTGAACAAAGGCACGAGGTGGCAGAGGGATTCGGGGGATGGCGAGGAGCTCTGAGTGCTAGATAGAGGCATGGGAGGGCAGCAGGCCAGGAAAGGGACAGGTTCTTACATGGCACCCAAAAGAGGAACTGGAACTTTACCTTGCAGGCGAGGAAGGCCAGCCAGGCACTCAAACCACAGGTGTAAGGGGTTTTAGGAAGGTGGCTCCAGCGGCAATGCAGGGAGTGTGGCCCGGAGGACAGCGTGAGGCAGCAGGTGGCTCCTGCTCTATCCCAGCGCTAGTTTCCCAGGGCACAGGGAGCAGGGGAGGGAGAAATCCCTGAGAAACCTGGGTCTCTGGGCCACTGGAAAGGTGGTGGTGCAAGTAACCAGACTCAGGTGACGGGCAAATGGTGAGAACACGAGAAATTCAGCGAGGAAACAGGAAAACCAGGGCTCCAGCCCTGGGTCTGTCACCACCAACAACACATGTGACTCATTCACCCTCAACCATCTCACCTGTCACATAAGGAAGACAATCTCATTCAAGGACAATTCACTGAGCATATGCTATGCCCAGAATACAAAGGTGAGCAAGACATGGGCCCTTTCTTCAACTCCAAAAGGAAATGAAGGAAACTTATGATAAAACAAGGTGGTAAGTGCCATAAAATAGGTTTTACCAATAACCTATTTTTACCACAAAAGTAATATAGGCTTACTGCCAAAAAAAAAAAAAAAAGACCCTTGGATAATAGTGTAAATCAAAAAGATATAAAAAAGTGTGGGAAAATGAAGGGAGATGATGGGGCAATTCATTACAAAGAAATTTAAATGAGAAAAACATGAGCGTTTTTGACAGTATGAAGCATTAAAAGTTCACACTGACTCGCCCCTTCCGGAGGTCTGGTCAGTGTGAACACCCCCCACCCCCCGTGCTGCCCACTCAAGGAGTGCACAGGCCCACCCATAACAAGTGTCTTCAGAAGGAGGCTTGTGGGGTTTTTTCAAGAAGATTATCCATCTAAAATATTTTCTAAGAAATAGATTCCAACAATGAAGTAAACAAATTACTTCTAGATTAATAACACAATGGGTGTCTGAAAGGCACATAAAGCACATTATTGGTTATGTTTGTTTGTTTAAAGCAAATGCCAAGCTATCCACAAAGCAAATAACCACCACACACATCTATTAGAACCTGGGAGCTTTCATGACTGTGAGAATTTCACTTTAATACCAATATCACATTCAAGAAATCATAGGGCTTCAAGAAGAACCGAGAATGTTGTTAAAGATCTATGATAAATAGGATTAAATAACTGATTAATATCAAACTATTAAAAGAATGGGTCCAGGCCATGAAGGCAATTTGAGAGAAATACAGTTTATGGATAAAATATAAAAGTAGGTTCAACCTCCCTAATAACCAAAAAAATGCATAGCAAACAACATCTAAGTGACCAAGAGGAATTGATTAAATAAATATGGCACAACCATATAATAAATTAATATGCTATTATTTAAGATTCTATTCTGGGTCAGGCTCAGTGGCTCATGCCTATAATCCCAGCACTTTGGGAGGCTGAGGTGGGAGGATTGCTTGAGGCCAGGAGTTCAAGACCAGCCTGGGCAACAGAGCAAGACCCCATCTCTACAAAAAAATGAAAAAAAAATTAGCAGGGCACAGTGGCACACACTTGTAGTCCTAACTACTTAGGAGGATGAAGCAGTAGGATCATTTGAAGCCAGGAGTCCGAGGCTGCAGTGAGCTGTGATTGCACCACTGCACACTCGAGTCAGCCTGGGCCACAGAGCGAGACTCCGTCTCTTAAAAAATAAATAAATAAAATTCTATTCTGAAACTGAGTCATAGGGAAAATATCCAAAGTGTAATTTAAAAGGGAAAAATAGGGCAAAAAACACCATAGATTCAATTTTGTAAAAAAAAAAAAAAAAAAAAATAGAGGAATATAAAGCAGATCATTAACAATGAAGTGCTTTAAGTGGTAAAATCAGAGATGATGACTTCTCTTTTTTTGGATTTTTCTATCCTTTCAAATTTTTTCATGATAATATTTAGTAAATTTACAATGGAATGATTTTAAAAATCAATAAGATAAGCTGATGGTTCTAAACTTCATGAGGGCAGGCACCATGGCCTGTGTTTGATCACCTAACACAGTATGAGCTCTACAGATATTTGTGGAATAGATCAATGAATGAACAAAGGACAGATACATGCATTTTTAAAATTTGGACATGATTTCATACTTATAAATTGAATTATAATTGTTTTATCCTGCTCTCTCAACAGATACTTTCTTAATGGCTAAAATTAGCTCCTTCCAAAGTCCTTGAGTATCAGGAGAGGAAGCACAGAACTACAGAGAGCTCCTGTCTGCACCACAGAGGTCCAGATAAGCTCTGCTGCTCTTTCATATCCGAGTCAGTGTGGAGCTCCAAATGGGGGATTTCACATCACTGCATTATAAAAAATTCATACGAGCTATGAGTTCTCGACCATGTAAGTAAGGTATTTGGAGAGTCCTGAGAAGAAGATTAAAGAAAGAAAAATAATAATAATTGAACCCATAGCAAAAACAGCAAATGTCTATGATGGAACATATTTTAAAAGAATAAATTCCAGGAAGTCCAAATTTTGGAGGTTAAAATAAAAATTAAATTTCACTTTTGACTTGAACCAAATACGAACAAAGGATCCTCGAGTATGAGATACAGACAGACACAGAGACAGGGAGAGAGAGACAGAGAGAAAGAGAAAAAGAAAGAGAAGAAAAAGGGGGAAAACTGGTTTCTGGTAGTCTGGAAAGAAAAATGTACGTTATAATTTAGTGGAACTATATCCTTCTTCCTTTATGGTTTGGGAGAAAATGCTTTTCCGACTGTGACTTTTAATGGACTTTCTTTTTAAATTTTTATTTTTTTCAAGTAAATCCTATCTACTAAAGTAGCAGGTTTGTGCTGTCAGTATCAGAGATACAACATAACCACATTAGCAAAAGAATTAGGTCAGTTTTAGACACAGTCTTACAGCAAGGTATTAGAGACTCATTTGAGTCTATTTCGCTGAAGAAATAAAAGCCATAGAAGCCTGGAAAACATTTTTCTTGGACAAACTAATTAAGAAATTAGTTTATATCCCTCACTAAAGGTTGCTGAAATGCAGGTCATTGCAGCATGTTAGCAAACCCTTAATGATCTTTAATGATTTCCTAATGTACTTGAAATCCTTTAAGGCACTCAGGCCTTCAATAACAATTTCCTGAAAGCCTTAAATTTAAACCAGTTATATTTCACTTTAAAGGTTATTATCACAACTTGATTCCCATAAAGAAAAGGTATTCTGTATCTATCTATCTATCTATCTATGTATCTATCTTTATATAGCACTGGCAATTTCTCTAAGAATGACAGAATTATCTTGAGACAAGAGCGTGAAACACAGACCTTGGGACTAAGATTCCGCTAAACACAGTAAGCACTTGTGATTTCAAGTTCCCAAGTAATAAATTGGTATCACACCCTAAAGAGGCGCCACAAGTTTTCAAAGACTGAAATAGGAGGCATTCTAAAAAGAAAAAGAGTATTACCGAGTGTGTGCACTGAATCGTTTAAGCCATTAAAAATAATGCTTCAGCATACCTGACAATTCCTGTTTCACAAACGAAAGCACCGCCAGGTAAACCTGGCAGTCAGCTATGATTATCTGCCTCTGAAGCCGGTCAACCACAGAGGGGGCGGATTTTCGGACATCAACCTGTTTGGTGGAAAGAAAGTACACACCGATAAATCACACACAACAACAATACTCCCCGCAAACAGCTTTGTTGCACAAAATAATCTCACATAGGAATTGTGAAATATAGCAGTCACTCACATGTATACATAATATGAACCTGGTAGCTCCAAATTCCCATTAGGTCTACCATTGTTTTTGGCAACTTAAAAACACATATTCTAAATGATAAAAACTGAATTCATGGGTGACAAGAAAATCAACACAAAACTTTAGAGTTTCACAGTTTTTTAAAAAACAATGTAAAGTCTTACTTATCCAAATAAAATTCATTAAAGGTACAATATATTCTCCAAAGTAGATAACCTGAAAAGTCACTTTGCAGCCATCTCTCTTGAGGTAGGACTAATATTAGGGACCTCTTTTGGTACATGTGACTGGGATGTGAGGGTCAGAAACAGATTATATTTCCGTTAAGGAGAAAATATCCTGGAATTAAAAATTAGCTTTAAATAAATCACAAGTTGTACTTGATATATAAGTCATATAAATGAAAATAAGCAAAAAATCAAATCACTTTTTATAAAATGTTGGTCTTTATCATAAGAATGTTTCTAAGATGAAGAAAAATCTGTCTGGAATACAACACTCTCCATTCTTAATACAAAGTAAACTTGAATAAAATAAGCTAAATAGCTTTCATGTGCTATCACAATGACATAAGAACTGATAGAATTTTTGCAAATATGCCAACAGTATACATAGTATATACATGATGGAGAGACCTGTTTCCCTTTTTCCAAGATTTTAGCATAATCCATTATGGTCACTGTTGTTCCAAATCTAGCCCCAGCACTCATTATTCTGTTTGTTTGGGAAAATGTCCACCTCCAATACTTCTGTTTCTTTGTAATTATATCTACTGTGCAGAGTTGTCAGGAGGGCTAATGACATGCTGTATAAGAAAATGCTTTTTAAATTACAAGGACCCATGACAAATGTTAATTATTAACATATGTAATACGTTTGGTACTAGATACCGAGGACAGACATGTAAATAAGCTCACGGTCTAATGAGGAAATACACATGCAATGTAGTAAGTGCTCTGAGAGGGTAAAGTACAGTGAACTATGGGATCCTGCAAGGAAACATACTCAACAGGGCTCAGAGCCTCAGGCTGGAGTCCTTCGGGAAAATGACATCTAGGAAGAACTAAAGAATGAGGAGGAACCAGGTAAAGAAGGATGAGAATGTTCCAGGCAGAGGAAAGGTAAAAACCAAGTCAGCCACTTTAAGGAGTTTGGACTTCATTATAATGGCAATGGCTGGTGGGGGAAGGGCCATTGCAAACCAAGCCAGCACCATATTTGCATTTCAGTGACTGTGTTATAGAGAAGCAGGGACTGGAGGCAGACATGCCAGTGTGTTTTAGGCAAGCGGGACGGTGGCTGACGGGGGAGATGGCAGTGAGGATGGAAAGAAATAGATGAATTCAAGAGGTATTTAAAAGAGAGAGTCCACAGGACTATGGTCATTGACTAGACGTTGGGTTTGGAGAGGGAGGAAACAGGGAAAACTCTGGTCCTTCCAGAGCATCCAGAGACGGTCCTCCCGGCCCAGCAGTGGTTTCCCCATGGTGAATACCATACGCCTGAGCAGAGGTGACGCCATCTGCTGTGACTGCCTCTTAGGTAGGGGACAGACATGCAGGAGCAGAGGAAAAGATGGGGCAGCTTCTGATGACTGTCACCAACAGACTGCCTTATCAGTGGCAGATGTGATGTGTGCGAGACCCTCGGGCACTCCAAGAAATATCAAGGGTAGGAGGATGCCTCCCCAGAGCCTAGAACGTTTGCACTGAGAGGTGAAGGCAAAATCAGGAAAAGTGGATTATGATGCCACTGGGACTTGTAACCGAAGGCTGGTGAGTCCTGGGGAAAATCGGGTAAACAGCTGAATTCCAGAATTATGCCAAAATGCCATTCTCTTGTTCACCAACTGCCATCGTGTCCTGTTTGAGCTATATAGATTAGAGCCTCAGTACAACGGCCCTTGCCTCGTGGCCCATTACAGAAGAAGTGATTCCAGGTCACCAAAGAACATGTGCTGAACAGCTCTAGTTACTGAGGGAGCTTCTGTTTTTTTTTTTTTTTGAGACAGAGTCTTACTCTGTTGCCCGGGCTACAGTGCCATGGCGTCAGCCTAGCTCACAGCAACCTCAAACTCCTGGGCTCAAGCAATCCTCCTGCCTCAGCCTCCCGAGTAGCTGGGACTACAGGCATGTGCCACCATGCCCAGCTAGATTTTTTATATATTTTTAGTTGTCCAGCTAATTTCTTTCCATTTTTAGTAGAGACGGGGTCTTGCTCTTGCTTAGGCTGGTCTCGAACTCCTGACCTTGAGTGATCCTCCCACCTCGGCCTCCCAGAGTGCTAGGATTAAAGGCGTGAGCCACCGCACCCAGCCTAGCTTCTGTTGTTTTAAGAGATACATTTTCCATAACCAAAAGCCATAAGAAACATTTAGTTTTTCAGTCATATTCTAAATACCAAAAACGAAGGAAAGGAGTGATGTTCCAAATAAGCAGCACACAGTCCATAACCCAAAGGCACGGTACGTACGTTCTTCTTAATTTTATTCTTGATTGTTTCAATGACTCCAGCCTCTTCACTTTCACACAGCTTTTCTGTAGTTTTTAAGTCATCACATGCCACCTGCATTTTTTCTTCTTCAAATGTCATCATGGCATTCTTTCAAAAAATAAAAAAAAAAATATGAATGAATTAGGAAGCATCTGAAAATGTAGGCCACTTTATTAAAACAAAACTCCAAACTGGAAAAAAAAAAAACCCACTGAAATTACTTGTTGCAAGTAAAAGAATCAAAATGTTACAGTTTACCCTATTCCTTTAAAGAACCTCACTACAAAATAAGAATATACCTCTATCACATCAGAATGAAAAAATACATGCTAACAAATGCCCCTGCAATTACTGTTCTAGAATTTTTGTTGCTGCTGTTCTTAAACCAGTAACAAAAATTCTGTATAGTTTCTGATTGCTGTGCTCACTTCAGTTTTTCTAACAGTGTCTTATTGAAATGTTCATTCTACCCACACATGGGTCCCTGGTTCCCCCAAGTACTGCACAGAAATGCTAATGCAACAGCCATTGGTACGTGCTCTTTGAAAATCTCTGGTCTTTCCAAGAACAGTAATTCCAGTGGGTTCACTAATAAGGAATTCATTTTATATTGTCTGTGGATAAAAATTCCACTGACAGCTTGTTTCCAGGCACCTGATGCTGGTAGATTTCTTCAGGCCACATTTGACTGGGTACAGGCAACCTACCGAATCTCTGCTGAACGCCTGCGACTTTTACCCAGTAGAACTGAGGTTTCTGAGATGAATGGGCTACAGGGGTAGGGACAGAGTCGCTGCAGGATACCTGGTTCTTGGAATGACCGAATGAACTTATTGTCTCTGGCTCTCCTGTCCCTATCAAACTCCGCCAGCCTTCCCTTGGTATTTTAGGCCTCCTCAGTTTGATGCTAACCTACTTTTCCATTCTAGTCAAACCAGACCACAGTCACCTGTGCCCGAGCCTCCCTACCACATTCTTCTTCCCAACCATCCTCTCAAGCTGGTACAATCTCCACCCTGCCGTGGCCTCACTTCCCACCCGCTCCTCCACCACCAGGCTCAGCCAAGACCCTTTGGTTCTACCTCCCTTACAGCCCTTTGTAGTCACTTGTGTATTAATGTTACCACTCCTACCCAGTATCATTTTCCTTGAGGTTGGGAACTATGTATTCTTGCAAACAGTAGGCCTTCACATTTTTGTTGCATTAACTGGCAACAAGAGGAAATAAATAGTTGGAATAAAAACTTCTCAACACAAGCTGGCCTGGTGAGGCACCACCAGGATGTGAATAATGTGCTCATTTGCTGGCATCCTTCTAAACCTCAATCTCAATGCTTTCTCCCTTTTGGTCTCTACTCATGACTTTTTTTTCTGGCTACTATACAATTCTATGATAGTTTGGTTTTTTTCTTTTTTTAATACGTGTTTGAAAGTAGTTTGTGATATTATAAGCGTTTCTGAAAAATGAAAGCATGCCATTTTCTACATTGCCCAATTTAGTTTAAAACCTAACTGCAAGCTATTTCCTCAATTCCCAAATACCAGTATTTGGAAATGTAATAGTAACTCATGAACTTTAGCTCTGCCCATCTAACTTGTCTTCTAGTCCACATTCACTCAATGATTTTAGTGCAAACCTTTATTACCCAAAGTCAGACCTTTCCCCCCAATCCAGTTTAAATTTTTGAAGATCTTTTAATTACATTTTTATTCTAAAAAGCATTTTGATTAGAAATAAATAATACTCTAGAAATAAAATGTAAGCATTTTCTTTTTTAAATTATTGAAAAAAGGTTATCTCATAGGCATTGGTTAATAGGCAAAAACTTTATTTCCGTTTTAAACTCTAAAAGATTTTCTACAGCAGCATAGCTATATAGCTCGTAGCCACCAACAGACTTTATCTGTTGCCTTCATGCCAATATCTCTTCCAATATCAACTTACCAAAAAACTGACAAAGCTGGCTCCAAAACTCATTAATGGGCTATGATTTCTGTTAAGGAAACAAAATAAAATTATTTTCAGTAAAATCTTATTTGAAAAGCACTTGATATATGAGGATCATTATATAACCCTATTAATTGGATAGAAGTTAAGGTCATCAAGCAGATTAAATTACCCTTAGAAAGAAGTTAAAGAGGCAAGGTGGTTCACAGCTCAATACACCAGGGTAAAACCCGCCCCTGATCCTGCAAAGCAAGGCAGACATTAAAGTCGAATTATAACAGAGCTTGCCATAGTAAACTTTTAAATTGTGGCTAGTAAAGAGTTGACACAGTAAATATAAAGATGGTAGAAGCCAGCCTGGTGGCTCACACCTATAATCCCAGCACTTTGGGAGGCCTCAGCAGAAGGATCACTGGAGGAGTTCACGACCAGCCTAGGCAGCACAGCGAGACCTCATCTCTACAAAAAATGAAATTAGCCAGGCGTAGTGGCACGTGCCTGTAGTCCCAGTTACCTGGGCGGCTGAGGCAGGAGAAGTGCTTGAGCCCAGGAGTTCCAGGTTACATTGACCGTTGATCATGCCACTGCACTCCAGGCTGGGTGACAGAGTAAGACCCCATCCCCCAACACCAAAACAAAGATGGTAGAAACCATCTGATATCTGCCAAAATGTGGCCAAAGAAAGATAGTTATTATTCATTTTTAAAATACAAAACTTGTTACAAACATTATACACATAAAGTCAGTATCATTTCTAGAGTAGATAAAAGGGTTTCACCACTGAGCCAGACAGTACAAAATCATTTATCCACCCAAGAACATTAGCAGTACTTCCGTCAGAGTCAGCCATTCCCCCACTGCGACTATCCAATTTTTTAGTAAGCCAAAAATGAAATCTAACCAAACCAACAGCTGTTTAGTTTAAGGAATATAAGAATATAAATGTTCTGCTTCAAATTCAAAGATAGTATAAAATCCAGACCTTTGTCAATTGCATTAAAAGGAAAAGCAAGTTGTAATTACCTTCTTAAATGAAAATCATTTTACTGATTTATTATGCAAATAATATACAGTCACTATAAAAAAGGCATGAAACAATTTATTAGTCAATCCCATCCTATTAATAGAAATGTAGCTTATATCCAAAGTGATAGAGAGAGAGAGAGAGAGAGAGTGTGTGTGTGTGTGTGTGTGTGTGTGTGTGTGTGTGTGTGTATACGGGAAAGAGAATGTGTATACTTACATGTGTGACATGTGTGCATGTATGTGTACATACACATATATACTTGATGAACATCTTGTACCTACATTTTTGCAGGCAAGGTCAAATATATTCTTGGGCTAAAATGCTAGAGGTAGGACTACTGAGTCAAAGAGTATGCATGGTCAGGCATGGTGACTCACACTTATAACTCAGAACTTTGGAAGGCTGAGGAGGGAGGATTGCTTGGGCCTAGGAGTTCAAGACCAGCCTGGGTAACATAGTGAGACCTGTGTCTCTACAAAAAATAAAAAAATTAGCTGAGCATGGTGGTTGCACCTGTATTCCCAGCTATTCAGGAGGCTGAGATGTGAGGCTCTCCTGAGCCCAGTAGTTAGAGGTTGCAGCGAGCTGTGGTTGCACCACTGCACTCCAGCCTGAGTGGCAGTCCAAGATCCTGTCTTAAAAAACAATAAAAAGAGTATGCACATCCTTTTTTCTCTTGGAGTGAGGGGGGTGGGTGGGGGAGGGAGAGAGGGAGAAAGAGAGAGATTGAGAAAGAGAAAGAAAGAGAGAGAGAGATCTGGGACTCAATTTGGAATGTTAACTTGCTACCATTTTTTTTATCTACTTGGTACCTATCCAAATGCTATAGTTAATAACAATTTGTTTATCCCACTTAATAGGATATTTAAACCTACAAGAAAAAAAACCAAGAAGGTCAACTCACTCATGAAGAATTCCAATCTAACACTAACACCCATAAACCTAGGTCAAACAGCTTGCCATGGCTGGGCGTGGTGGCTCATGCCTATAATCCTAGCACACTGGGAGGCCGAGGCAGGAGGATTGCTTGAGCCCAGGAATTGGAGGTTGCAGTGAGCTATGATGATGCCACTGCACTCTATCCGGGGTGACAGAGTGAGACCGTGTCTCAAAGAAAAAAAAAAACAAAACAGCATGCTACTATGAAGTCTCTGTCATCCCTACAATCTACCCCAAAACAGATGTTAGTTTTTCTCATTCCATAGCACTATATAAACATAATATTACAGGCTCCTATCCTATTATATTATTATATTTTATATCATACATGGCTGACACAGTGCAGGCATTTGGCAAATGTGCATCAGCGAAGGATGGAATGACATGGAACTCCACTTTTCAGGAACCCTTTGTAATCACATGCTTATTACTATGTCTTTTCCCTTCTTTTCTCTTTCCTTGCTAACATGTTTAACCACTTTGCCATTTGAGAAATGAAAGAAGCTCATGCATGTCTCTACACAAAACGTATTCGTTTTGGAGATCTGGAAATGTTCCCAGAGAGTGCAAGGATCATCACTTCAATCAACACCAGAGCTGCGGAGGAGAAGGAAGAGGCTCATTTCAATATTGCTCATATGAGAAACCAACAGACAAGAAGCAAACAAGAGGGGAGTGGGGCCTTGTGTAAAGGCTGAGCATAAGGGCAAGCACTAGGACCAAAATACAAACATTTCTAAGCAACAGAACATACACAAAAAAATGGGGCCAATGAAACAGGCCACATAATGAAAAACCCACTTATTTAAAAGAAGGAAATACATAAACATATACATATTTGCTGATGAAAAAACAATGGTAGGCCAGCCCATAACATTTTTTTTAAATGGATATCTATAAGGTGAGGGAGAGGAACATGGAAGAAGAAAAAAGGATACAAATGAAGCTTCCTTGCATATACCTTGTTTTGTAGATTTGGCTTTGGAACCATGTAAATACTATACACAAAATTTAATAATGCAATCCCTAAAACTCAAAAGCAAGTGAATTATATGTACCTAAATGCAAATCCAGTTGGTAACATAACCACACAGCATGGAACTATTCCAAGTGACTTGAAAACACAGCAGTCTGACAGTATAGCCCTGTTGTGAAATACCCTTAAAAACAGACTCCAAAAGATGGCCAAAAAATAAAAAAGACCAAACAACTTCACCTATTTTCAGTAATCATGTAACCGTGTTCTTACTGGACAAGTGGCTACTGTTATTCTAAGGCTGCTGGGTGGGTAGTTTGTGAGAAAGCAGTGAGTAAGCGTGTTGATGTTTGTTGAGAACCAGGAGTTTGTGCACAGGAAAAAAGATGAAGTGAATTAAAATATCTTATAGTCAGAATACAAACTGGAAGAATCATTGCAAACTCACCATATTTTTTATCTTTAAAACAATACACATTCCCTACCTCTGCCCACTGAAAAAGCCCAGAAACAATGAGCACCCAGAGGCATTGCACGTGCCTGGCATCCTCTCCAAATGCATTAAGGGAAAGCTCCAATTGCTCCTTGAAGAAATGGCTGATTCCAGGTAAGGGGCAAGAAATGTTCAAAAAGAGCCTGAAATACCCTATTACAGCATAAAGTAAGGACATTTAAAAAATATATTAGGGTCTTGAAGAGGTTCCTACTAGCCAAAGATGGAACAACTTGATCATCCTTGAGAGGAAAAACAGCAATGGACTATAATATCAAATAAGTTTAAATCCTGAGTTTATAATAATACTTTTAATTAAAAAAAAAAAACCTCACTGGTTGTCTAAGGGGGACCCTAGGGAACCAACTCAGTATTTTGAAAACTGATTTTAAAAGGGAAAGGATAAGCATTTACCCTTTTTCTCTATGATCTCAGAGTTTGGGCGTGGGGTCGGGGGAGAGTTTTCTTTACAGAAGAATCTTGTACTAATGTATGAAAAGCAAATGATAGGACTAGAGTGTCACCCTGCTGCAGCTCCTAATGAATTAATGGATGTTGCCAATGATCAAAAAGACCAGGACAGGACAACATATTACACACCACCATGGTGACAGAACCAGCAAAACCCAAGCTGTGGGAAATTCTACAGGATAAAAATCCCAGTTTCTTCAACAACAATAAAAACTAGGGGAAAAAAGAGACCAAGGGGAACCTCTAAAAACAAGACATAAGAAACAATGGAATCACATAAAGACACACATCAGAGGCATAGAAAACAACAAACATGTACACACACATACACCTACACATGTATATATAAACACATACATATACACACAATTAGACAATTGTAACAATTAGAAAATGAAATTTAAAAATTACCATTCACAGTAGCACCAAAATATTATCTAAGGAAAAATCTAGCAAAAATGCGTAATACTCCCACACTCAAAACATTACTAAGAGAAGTTAAGGACCTAAATCAGGATTTCTTAACAGTGGCATTTTTAACATTTTGGGCTGGATAATTCATGTAGGGCTGCCCTGTGCCTTGTAGGATGCTAAGTAGCATTTCTGTCCTCTACCCACAAGATGCCAGTAGCACACACCATCCTCCCAACAAAGATGTGACAACCAAACTGTCTCCAGGCACTGCCAAATGTCCTCTGGGAGGCAGAATCAACCCTGGTTGTGAACCATTGACCTAAATAAAGAGATACACAATTCTTATGAATTTGGAAACTCAATTTTACCAAGATGTTAATTTCTCTTAAATTGAACTACAGAGTCAATGCATTTCTAAGCAAAATCCCTGTGTGTGTGCTCGTGCATTGAAAAATTGATTCTAAAATTTATATGGCAAAGCAAAATATTTAGAATGGTCAAATTGAATTTGAAGAACGATAACAAAGCTGGAGATATACATTGCCAGATATCAGGACTTAATTAACATTAAGAAGTTCTGTTCACTCACAACAGATGAAAAGACATTTGCAATACAGATATCCAACAAGGAGCTCATCTTTAGAATACATAACAAAGGCCCATGAATCAATAAAGAGTGACTGACAACCCAGTAAAAAATGGCCAAAAGTCTTGAATAGGCACTTCACGAAAGAGGGTATCCAAAGGTCAGTAAGCAAACTAGAAAGTGCTGAAAATAGTTAGTTACCACGGAAATACAAAGTAAAACCAACATGAGATACAACTATACTCATCAGATTGGCCATAGTAATAAAAAAAGGATTGATGATACCAAGTGTCAGTGAGGATGTGGAGCAACTGGAACTCTCGTGCATTGCTTATCAGAGTCTACTAAAGCTAAACATATGCCAATCCTGTGACCCAGTAATTCCATTTCTGGACATATACATGTGTACAACAGCACTGAAACGATTATGTTCCCCCAAAAGATACATACAGCATGTTAATAGTAGTATTATTCATGGTAGCCTCAAACTGAAAATAATTCAATTGTCCATCAATGCCCAACAGTAGAATGGATCTAGTAATTGTAGCATATTCATTCCACAGAATAGTTCATAGCTATGGAAAAGAACTACTGCTAACTGCAAAAACGTGAATTAATTTCACAAATGTTGAGTGAAAAGCTAGACACAAAAGAGTATGTAACAAATGATTTCATCTCTATGAAGTTCAAAACCACTATTTTGACTTCTAATGATGGACAAAGGTCAGGACAGTGGTTATCTTTGGGGGAATATCTACAGAGAAGGAGCCCAAGGGAAGTTGCTGGGGTGCTGGAAATGTCCTATAACTTTTCTGGATGGTAGTTACACTGATGTTTTTTCCCCCTGTGAAAAACAGAAAAATACTGAAAAGGGAAAAAATCAGATAATCATTGGTATGTATTTGATTATATCAATGAATCAGTATTTATTGGTTGTAGGTGTGGCAATGGTACCATGGCTACAATTTAAAGGATTTTCTATTTTTTTTTTCTATTTTTTAGCGGTATATGTGAAAATATTTACAGATGAAATTATATGTTGACTAGGATTTGTTTCAAAATAATTTGATGTAAAAGGATTACAACTGAACAGAAGTATAGCTAAGCCAAGACTGGCCATAACTTGATAATTACTAAAGCTAGGTAACTGACAAATTGGAATTCATTAAACTATTCTATGTGCTTTGGAAGATATGTGAAATTTCCCAAAACATAAAG
The DNA here is from genome assembly GCF_020740605.2 of Lemur catta. Classification (NCBI taxonomy): domain Eukaryota; kingdom Metazoa; phylum Chordata; class Mammalia; order Primates; family Lemuridae; genus Lemur; species Lemur catta. The sequence continues at coordinate 16,882,719 of NC_059143.1, read as the reverse complement.
TTAAAAAACAAGCATTCAAATAAAAATGTTCCCCAAAAGATAAGGTGACTTTTAGAATCCTTTGATTTCTTCTTACGGCCACTGCAATAGTTTGCTTTTTGCAAATGAACCATCAGTAATAAAGTGGCTCTAAATTTTTTCTCAGTACAATGAGTCACCCAAAGGCAGAAAACCTGTTGACAATAAAAGGAAGCAACTGACCATCTATTCCTATACTCACCAACATTGCCATGGAAATTTTTAAAAAAAGTTTCTCCAGAATATTAAAAACTGGACTGGTGAAGATTTTGTTTCCTGAAATATAGGGAAAAGGAATGTATACATTTGATTCTCAAAGGAATAGTTCTCCATTACATAAGTGGGCATAATTAATACAAGCCAGTCCATCATTGAATAATATGCTTGTTGAAATGCAATTTTTTTGCCCAAAGTACCAAATGGCTAGAATTATTTAAGCCTTGCTTCAATTTTTCTGAAAATGTTCTACATTTATTTAATGTTTAGTTCTTAAAAAAATTCTCCAAAATGACTTATCTCTTCTCCAAATGTGTGGGGAGGCTGGACCCTTGTGGATTACAAAGGAACTATGGGGCCACCTAAGCCTCATTAGCCCATGGCTGTCATCCACATCTTTCACGACAGCCCCGGGATCCTGGATCTGAGGGTTGGAGAGAAAACAGCAGAACTCACTCCTGCTGTTCTTGATGGAGGCTCTGCCTTTTCTGTGACCCATGCTGTTTTAAAAAAATCACAGTCCCAGAGGACCACCAGAGTTAACTTTGTACAATTAGCAAAAAAGGCAATATTGAATGTTTCTCTAGATGCCTTACTTTGTCTTCAGAAATATGATTTTTATCAACAGGACAACTGATATCCTCTGCTCTGCTTAATATCATCAAAAATGGGCTGGTATTTCATCTTTCTTTCCAAAAGCAAAGTAAAACAATGCTAACCAAAGAAAACTACATGCATGAAGCCATTCATTGCAGCAGTATCCAGAGTAGGAAAAAACCTGGTTTTAACAGACAGTCTCCACTGGAGAAAAGCTTCATGACATTGGGCTTTGCAATGATTTATTGGATATAATAATAGTAAAAGCACAGGTAACAAAAGTAAAAATAGAAAAATTGAACTACATCAAAATTAAAAACTTATGTGCCTCAAAGAACACAATCAATGAAAAGGCAACCAACCTATGGAATGGGAGAAAATATTTGCAAATCATATAGCTGATAAAGGGTTAATATCCAGCATATATAAAGAGCTCCTACAATTTAACAACAAAAAAAACCCAAACAAGCTGATTAAAAAAATGGGCAAAGGACTAGACATTTCTCCAAAGATAAACAAATGGCTAACAAGCACATGAACAGATGATCAATATCACTAATCATTATGGAAATTCAAATCAAAACCAAATGAGATATCACCTCACATCCATTAGAATAACTATTATCAAAATAACAGAAAACAACCAGCCTGAGCAAGAGCAAGACTCTGTCTCTACAGAAAAATAGAAAAATTAGCTGGGTGTGATGGCATAACCCAGTAGTTCCAGCTACTTGGGAGGCTGAGGCAGGAGGATGGTCGAGGCAAGGAGTTTGAGGTTGCAGTGAGCTGTGATGAGGCCACTGCATGCTAGTCTGGGTGATAGAGTGAGACCCTGTCTCAAATGAATGAATGAATGAATGAATGAATAAATAAATAAATAAATAAATACAAGTGTTAGAAAGGATGTGGAGAAATTGGAACACTTGGGTACTGTTGGTGGGACTACAGGATGGTGCAGCTGCTATGGAAAACAGTATGGCAATTTCTCAAAAAATAAGAAACAGAATTACCATATGATCTAGCAATTCCACTTCTGGGTATATACACAAAAGAATTGAAAGCAGGAGCTCAAACAGATATATGTTTTCATAGCCACATTATTGCCAATAGCCAAAAGGTGGAAGCAACTAAGTGTTCACTGGTGGATGAATGGATAAATACAATGTGGTACATATACAATGGAATATTATTCATCCTCAGAAAAAGAAAATTCAGACACGTGCTACAACATAGATGAATCTTGAGGACATTATGCTAAGTGAAGTAAGCCAGTCACAAAAAGAGAAATACTGTATGATTCCACTTACATGAAGTACCTATGGTAGTCAAATTCACAGACAGAAAAGGGATGGGGTGGGTGGGGAAACGAATGGAGTGCAGTTGTTTAATGGCTATAGAGTTTGAGTTTTGCAAGATGAAAAGAATTCTGTAGATTGGTTACAAAACGATGTGAATACACTTAACACTACTAAACTGTACAATTAAAAATGGTTAGGCTGGGCACCTGTAATCCCAGTACTTTGGAGGCTGAGGTGGGAGAATTGCCTGAGGCCAGGAACTTGAGACCAACCTGGGCAACACAGCAAGATCCCATCTCTAAAAAAAAAAAAATGATTGGGATGATAAATTTTGTTATGTATAACTTACCACAGTTGAAAAAATTTTAATGAAAAAAAAAAACTGTCTCCAGTAGAATAAATGACTCATAAAATAACCAGATGGAATATTGTTATGACCTCAAAATGTTTTTGATAGAATTTAAAGTAAAAACAAAAGTTCTGTGTGCACTATGTTTCAACACATATGGACAATGAGAGATGAAAATATTTGTTGTGAGAGGCAAGAAGATTAAGGGTGTTGTTTTCAGTACAAAACATGTGTATGTGAGGAAGGGAGAAACAGTCACAACTAAAACTGATCTAATCATCACCTCTGTGTTCGTATCATCACCACAGACATTCTCCTTACATTTATACTCCTTTTAGAGAGAAAAATGCATCATTTAAGTTGATTTACTTGTTCTGAATACTCCCTGTGATTTAGCTGTTGCTTTGATACAGTTTCTCAACAGAACCTATCATCTAGCCAACCAAAGAGAATAATGGGGCAATTGAGCAGCAGAACAGCCAAATCGTGGGAAGGACTTATTCACTGAGTGGCAAGCTGTGGCCGGCAGTGGCCCAGGGCATCCTTAGCACAGGGCTAGCGGAGAACTTGACCCAAAGAAATAAAAAGTACATACCTCGCTTATACAAGGTCACTCCGAAACACAGTCTCTGATTTTTTTTCCCAAAAACAAATTCAAATGATTTGGGGATTGCTTTTTATATTATCTGTATAAGTAATATAAATAAGATTTTTAATGCATCTGCTTCCAAATTTAAAAGAAAGGAAAGAAGGCCGCACATTTTCTTGCTATATGAACTCATTCTCATGTTTAAAAAAATTTTTTTTCATTTTGAATAGTGAAACCTTCCCTCTACCTAGCTGACTCCTCCCCACTCTGCCAAGAAAAATAATAAATACAAAAGCTTTATAATAAGGAATTTTATGAGGGCTCAACAAAAAATTAAAAATATGTGCTTTGAACATGTAAAAGTCAGTACTAAATAGAGAAAGCCTTGAAATGTCTCAATTTCATGAGATGCTGATGGCCTGAATGTTGCCCTAAGTTAGCTTGTACTTGTGGTCCCTGGGTTATTGGCTCAGTTTTAACTGTCCTGTATTTCAAGTTTTCTAACTTTGGGTACACTGTGGTAACAATCAATGGATAAGATTAATTATCCACTGGTGCTTCTCCAGTGAACTATGTTGTTGAAACATATTGAACTTAATCCTTTAACACCATTCAGCCATGGGGAATTACTATGTGAGCAACTTGGAGGCCTCAGTCTTCATTTGAAGATGTTGCAGCAACGACAGAGAAAGGAACGTCTGTCCAGCCAGTGCCAAAGAACATAAAAGGCCTTGTCACTCACTAAAGAGACTGAGAGATTTCTCTCTACTGATATTATGAAAGCAAGGAAGACCAGTGATGTTTTCAGCACTTTGTTCATGCAGCATTCATTCAACACATGTGCATTATAGACAGCATCTTTCATAGGCAGAAAAGGTGCCTTGGAACCGACAAATGGAAAACTCTAGACCAAAGATCTAAGAAGAAAAGCGCCCCATTCCCTCAGATGGTAGCCAAGGAAAATAAATGTGAAAAGGTTCGTTAAAAGGGTTTCTCTGGACATGATTCATAACTGTTCATAAAAATAGTTTTCAAAAGGAAAAATATGATTTATTCTAAAAGCATCTCACTTTAAAAGTCTTCCAAATGCTTCCTTTATGTACTCCATATAGCATTCCCAGAGGTCTCATGTATGATGGGACAGCATCAGTGGAATGCTCCCTTTTGAAACCTGTTACAAATCAGATTATAAAATAAAATTCATTCTCCGTGGTTTCCCTAAAAACCAAAATCACTTCTACAGTAATAGCACTGGATCCATCCCATTCATTAGGGCTCATCCTCCCAACAGGCCCGGGCGACAGGCAGCTACGCAGCTCCAACGCTGCAGCCTCTGTGCCTCCTCTGCTCCACTTCTTCCAAGTAGCCGTGATCAAGTTCAAATTCTAAATGGCTTCCCACAGCCCACAGCCAACTCTGAGCCCACTCTGTGCAGCTTTAAAATGTCAAATCCATCTAAGCCAAATGACTAAGAGGGTGATCAAGAAATCTGGACAAACAATAACAATACAATTCACTATCAACCTCAAAGAAATAATATATGGTTTTCTAGGTTGCCCCTTAACTCCATCGACAAAGTTATCCAAGAGAAAACTATAAATTTTCTTTTAAAAAGCAATAAAAACATGTTTTTAAAAAACCAGGATATTTAATTTTAAAATCACATAGCCAAGGCATGACCAGATAATGTTCCTCAGTTCAAAATAAATGAAAAGTGACCTCTTCTATACCAGGGCAATAGGAAAAATTCTAATGAATTTAGTTTAGTTCCATTCATCTATTCAAAATATATTTGCTGACCACCAAGTATACAGCAGGCACTGTGCTATGCACCGGAGGAGACTCAAAGATGAATGAGAAGACTCCTGCTCTTCATAGACCTACAAGGTCCAGCTTGGCAGCTGGAAAGAAACAGTCCAAATAACTTTTCTAATAAACAGTGTGGAAAATGGTCACTCTTTGACTCACAAAGTCTTCCCTTCTCACTATATTTTTCAAAAATGAATGAGGCCCCCTCTAACACTGTATTTCATGAAATCTGAAAAAGGCTACTTGCCCTCTTTGATTTCCTCTTTTCTGATGTTCGTTTTTAAAAGGATATGAGTAAGTCTCCAATCACTCTCTACCACATCTCTATATTTTAATGCTCTACAGAGTGCTTATTACTATTTGATATCTGTCTCATTGTTTGTCTGAATAAATGGAAGCTCCCCCAAAATGGGGACCCCATCTCTGGTATGTGGTGCTATCCTGACCACTTAGGACAGAACCCCTGAGTATAGCAGGTCCCCAACACATGTCTGTTTAATGAACCAACCATGTCTACAAAATCCGTATTTCCCATTTCCTTTGATGGATTGTCCTCCACAGGATCAGAAAAATTACCAGAGGTAAGGTCTTTACCAATCTGAACATATAAAACCACTTTCACTAATAAGAGTAAGTGTGTTTATTTCCTTTATCAGAAGATAGCAGGGGAAAGACCTTACTTTTCAGACATAACGCATGACCTTTGGGGAACTCTTTATCTAAAAGACGGCATGTCTCTAAAAACATTGATCATCACAGTCACTCAGTTTATGAGTGTTTGATTTACAAGTGTTTGGGATAGGTTCAGTCTTCTGTTCAGACTCGTTTTTCTCGTGTGCCCACCCTTCTTGGGGATATGGGAGTCGGTAGCCACCACCAGCTCACACTCCTGCAGGTGTGCCAGTCCCCACGTGTGCAGTGACATTTGCACTCATGGCCACTGTAGTTTCTTACTGTTTACCTTTGTAATGTTCACTGATTATGGTGCGGCCTTGCATCGTATCAGAAAAATGACTTCGTGATTTACTGCCTGGTGCCAAGAAGCCACAAAAGACTCTTCCTGGGAGCAGGGAAGCCATTAGCTTGTAGCAGGCAGGGCATGGGAGGACTTCTGGGGGCAGGTTGACTCTGGGTCTCCTCCTCACATAAGGACAGAATAAGCAGAAGCCTCAGTGGTCCATTCCTACAGCTTGAGGCAGTAATTCTCGACAGGTAGATCATTAATGAGCAGCTCAAAGGGGCACCCTGAAAAAAAAAATAACTAAGCCCTGACCCTTACTTCTTAAGGACAGTGGTTCTGACTGCTGCTTTTCCAGGATGCACACACATTAAGAATGTATCCCCTGGGTACAGCAAAATACCTCTCAAAGCCACTGAGGTCACTTGAAATACAGACAGGTTCCCCAAGTGGATGACCAAAACCAAAATTTCATTTTTTTAGCTTGTCTCTGGTATCCAGCACATGTAAGAGTATCCCTTGGAACAGGACAGAGGACACGAGTGCTCGGCCTAGAGTGGGAGGTGGGGGGCAGGCAGCCCAGAGAGCTGGGTGTTGTCCCGCTCACAGACCCAGCAGGCAGGCCTGGCATGAGGGATGGAGGGCAGAAAAGACAGAGAAAGCAACATGAAGGCCAGAGAAAACAATGTTAGTCTGAGTGCCCCACCTATCAACTGCCAAGTGACTTCCTGAGTTAGAATTAACCAGTCTAATTCATATGATTGACTAGTATAGCTACTTGAAAATCAAGTTTGTCTGGAGACAAGAACAGGAAAAATAAGAAAGGTTTCCATTTTTATTTCCTTTTCCATTATTAGGTTAACGCTATAAATTTTATCCTGGATAAAAACAGTGCGAAAGGAATAAATATCCTGCTGTCTTGCCCAGGGCTTTGGCGCGAGGATATCTCCCACCTCTGCCTTCTCACCTCTAAGACTCCAGCTCAGCCTCCAGGCCTCGGTCCACAGGGCGCAGGTTCCAGACGCCCTTCCAGGTTAGGGTGGGAGCCCCTTCTGGGCTCTCATTTCTCCTCTGCCTTCGCCCTCTAGAACAATACCCACACCTGTGTGGTACCTAGCACAGGGCCTGGCTCCTGGAATGCCCTCAACAGGTAGTTGTTGAATAAATGAATGAGTGAGTGAATGAACAGCATGGCAAACAAATGAATAGACGAATATCTGTATGTGGAGCTATTTAAGGTGGCTATGTGGCAGGTGACGTTGTGTCTATTTTTGTCCATGTTGTAAAGCTGTTTAACTGCGTGAAAAGATTCACTAAAATAGTGCCTGGCATATAGCAGGGACAATACAAGTATTTATTGAATGAAGTTAGTAAATAATGAATTGGTCTAAGTAAACAAAAATCTTTCCCATGCCTAAGAAGCTACTCCTGAAAACAGGATTCATACCTGGGTAGTCTCTAGAGTATACAGAATGCTTAAAATGATTTCCTGCCTTTACCATTAGTTCTTTTTAAAACATCATTTTATAAATATAGTTCTTGAATTTGTTCACCCATAGGACTCTGAAAATCATTAAAGGTGGCATTACAAAGGAAGCTTCTTAAGCAAGGGGTCCTGTTATAAGATATTCTCTCAGGCTGGGGAACATGTCTTAAGAACAGCATAATCATGTATTGATACCTTCATTCTATAACTGTATTTTTAAATTTTAACAATTTAACATGTAAACAATTATAGTGTTTTCATAAGGCATCTATTCTACAATAGAAAATAACAAATGGATTTTCTGACCTACCCACTGATCCAGCCTAAAAAGAACTTCCTGTATCTGAAAAACCCACCTAAGAAAAAACTTCCTCAAAACAGCAATCACTGATACTTCCCATGAAAGAGGTATCTTAAAAGGTAAACACAGTACTGTTACAAATTTTTAATGAACAGGAGTATAGTGCACAACAAGAAAGCAATACTAATCATATTCCAGAAGAACAGACGTAGAAAAAAAAGTTGCCCATTTTAACTAAAAAATGTACATTTAACTTAATTATTTATCATACTCTTTAAAAAATTCAAATCAGAATGGTAAATGCCTTTAAGTGCCTGCTCATACAGGCCTGACCAGCCACTGCCTTCAAGCCCATGAGAAGCCTCATGTAAATGAAAAAGGGCAGTATCTAAAAATACCTCATTTATTTAAAGAAATCAGAAATAGGGTATTTAAAATTTGAATTTTAACAAAATCAATTCATTCTTATAAGCTCTTAACTGCTGGTGTAACTGTATAGTAACATCTTATAGTCTATCAAGTATTTCAAAATTGCAAAACTTTATAATATTTTGGAAAGCACACATGTATTTGTTCTCCAAATGTATTGGTTTACCAGTATCACACAAATTATTAAACTATAATGCTATATTTTTTCTTTCTATTCTAGTAGAGGCATTATCACACCACAAAAATTGCATATATAATAGATAAAAACCTACCTCTATGAGCTTCTGTTTTAACAACAGAATGAATTTCTTTTTTGCCAGATTAAAGCTGCTGTGATTATATTTCAGAAAGCTACACTGCAGATAAACATAAAACAAGCAATGTATAAAATAAGCACAGCTAAAGGAAGAAGATGGCATTCCATCTTTCATATATTTTCATTACCCCCCTATGGTCCTGTCTCCAATACAGAGTTGTTATATTTTTTAAGGATCTGTTATGATGCCAAATATTTGCAGTAGGAGCTATTTCCTTCTTCACTAGTTTTATTAAAGCACCAAAGTAAGCTGCAAGTAAGCAAGGGTCTGTTTGGTTGGTTTTGCTGTTATTGCTACAATATGCATAGATTGTCTTCTCTATGTATCATCTGCCTTCCTGCTACAAAAAGAAAGAAGGAAAGATGCGCCAATGAGGAAGACAAAGAGAAAGGAAGGAAGGAAGGAGGGAGAAAGAGGAGAAAACGAAAGAAACACGACACCATTGTCTGAGAATGATATGATTTTTGAGAACAGGTGGTATTAAATACACATGAAAGTTGAATAAGCTGTATAACCATAAAAACCTCACCATTTGTAAAGAATTCCGAGACTAAGAAAATAACATCGATGTAAATGTATCTCTTCTTAACCGTGGACTTTATGAAAATAAGGTCATGAGCAGGGCAGAATGAATGTCATGCTAAAAATGTTATGTACTATAGAAGCTGATATTTAGGGAAAGCTAAGCATTTCAGTAATAAATATCCATTAAATTATGTGAAATACAAGTCAAATTATTAGAAGCAAAAAGAAAACACATTTAAATGGACTTTTTCCTGCAGAAGCACGGCTGACACGTTGCTTTGTCTGTATGCATTCAAATATACAACATAATATTTACAATGACTGGTGGGAATGAAAATTGGTGCAAATCTTTTGGAAAAGTTCTCTATCTGTATTTCAAGAGACTTAGAAACGTTTCTCAGAATCTACTCTAAGGTTGGGCACAGTGGGTTACCCTACAATCCCAGCACTTTGTGGGGCTGAGGCAGGAGGATCACTTGAGGCCAGGAGTTTAAGACCAGCCTGGGCAACATAGCGAGACCCTGTCTCTACAAAATTAAAAAAAGAAAAAAAGAATCTACTCTAAGAAAAATAAAATGTAGGAAAAATTTGTACACAAAAATGTTCATTGTAGTATTATTTGTAGTATCAAGAAACAAAAACAACTAGAATGTCGAATAGAAACTGTAAGCCAAATTAGATATATTCACCTAGTGAAATATTATTTTACCAAAAACAAAAAAAAGTCAAAACTAAGGAAATGTTTACTCCAGAGGGTTTGAAAAAGTATGGGCTCTAGAAAATGTCCCTATGTTAAAATCTCAACTTGGATCACGGACTAGCTGTGGGACCACTGGCAAGATATACAAACTCTCAATCTGTGTCTCCTCATTTGAAAATTGGTAGTAATTGGTGGTAATTATACCACCTTATGTGGGTATAAGAAGAAAACAAGAAAAGTATCTAAAATGCCTAGTCTGAAGCTTGGCACATAGTAAGTGAACAATAAACCAGTTAATGTGTCATTATGATAAATGAAAAAACAGAATAATATGTGTAGTATGACAAACTATGTAAAAACATTCACAAAAGCAAATACCCTAAAATGTTACCTATGAGTAGGGGGAGTAGAGGGTGATTCTTCTATTTTTGTACTTTTCTTTCTTTCCAAATTATCAGTGAATAAACATATTCCCTTTACAATTTGAAGCTTTTAATCAACATAAAGCATAGTTTTTCAATGTGCACATAAAAGTAATTTAAAACACCAATATATAATTAAATTTCATCTATTTACTTATTCAAATTTTCACAAATACAAAGAGCACCTGTATGTGCCAAGCTCTGTTGCAAGCACTGGAATAATGCCCCTTCCCATGAAGTTTATGTTCTAGAGGAGAAATACTGACAGTGAACAGGTGTGTATTTACCACTAAATCACCAATTCTGTAACTGATCATATAAGCACTTTTAAAATGGTGTTCTTGGCATTTAATACAGTCTTTGAGAAAACAAGACTGAATATGTTATAACATTTTTTTAAGTTATAAATCTTTTTAAAAAGTCACAGGAAGGCAGTGTGAAGGAGCAGAGTTTCTTACACTTTTCTATACATACAAATCTCTCCTGCTAAATGCAGATTCTCGCTCAGGTGTTCTGGGCGGGGCCTGAGACTGCATCCTGACAGGTCCCTACACCATGCTGATGCTGTTCTCCAGACCACCCATTGGCTGGCAAGGTCTCAGAGGCCCTGTTAGGATTTTTGTTTCAAATAAGTGGTACGTTAATAAGACTTGCAGACAGAGTTGTGCTCACTAAAATATATTCTAAGGTAAACCCTTCTGAAAAGAAAAATTTGAAGATATTGCTGGTATTTCCTACCTGAAATAAAGAATTCTTATATTTACTGGAGGCCTGCTCTGTTAAACCAAATGTAAGATCCTTTTCCCAAAAGAATGCCTCAGTTTTCCATTCTCATGGATGGCCCCTCGTCCTCTCATGGGCCTTTGGGGATTGGGGTCCTGTCTCTTCTTTGGTCCCCTGTGTTCTTGCTCTATCTTCTTCCCCTTCCTTGTTCCGGTCACACCAGCCTCCACCTCGGTCCTTGCCTCTCATGACTGGCCTGTGACACGGGGCCTCCCCCCAGACTCTGGTCCACACTAAACTGCCACAAAAACAGAGTGCCCTGCACACACTTTTCTAGGTGCTGCCTGTCCTTGACCAGTCACCTCTTTCTTTCTTTTTTTCTTTTTTTTTTTTTTTTTGAGATAAGAGTCTCACTCTCTTGCCTGGGCTAGAGTGCCGTGGCGTCAGCCTAGCTCACAGCAACCTCAAACAATCCTCCTGCCTCAGCCTCCTGAGTAGCTGGGACTACAGGCACGTGCCACTACATTTTGCTAATTTTTTTCTATTTTTAGTAGAGTCAGGGGTCTCACTCTTGTTCAGGCTGCTCTCGAACTCCTGACCTCAAGTGATCATCCTGCCTTGGCCTCCCAGACTGATAGGATTACAGGCGTGAGCCACCGCACCCGGCCCAGTCACCTCTTTCTATTGTGCATCACAACAAACTCATGCCACTGTCCCTCCAACAACCTGCTTCTCACTAGCTTGACTTCTCACTTCTTCCAAGCAGGTTCTCTGGTCCAGCTCAGCAGATCTGCAAGCCCACAATCACCCCACATTACTGATCTTTTCCTCTCAGCCTCTTCACGTTCTCCCCTCTCCTCTTCAGACCCCTGATTCAAGTCCTGGAAAAAAATCTGACTGTTTCTACAATGCACTGTCTATAACCTACACCCATGCTGTGTACACAGAAAGAAACCAATGTCCCTGGGTTTTTGCACTATGGCTCCAGCCAAACTGATAAGTACACAAACACACACAAACCATTCTTTCTGCCAACCACCATTACAGAATAGAAGTTTCATTCCTATAGGTGAAAATCCAATCACTGGCAGCAAAGAGACTTTGGGCAAGAGGTTCAAATGCCTTGTGAACTGCTAAATGTTCAAGCCTGCTAGGAGTTACTTGAAACCCTCTGCAGATGCAACCACTTCTTCACTCCTGAGCCAGCTGGGATTGAGCTTAATGCCACCCACCTGACATTTTCCGCATCCTGCGAATGCCCCTGGTGGCACACCTGCATCTTTCCATGTGCCTTTGCTCAGGGACTTTATGAGACTAGAGTTGTGGTGCAGCACCAGACTTGTGTGAACTCTGAATATAAGACAGCAAGAAATGTGCATGAAAACTCTGAATATGGGACAGCAGGAAACACGCCTTTCATCTTGTGTTGAGCAGCTACAGCCCAAGCAGCCGACAGGCAGGGCTCCAGGACACATCCAGAGTGCCCGGCCTCCCACCAGGCACCTGGCCTCGGTGTGTCCAGCCCAGCACATGCTCAGAAGACTCCAGCTTTTCCCTATCCCTTTGATTTTGCCGTGTGTTGAATGAGCGCTCTAATAACTCAATTCTCTCAATGTGTTGTTCTAAGACAGGAAGAAGGAGGGGCAGGAAAAAAGCATGGTGTCACCGAGTAGTTTTTTATTTCGTTCTATTTTCAACATATTTTGCTTCAACTTAATTTTCAAGCTATTTCTATTATATTATTTTCAACTACTCTTAGTTTGATTCATAAATATATATCTTTCATATGTGTATATTGTATAATCCCAGCTAGACTCTAAATCTCTTGTGGCTAGAGACTATGCCTTATCTCTTCCATATAATTTCATTTATTTTGTCCCCACCATGCACTGCTCTGCTGGCACTGCACACAGACGTCTTCATGAGAGTCACGGTGCCTGCTCTCAAACTGCTCCAGAAGCTCCCAAAAGCTTCAGCACACAGGGCATTGTCAATAAAGGACTGGCTAACTGAAAAGCCTTTGAGACCCTAAATGTCATTAGGCACACCCCTTATTTATACTGTGTAAATATACAGAGAATATTCATTTCTGCTTTGTAGTCCTTTTGCCTCTGAAAATTAAATTATATCATATATAGGAGAGAAGATCCAATTAAAGAGAAAACTATAAGCCCCTGTAAATCTCCTTGGAGAGCGATTTGGCAAGATATAGTATCATTGATCCACAGACCAAATAATTCCATGTCCGGACATATACCCCAGCAATGTTCTGCACATGCATGTGAAAATGTGTACAAAGATGTTCACTAAAGTAGGGATCCTGTGAAAATGGAACCCACCTAAATAGTTATTTGTGGAGTAATGAATAAGTACATCATATATTTATATGATGAAACACTTGATTTAAATCATATTTATATGATTACACGTGATTTATATATATCAACATGGGTAGACTTCAAAAACTGAAAAATTGGGTTATACAAACTGCAAAGTATACTCATTATGCAAATTTGAAAACAGAAACCTATATGTTGTTTATGGGTAGAAATATGCAATAAAAGAATAAAATACTTTATTTAATAAGATACACACAGTGACTTGAGGACACTGGCTGGTTCTGGGGAGCAAAAGAAGAAAATGGATTTGTGCTGGCTGGAAAGGAAACTTTAACTGTATCTGTAATGTCTCTAAAGATATCTCTAAAGATACCTGAAGTGAACATGGCAAATAGTAACATTTGGTAATTCTTAGTGTGACATATACTCACCATCAAATTAGTACTGATTGATCAATACTTATGTGCACATACAGAAGTAACATTCATTGCATGTCAGGCAGGTGGGGGGGAAGGGCATGGGTATATTTACACCTAATGAGGGATGGGCACACTTGTAGCTCTGACTCGGGTGGGGCAAAGGCAATATATGTAGCCTAAACATTTGTACCCCTGTAATATTCTGAAATTAAAAAAAAAATTTAACTGTTGCCTGGCTAACAATCTCTTAGGGTGATGGAATAGATAACTAAAGGATTGATAGAGCTAGATAAATGTTTATGAAAGTTAGGGTCTCAGATCAAATAGGTTAAAATCTTGAACTCAGAGCAATAATATAAGGTATCTCTGTCCAGAATAAAAATTGCTTTATCCGCCTTGTAGGGGCCAGAAGAAGTTGAAAAGAACTGCAAATAACTCTTCTAAAATGTTTTCCCATTTGCATTGACTAGTCAAGCAAACCAGACTACCAAAAAAAAAAAAAAAAAGAATTATTACTAATTCAAGGCTGTCTGGAGATTTTGTTTTTCTTTTTCTTTTTTTTAGGTTCTTTTTTTTTATTTCAGCATATTATGGGGGTATAAAATTTAGGTTACATATATTGCCCTTGCCCCCCCCCAATCAGAGCTTCAAGAGTGTCCATCCCCTACACGGTGCCCATTGCACTCATTATGTATGTATACACCCATCCCCTCCCCCCTATATCTGCCCGACACCCGATTAATGTTATTTCTAAATGTGCTCGAGATTTTGTTTTTCTAACACAATTCAGACAGTCTTAGCTAAAATTTAAACATTTAAAAATTTAAACTGCTAAATTCATTTGAAACTAAAAAAAAAAAAAAAATACCAAGGTAAAAGAGATTTTTTTTTTTAGACCAAATTGCTTTACCCCAAATTTTGGTCTACAGCCTTCTGAACAGATCCCATTTTACCAGAAACATAATTTGGATCCAACTGTCTTTTATAAACTGGTGAGTTTGTATTACTATGTTTTACTGCCTCATGACTAAAATTCTAAAATAAAAACTATAATATCTTTATGTGTAAAAAAAAAATTCTGAGTGTGAAGGATATCCATATTTGTTTATAATATGCTGTATTTTTTGTATATTTTAAATATTTTAAATTTTTAAAAGAAAAATGATACAGTATACCCATCAAATGTATTAAGAGGTTCAATTTCTCCCCACTCTTAAAATAACTAGAGCAAATCAGGGCAACGGGGGAGAGGGAAGAGGTCCCTAAGATGCTTCACAACTGCTAGCTATTCCTAACCTAATGACAGATGCCAACACCTCCTGTAGGAGCATGCACCAGAGAACTTGTTGCACCTTACATTTGCTCAGTCTCTTTTGAGCTGGCAAATGACACCCCTGGCCTTTCTCTGGCACCGTTAACACACCCCTGGGCCACTGGCCGGGTGCTTTCTCCACTGCCCAGCCACCCACCATAGCTCCGGCAGACACAGCAAGGTTGTTGCAATGTAGCAAGGTGGGGCCAAGCTTTCTCAAAGGCCACCAGTGTTCTCTTCCTGTGCTGGCTAATCAATGCTAATCTTGTCATCAACGGAAAATAACCGAGTTTCTACTATAGTGGACTATATATGCAGGCCGTTTTAGAAGCTATAATTATCTGTGCTTTTAGCATAGCCAGAAAGTAGGTGGGCTTCCTCTGAAGCAATGATCATTTTCTCTAATGGCATTAGGAGTCTAAGAAGACATAAATTATGAAATGATGTATGCATACCTGATTTTCAAAGGAAATACTTCTATTCATCCCTCTCTAGTAATCCAACAGACCCTTAGGTCCCCCACTTTTTCTTGAACTCAATCCATTTTGTTTCACTACTATATCTAATAAGAACTTCCACTAACACCAGTTTCATTTTAAACTATCACTGCGTAATGCTTCCTAAAATCCACATTTCCTCTTTGTAACCGTCCTAAACATAATCAGTAATTTAGAATGTAGCTCCCCAAAATATGGTACTACCATTTCAAATAGCTGTCTACAATTGTCCTTGTTTTATATACATACATGCACACAAAATGCACACACAGTGGAAACTCACTTAACCAAGCTTCACTCACCTAAATCTCTGGATTAACCAATGGCAGAGGGAGAGAAATAGATGCCCTTCACCTATTAAATACTCAAGCTAGTGGGCTTTTCTCTCTACTAGTTAAGCCGTATGCTTACTGAGAGTTCTTAGTGATTATTTCCAAATGTGTTTGTACCCATTGCCCTTGTCCTATAACAATTGTTATATTTATTGCCTTGTTGTATGATATAACAATTACAATTCATTGTTTATTATGTAAATACATGAAATAAGGGTACAAAAAAGTGTTATATATATGAAAAATAAATAAATGCTTTGAAAAGATTTGAAAAGGTCAGAGGACTTTAAAAGTTGCTTTAGGATTAGGTAAGAGCAAGGTAACAGTAAAAGACTTGTAAAACAAAGGAACATCCACCCAGATTGCTTCACAAATGATTTTAACCTCTTGTTCCACTTTAAAGATCCCAATACTGAAAGTCATAGGAGTGCACAACAGATGCGACTCATGCAAGAAAGTCAAATTAAAAATCTATCACCAAACTCACAAAACATAGGCCTTAGCCCAACATCAAAAGTCAGAACAAAATGTTTACTGAGGTTGATTCATTTTTATAATTCCCTGCTTTAACTGATTTTGTTTTTTTTGAGGCAGGGGCTCGCTCTGTTGCCCAGCCTAGAGTGTGGTGGTCTGATCACAGCTCACTGCAACCTCAAACTCCTAGGCTGAGGTGATCCTCCTGACTCAGCCTCCTGAGTAGCTAGGACTAAGGCGCATGCCACCATGTCCAGCTAATTTTTACAATTTTTTTCATAGAAACAGGGTCTTACTATGTTGTCCAGGTTGGTCTTCAACTCCCCACCTCAAGCAATTTTCCCGTCTCAGCCTCTTAAAGTACTGGAATTTCAAGTCTGAGCCACTGTGCCCAGCCCTAACTGACTTTTTAAATTAAATACTCACTAGTGGTCTCAATCACAGTGGATTAAGAAGCCTCCAATGTACTCACATAGCTACTTCAAGTCCTTTTTCAAAATTTAGTACTATATACATTTCTTTCCCAAGAGAGTATTAATAAAACATTAATAGTGGTGTAACATGTACCAATTGATGACAAATCGGTAAAGGACTTGTCATATTACTTAATCCTTCAAGTTTGTTCCTCTTCCCTGTGTTCCTTCTCTTTCTGACTGGCAGCACTACCCAGCTAGTTACCCAGAACATCCTTAATTCCTCCTCCTTTCTCCCCGGCACAACCAAAAATTGAATCAAAACCAAACGGGAGTCCCGCTGCTCCTACCTCCTAAAACCTTTCACAGGAATCTCCCCTGCGGCCCCAGCGCCCACCTGGGCTATGACAATTGCTCTCTAACTTGCTTTCTCGCCTCTGGACTTACTGTGCACGCTGCCTGCAGAATTTGTTTTCTAAAACAAAAGTCGTATTTCACTCCTCTGCTCAAAAACCCCCAGCGGCTCCCTACAAGCCAAGCGGGGCACCCTGAGAATCTGTGGTTCTCTATGTAACACAGACCACCTAACTCACGTGCGTCAACCTCCGTCATTCCTTTTAATACACACCTCTGGGTGCTGCCAGAGAACAGCGTGACCCTGGATACAACATATGCCGACGTCCAGGATGCTGGCTCTGCCCCAGTGCCCCAAAGCTCCCCCTCTGACACTCCCTCAATTCCAACGGCCCTGGGTTCAAGCCCTGGCTCTGCTAGGTGAGTGTCCTTGGAAGGCAATTGAATGCTTTTGCCTCAGTTTCCCCATCAGTTAAATAGGAGGAAATAATAATACCTATCTTGCAGATTCAGAGGAAGCACTGAACACTCAGCACAGCATCTGGCATGCTGGAGGTCATCAGTAAGTGTCACGTATCCCTGCTGTTATGGTCTGAATTGTGTCCCACCCAAAAGTGCCACACTGAAGCCCTAACCCCCAATGTGACTGTATCTGGAGACGGGGCTTTTAGGAGGTAATTAAGGTTAAGTGAGGTCATAGGGATAGGGTTCTGATCTGAAAGGACTGGTGGCCTTATAAAAAGAGGAAGATCTCGGTATCTCTCTCTCGCCCTCTCTCATGCCCCTTCCCACTCAGAGAAAAGGCCACGTGAGGACACAGAGAGAAAGTGGCCATCTACAAGCCAGGAAGAGAGAGACAGCCCTCACCAGGTCCCAACCCTGCTGGCTACCTGGTCTTAAACTTCCAGCCTCCAGAACTGTGAGAAAATAACTGCTGTTGCCACCCAGTCTTTGATATTTCACTGTGGCGCCCAAGCTGACCGATACAACTGTGGTTATTACTACTCTCAGGCCGTGACTCCGTTTAAATGACATACTGCTTGGAATGAGTCTAATTCAGGGAGTCTACCTCTCAGGACCTCTCAGGACCTACCATGGCAATTTGAACACAGTAGGCAGTCAGTAAATGTTTAGTTTATAAATGAAAATAATGAGGATTCAATTTTAAACAAACATTCCCCTTTCATAGAACCTGGTTTGGAACTGCAAGAGATAGATTTTGCCACTAGACGTGCATTAACTACTAGGGACCACGGATGCATAGCACAGCAAGTACTAAATTTTTGTTGTGATTTTTACTGAGCCCTGGCTGAGACCCCATCTGCAGGGCAGTCACTGAAGAAATATGTAGCCTGAAGAATGAAAAGAACTAAAATATCTTTTCTCTTGACCTGCTCCATGGTACCTGTCTTTCACGGTTGCCCAGCAACATAAAATGCCACAGTCCCATCAGGATCTCCTTGAAGCGCTCTGAGTTCACAACAGCAACCTTACCACCAACTATACTTTACTACCATCTTACATTTTTTCTGAATTCTGTATTCCAAAAGGAACCATATCTAGTGTCTCAGTGCTAAAGTGATAATACCAATGTGTTATAATAACCAGTGAACACTACACAGACTAACATATGTGAGCTTTAAAACAAATGAGAGATACCAATTTCCAGTCATACCTAATCCTCCTGGTGAGAGAGTATCCAAGACCCTGCAACACTACTCTCTAATGCCCCAGATAAATCTCCTATGGCAAGAAACCCACACATTTGAAGAACAGGGGAATACATGGCACTTGCAGTGGGAACCCAAGAAAACTCAGATTTGAAGCAAGGATCATTCACACATCACTTACTGAGTCCCTACTACATGCCAGACATTAGGCTAGGTGCAGGGGAGCACAGCAGTGAGCAACACAGGCAAGATCTTAATCTCTACGAGCACAGTCCAGTGTGTGGGGAGAATATTATATTATGGAATATAGGAGTCCCAACTTTACATGGCAGTGCGGAATCCTAAAAAGGACCATGAATGCTGAAACCATTCAAACTGACCTTAATAATAAGTGGGAAAAATCACAATTGTTCTGTGACCTTTAAAAAATTTTTATCAGAACATTAAACTCACAGCTAATATGATACTTAATGGTGAATGACCGAAAGCTTTTCCTCTAGGATGAGGAACAAGATTAAAATGTCCACTTTTGCCATTGTTACTCAACATAGTCCTAGCTAGAGCAACTAGACAAGAAAAAGAAATAAAAGGCATCCAAATTGGAAAGGAAGAAATAAAATTATCTCTTTTCATAGATGGCATGATCCTGTATGTTGAAAACCTTAAGAATTCTACAAAATACTGTTAGAATAAACAAATTCAGCAAAGTTGCAGGATATAAAATCGACACATAAAAATCAGTGGCATTTCTGTACACTAACACCAAACAATCCAACAAGGAAATTAAGAAAACAATTCCATTTACAATAGCATCAAAAAAATAAAATAGGTAGGAATAAACTTAACCAAGAAGGCAAAAGACTTATGCACTCAAAACAACAAAATGGTGCTGAAAGAAATTAAAGACAACCAATAACTGGAAATATATCCCATGTTCATGGACTAGAAGACTTAATATTGGGTCTACCCAATACTATCCAATACTACCCAAAGTGATCTCCAGATTCAATGTAATTCCTATCAATAATGTCTTTTTTCAAAAATAGAAAATCCATCTTAAAATTCATGTGGAATCTTCAGGGACCCCAATAGCCAAAATAATCTTGAAAAAGAAGAACAAAGTTACAGGTCTCACATTTCCTGAT
This sequence comes from Lemur catta, assembly GCF_020740605.2. Taxonomy (NCBI): domain Eukaryota; kingdom Metazoa; phylum Chordata; class Mammalia; order Primates; family Lemuridae; genus Lemur; species Lemur catta. The sequence continues at coordinate 16,863,027 of NC_059143.1, read as the reverse complement.
TTCAAAACTTACTACAGTGCTATAGTAACAAAACAGTATTGTACCTGCATAAAGACAGACATATAGACCAATGGAATAGAATAGAGGGCCCAGAAATAAACCCTTGCATGTATGGTCAAATGATTTTCAACAAGGGTACCAAAGCCATTCAATGGGGAAAGGACAGTCTTTTCAACAAATGGTGTTGGGAAAACCAGATATCCATTTGCCAAAGAATGAATTTGACCCTTAACTTCATACCATATATAAAAATTAACTCAAAATGCATCAAAGGCCTAAACATTAGAGTTTCAACTATAAAATTCTTTATTAGAAAACAGTGGGAAAGCTTCATAGCACTGGATTTAGCAATGATTTCTTGGGTGTGACACCAAAGGTACAAGCAAAAAAAAAAAGAAAATATAGATATACTGAACTACACCAAAATTAAAATCTTTTCTACATCAAAGGACACAATCCACAGAGTGAAAAGGAAACCCATAGAATGGGGGGAATATTTGTAAATCATATGTTAGATAAGGAGTAAATATCCAGAATACATAAAGAACTCCTACAACTCAACAAAATCCAAACAACCCAACTAAAAAATGGGCAAAGGACTTGAAAAGACATTTCTCCAAAGAATATATACAAACAACCAACAAGCATATGAATAGATACTCAACATCACTAATTATCATACCTATTAGGATGGCTATTATCCAAAAACAAAAAACAAAAGTGTTGGCAAGGATGTGGAGAAACTGGACCCTGGTGCACTGCTGATGGGAATGTGAAATGGTACAATCACTGTGGAAAACAGTACAGTAGTTCCTCAAAAAAAATTAAAAATAGAATTACCACATAACCCAGCAATTCCATTTCTGGGTACACACCCAAAAGAATTGAAAGCAGGAGCTCAAACAGATACTTGTATACCCATGTTCATAGTATTAATAGCATTATTCACAATAGCCAAAAGGTGGAAGCAACCTAAGTATCTATTGATGGATGAATGGATAAACAAAATGTGGTACATACAAATACAATGGAATATTATTCAATCTCAAAAAGGAAGGAAATTGAGACATGCTGTAACATGAATGAAACTTAAGGACATCATGCTAAGGAAATAAGCCAACTGCAAAAAGCCAAATACTGTATGATTCCACTTATATGAGGTGCCTATTGTAGATAAATTCAGAGAGACAGAAAGAAAAGTGGTAGTTGCTGGAGCTGGAGGAAATGGGGAATTATTGTTGAAAGGGTAGAGGGTTTCAGTTCTGGAGGACAAAAAAATTTCTGGAGATGGATGCTGGTGATGGTTATACTTAATGCCACTGCACTGTACACCTAAAAATGGATAAAAGGTAAGTGTTCCCTCATGTATATTGTACTATAATTGACAAAATACTTTAAAAAACATTGTAGGGCCAGGCGGAGTGGCTCACACCTGTAATCCTAGCACTCTGGGAGGCTGAGGCAGGTGGATCGTTTGAGCTCAGGAGTTCGAGACCAGCCTGAGCAAGAGCGAGACCCCATCTCTACTAAAAATAGAAAGAAATTAGCTGGACAACTAAAAATATATAGAAAAAATCAGCCGGGCGTGGTGGCGCATGCCTGTAGTCCCAGCTACTCAGGAGGCTGAGGCAGGAGGATTGCTTGAGCCCAGGAGTTTGAGGTTGCTGTGAGCTAGGCTGATGCCACGGCATTCTAGCCCGGGCAACAGAGTGAGACTCTGTCTCAAAAAAAAAAAAAAAAACATTTTAAAACTCTCTTACTATCATTTATAAACATATAGGACAATAAAAAATTAGCAAAATTAGTATTTATTTAGTGGACTATAATTTAAAACATTAGAATCATTAAGCATAAAAGAGTTTTCCTCCTCTGTAAAAAACTTATCAAGAGCTGTCTGAACAGGGCTTGCATTCTTGGCAGATAACTTGTGATGCAGAGTCAGCATCTTTGCCATGCTTTCAATTGTGATCCTTACACAGTTTAGATCAGCTTCCAACATTTTAGCCTTTGTGCTTTTTAATGCTATGAAATATCTCTGAGGATTTCTTTAATGTGAAGCTTTTTTGCCAGTGTCACCTCCTCTGGGACATCTTTGTCTTTTTCCTTACAACCACTTTCCTCCTTTATGTCTATAGACTCACCTTCACTAAGTGCATGCCTAGAGTCCCTCAAAGGGTGGCAGTGTCAACATTACCAGGCCAGCTGTTCCTTCCATTTATATTTGATTCAAATTTCACTTCTCGCATTATCACTTTTTTCTTTGGTGCATTTTCTTCTTTGTTGGTCAAACCCCCTTTTCAATTATTCATTTTTGTAAAATGTCATGTGGGTTTATCACTAGGCAGCAAGGAGGCAAAATAAGGACACACCTTGCTGTCTGTGAACTGAATGGTAGAGGCACAGTGACCAATCACAGGCGGATGCTGATGCCACTGGTCACTGATCATGACGTGCATCTGTTACATTTACAGTGATCTGTGGCCAGAAGAGCCAGTAGCTTGTGTACAATTACTTATAGCTCATAGACAGTGGTAGCTGAAAGTTGAACCGTGTTATTGGGGGACTGGTGTTGTTTAAACTCTGAAAACTAAGATCCAGCAAAGGGCTGTCTGTGCATGATTACAAACTGGGGTAAGAACCCCAGAGGAAAGGAGCACGATTCTTACAGAATGCACAGCAAAGAAATGAGGCCGGAAGACCAAAGAAGCCCTCTCCAAGAAGGGAAGATGGAGCTGAAGTTGAAGGACAAGTAGAAACTGAGTCAGCTTGGTGGAGAGATCCCATGTGCAATGAAAGCCCTGTGTCAGGAGGAAACAAGGCAAAGTTAGGAATCTGACCATGGTAGCCAGAGGTCAGAGTCAGGCAAGAATCCAGCAGTGCAAGATAAGGCCACAGAATGGCAAAACTGGACAAAGCACCAATATTAATAAATGAAAGTTAATATGGATTCAAATCCAAATTGTTGGCAATGTAAAGCTACTTTACTTTTCCATTTTCTATAAACTACTATATAAAAAAGGAGCCATGAATTTATTTTATAGCATGAGCTTACTTGGCTTTGTACAGCCACAGGCTAGAAAGAATATAATCAAATTATTTTAAAACATAGGTTGGGCATCCCTAATCTGAAAATCCAAACTCCAAGATGCTCCAAAATCCAAAACTTTTTGAGCGCTGACATGACACCATTAGTGGAAAATTCCGCATCTGACTTCACATGATGGACTGCAGTCAAAACACAGTCAAAACTTAGTTTTTATAGTCCGGAACAGTGGCTGACGCCTGTAATCCCAGCACTTTGGGAGCCCAAGGCAGGAGGATCACTTAAGCCTAGGGGTTCTACACCAGCCTGAGCAACACAGTGAGATCCCATCTCTGCAAAAAATAAAAATTAGCTGTGCATGGTGGTCCACACCTGTAGTCCCAGCTATTCAGGAGGCTGAGTCAGGAGGATTGCTTGACCCCAGGAGTTCAGGCTGCAATGTGCTATGATTGTGCCACTGTACTCTAGCCTGGGTGACAGCGTGAGACCTTGTCTCAAAAAAAAAAAAAAAAAAATCTTAGTTTCATGCACAAAATTCTTAAAAATATTGTGTAAAATTGCCTTCAGGCTATGTGCATAAGGTGTATATAAAATATAAATGAATTTTGTGTTTAGACTTGGGTCCTATCTGCAAGATATCTCATTACATATATGTAAATATTCTAAAATCTGAAAAAATCTGAACTCCAACACACTTCCAGTCCCAAGCATTTTGGAAGAGGGATATTCTACCTGCGTATGAAAAAAAGGAGACAAGGTAGTCAATGGTCTCAGGGCAAATGGAGCAGGCCAACCTATGCCACATGGATCCTGCCAAGGATTTGGGTCCTAATCCTAAGAGTAATGGGATGTTGCACTAGTTTCCTTTGGCTTTTGTAATAAATTACCATAAACTTGGTGGCCTAAAACAACAGAAACGTATTCTCTCACAGTGCTGGGGGCCAGAAGGCAGACGTAGGTTTCAATGAACTGGAAGTAAGGTGTGGGCAGGGCTATGCTCCCCCTGGAAGCTCTAGAGGAGAACCCAATCCTTGCCTCTCCTAGCTTCTGGAGACAGCCTGCATTCCCAGGCTTGTGGCAGCCACTGCTCTAACCTTCAGGGCCAATGTCTTCAATCCCTTGGTATGTTTTTATATCTCCTTGTCCTCTGTGTGCGCAAAAACCTCTTCTGCCTCCCTCTTACGAGACACGTGATTGCATTTAGGGCCCACCCAGATAACCCAAGACAATCTCCCCATCTCAAGATGTTTAACTCAATCACATCTGCAAGGCACCTTTTTTTGCTTTATAAGGTAACACTTAGAGGTTCCAGCGATGAGGATATGGATGTCTTTTGGAGGACCAATTTTTAGCCTGCCACAGAGGCCATGAAAGAGTTTCTGGTGGATAGGCATGTAATTCGACTCCAAGGCTGAAAAGATCACTCCGGTGGAAGTGGGGGCAGAGAAGATATGAGGACATCAGCTGGACCCCGGCAACAGAAAGAGGTGAGGGTGGCTTGGACAAGGCGGTAGTGGTGAAGATGAGAGAAGTGGGTGGATTCAACAGGCACTTGGGAGGGAAAGCCAGCGACGTAAGAGGTGGGTAAGAGGGAGGTGCCAAGAGGGCCTTCTAAGAGTGTGTACAGCCAGGTTTCCAGTGGTGCCACCCACGGAGCTCGGGAGCCCTGCAAGACAACCAGGTGTGCAGGAGATCAGGACTAGACAAATGCCTGCAATACCGCTGGGTCTGCGTGATGCCATTCAGCATAACCACAGGGTTCTTTTGGAGGAACCAGCACATATTCTAGAGCTGGGGGCAGATCTGCCACTCACAACCTCTTTAACTTGGGTTGATAAACCTTTGTTTTGTCATATGCAAAGTGACAATAATAACACTTGTCCTTGAGACTGTTGAAGGAATTCGGGATTAAGGATGAAATAAATGCACAGGGTACAGGGACACACTAACGGTGAACCTGCCCCCTGGATCCCCGTCCACCCTCACTCTTTGCCTAGGCAGTAATTCAAGAAAAGGTCAGTAGGATGTTGTAGGATTATAAGACTGTACTACTTCTAATTCATTCAGGTTCCTCTCTAGTTCTGCTTAATTCTTACTCATTTATTGCTAAATTCTGATGGTCATTAAGAGTTACTGATACAGTCTGAAAATAATTCTTCAGATTAGTCAATTTTTTATAGTTTTCCTTAATCTGTCATTGATGTGCATTGAATATCTTCCTAACTCATCAGAATTAGTTCTTTATCTTAAATCATACACATAAAAAGGAATTCAATCATCTCCATCCTATGCTAATAGCACATGGAGACAGCAAGAGAACATCAAACCACATTTTCTAACTAACTAAAAAGACTTTCCAATCCATCCTTCAGCCAGGACTATTTAAAAAGAAACTAAATTGATCAAGATATTTTCATTATTTTCTCATCTTGAAGTTATGAGATGGTCCCTTTATTATATGTGGCAATAATCCACAAATTGCATGACTACCTTGAGGATTAAACACTCATCTATTTATAAAAGCAATCCAAACACTCACTTATTTTAAACAATCATTTAGAAACTTTAGGAGATTTCTTTATTTTTCAGTTGAGAGGCATTTCAAAGTGAAGCTAGACACTTAATCTTTGTAACAAAATTTTAGTAAACTAGTTCTTAGTAAACAACCCTGACCTTCATAGAAACTGTTCCTCTTTCACTAAGGCATCTACTTTCCTTTAGTTTGTAGTAGAGCATAGGTCAAGAATATTTCATTTGGGTTTACTTCATTATTCACAAGCTTCCTTAACTGTAATTTTTTAGACTTTAATAGAATAGCTCATCGATGAGGTTTTATTTTACAATTCAACATTCTTCTAGTAAGAGAAAAACTCCCAATTTCATGTCACCCTCAACTATTCTCTCTCATAAGCCCACTCCAGATCTAAGATGTCACACAAGGGCTACATTAAAACGCCGAAGAATTCTTTCCTTTCTTGTTATTTTTATAATACATTGGCAATTTCTCCAGAACAAGAATCTATGAGAATTCCATCATAGCAGGTCCCAATTCTTGGCTAAACTACTTAGGCAACCATTTCCACCCTCCTATGACTCCCTTCCTTTCCCCTCTTTTTTTCCTGTGCTACTGCAAAAGGAGTAATTTCTATTTGTAATTTTGATAATTCAAAGTAATGAGCAATAGAGAAATAATCAAATAGCATGCGGATTCACATGGCTGACAGCTGAAGCAAATAGCACTCCAGATGTAAACAAAACTCTTCTCTGAGCACCTAAACTGATGCAAACCTGGCTATAATGGGGAAAACAGCCAGAAGCCCAGTTACTGCGACAACTGTAGCAGGCCTGGAAAAGCAGCCTCATTCTAGCCTTGGAGAGTTCAAGGGTCACATCAGACAAGTAAGCAGCTGATGAATTCAATGTGCTTCTCTATTTCAGACCTAAGTGAAGAAGAGGGTGAACATGATTTGCAAGACAGAAAGATATCAAGTTCTTTCTTGTTCCAGAGATCAGTTGATGACACATAACTTGAGATTTTGCAAGGCGCTGTTCAAACTGAGGGGCAAAAAAGCACTCAAAGCCTTGCCAGTGACTCATTCTACTGGGAGCAATCCTAAAGAGGCCATGCAGCATGGATTTTAGTTTAATCCAATTGCTGCTTAATGAATCTCTGCCATTTAGCAAATTCAACTTGAGTTTGGATTCGAAATGTCATTTGCTCTTTTTTTTTCTGTCCTGTTAGCATAGTACCACGAAGTGTTATTTGTGATGGAAATAAAATGACACCAACGTGCAAATCTGTTATCTTTCATGTTATTTTATGGAGGAATAGTTACATGAAGTAAAACCCAAAGAGGGCTGCTGCAGAGATGAGGCAATAAAATGAAATCTCAAAACAAAAGACAATTGTCTACCTGGTAAGAAGGCCAAAGTGGGCACGGCAGCAAATAACACTCCACTGTAGGAGTGAGAAGCATCACGCTCAGACTCATATTCTCCTAGAAAAGCCCCACCCGAAAAGGAGCATTATATGGTGCACGCAAGCGTGTAAGAACAGGTTGAGCTAATACGTATTATGGGATGCACCTGATGTCATGGTTGAGGGTGGGACCAGGGAAAGCTCTGTATATTTGTGTATCAAGGTGCCCTATAAGACATTAAATTATGTGGGTTTCTTTTCCCTACTAGTTGCTTCTAAGTACAAGCAGAACAGAAAATGATCATGAAGCATTCTACCTTATTTCCTCATTTTATTTATTTGTTTGTTTATTTATTTATTAGACAGAGTCTCACTCTGTTGCCTGGGCTAGAATGCCGTGGCATCAGCCAAGCTCATAGCAACCTCAAACTCCTGGGCTCAAGCGATCTTCCAGCCTCAGCCTCCTAAGTAGCTGGGACTACAGGCATGTGCCATCACACCTGGCTAATTTTTTTTTATTTTTAGTAGAGATGGGGTCTCACTCTTGCTCAGGCTGGTCTTGAACTTCTGAGCTCAAGAGATCCTCCCACCTCGGCCTCCCAGAGTGCTAGGATTACAGGCGTGAGCCACCACACTTGGCTTTTCCTCACATTTTAAAGGAATCCCTTTCGTGGTCCCTTTGGCTATGGAATTTTGAGGCAACCATGCCCTGAACCCTGGGGATTTGACTCTTTTTATTTAATTAAAATTTTTGTTGTCTGTAATTTGCATAACCTGCTTAGCAAAACACTTGCTAACTTCCTGGGAATAATATGGACTAGTTTGCACCCTGAGATTCAAAATTAGAAAGAAAGCCAGGTGCAGTAGCTCACATCTGCAATCCCAGCACTTTGGGAGGCCAAGGTGGGAGGATCACTTGAGGCCAGGAGTTCAAGGTTACAGTGAGCTATGATCACGCCAATGAACTCCAGCCTGGGTGACAGAGCGAGATGCTGTCTCCAAAAAAAAAAAAAAAAAGTTAGGAAGACTTTGGTGGAGACAGGAAAATAAAGTCAGGGCAGGAAAATAAAGTCACCTTTCACCTTAAGGGAGGAGAGACACAGGTCCCATGAGCCAGTTCTGCATGGAATATGAAGAAGAGAAAGGACCTCAGTGATTGTCCATCCACATGGTGAAGGATGGAACAACCGGTGCTGACATCCTTTCCTGGAGCTGTTTGGGTCCTACAAGCAGTGTGTGTGTGACTGGAAAAAGCTGGTGTTTAGGGGGCAGTGTGACCCATCCCTCAAGGAAACCTACACCTGGGCTCTGCGCCGGCACCTGTGGTCACCAGTGCAAGGGAGGCTTTCCCTTCTCCACCATGCTCCTTCAGCAACAGCTGTGCCAGCCTGGGCAGCCTCTCCCCTTCCTGTAGCCCTGCTTTGTTGGCAGAAAGACCTCACTACCATGCTGCTGTTCCAAGCAGCTGGGGGATTCAGCTGTGAAGAGCAAACTTCATCCTGAATCTTCTAGCCCCAAGCTCAGTGCTTCTCAATGGAGACCTGTGGTGCCATTTTGACAGGCACCAGGTGACACGATGACTGTAGTGGAATGGGACCAAGGACACAAGGCATTCTGCCATGTGTGAGATCCTCCAGCACACTATCCCACGTTCCGTTCAACTTTTGAACATACCCTGGAAGTTCACATGGATGAAAAACTTTATAATGATTTAGTTCATAGACCTACCTCTATTTACATGGAAATACAAAATTATCCTTACACTGCTTATATATATGCTTTATCAAGATTTGTTCATGATTTTGGAAAACCATGCCACACTGCTTGTGACATTTCAGTTGCCAACACACCACAGCTAAACTAGCCTGCATTTGTAACTATCACATGCAAATATTTAATAGGGAGACTGAAAGCTCCTTTTAATATATTTAAAGCCAAATAAATTATTGAAGATATATGGAATACTGGAAACCAATGACTTTCATTAATAAGCTTATTTTGTTTTGCTATCCAGTATTCTTAAGAATTTCTAGCATGCTGAAATTTATATCATGAAAATTAAATACTAAAATATTTGAGTCTGAGTCTTATTTTGCAAGCTTACAGTCCTCAGGGGTCAGCCCTCCCTCACCTACCCTATAAACTTATCTTTCAATTCTCCCTCCAATCCTAGACAGCTATTAAAGGCAATGGTCCCTAAAGTTCTTGGTTTGTGGAGGGATTTAATGACGGGAGACATTTTCTGAGACACTTTGTCAGCACGCTTCCCAGTCCTAACACTGGGAATTAATTATTCTGATACCACTCTGACAAAGAAGGCTTGGCTCATTACAAAAATACCACACTTCTCGTTTTCTCTACCTCAGCAGTCAGTATTTTTTCCTTGGTAGGTTATCCCTACTTTAATTAGGGTTATTTCCCCCTTTCTCTTAATATATACAGACACGTTTGGTCTGTTACTTCCTTTATTTTAAAATGCATCTGCTCTCTCCTTTCTCTCTCCTTCTATGCAATGGCTTCCCATCTTCTTACTTCTCCTAAATCCAAATTTATTCCTTATACACACATGCAAGCATCTAACTACTTCATTTTATCTTCTGATGAAGGTGTGTTGAACATTTGTACTTTCAAAAGATACATACTTTTTATTATGAATTTTTTTACTTCTCCTTTATAATACTATTGGGGCATTCTATGGATTTGTAGATGTTGTATGTGTTGGTAGGTTATTTCATCTATCAATTTCATTTTAGGATCATAAAAGGGGAATTGCAAAATATTTATCAAAAGAGGGCAATAGGTCTGATAGAGTTGAGAGTCCCGGCTGTAGAAAGCGTCACCTCCCAGACAGCCACCAGGTTCCTCGAGAGACCAGTTCTTCCTGACAGGGCTTTTGGAGTCTGGGAGCAGCACTCCTGCCTTGTGCCAGAAAGGCAAATAACGCCAGAGCATGTCATACCACAGGTGCCCAGGGATATCCCCGAGCCCTGTAAGTGACTAGAAGATGCAAGAAGCACAAGCCCCGCCAGTCAGGCTGGCCGCCTTGTCACTGGCCATAACATGGAGCAGAGGACAACTCACTTAGAGAGCTGCGATCCCCAGTTACAACTGCCCGGGCAGGTGCAGCTGACACCTGTGGCCACTTCAGAAACAGGAGACTGAGCTTCATGAGGGGCTCAGCTCTCCCCGTTCAGCAGCAGCTCTGCTCCCACGGCCCCGACTCAGCACAGGGTGGCCTGGGATGCCCCAAAGCAAAGAGGCTGACAGGGCAGACAGAGCTCTATCTGCTCATGAGAAGTAGAGCATCAGCGTTACGGCCTCTCTGGAGCACCTCAAACTGGGTTAAGAGACACACCCAGGATGTCAGTACAGGAGGGTGATGAGGAACACGAGGCTTGCGGAGCTGCTAAAGGGCAGCTGCGGCCTGGGCTGCACTTGCTGACAGCACGTAAAGGGGAGTTTAACACCTTGGACCACACAAAACTCCAGCAACCTCAGGAAGCCCAGGGATTACTCATCTCCACCACTGCAGCCCTTTCATACAGATAAGCAGACGTGTCAACAATGTCAATGCAACACAAGCGCTGGATGAAGGGAAGGTCAGCTGCTGTAGGGGACAGGTGAGCCACACAACGTTTTTGTGGAAATCTGAGCTGTGTCTTAAAGGACAAGATACACCTGGCTGGGCGATGCAAAATATTTCAGTACATCCAGGGTGGAAGGGACAAGGGGAGCAGGATAGGAAGCAGACAGGGCCAGATCACAGGACACCTTATGCCAGGTCAGGGCTGGGCTTTATCATACAGAAGACTGGGAGCCACCAAGGCTCTAAAGCTTGGGGTGACATGTGCCCTGAAGACAGATCTCTCTGGTGGTTTGATGGGCAGCCTCTGGGTGTCAGAGCATGATTTGCACACTGCTGGGGGAACTCACCCTGAAATGGCTTTGACGGCGCAGTGGTAAACTCCTTTTACCATAAAAGTTTCACAGGAGAGGTGATATAAGCCACCAGACTGGTCACACCCAGACTCTGGAGCCAGGTGGCCTAGTTTCAACCCCAGCACTGCCACCTACTCCTGTGAGACCCTGGGTGGCCTCTTCATGTCCCTGTGCTTCCCCTCGTCCCTCCCAGAGCCATGGGGGGATGAAATGAGGAGTAAAATACAAACAAAGCTGGGGGCGTGGCCTGGCCCCCAGTAAGCACCATCTAGAATGTGCCATCATGTGTTTATTTTGATGTGTATGGGGGGGGGGGAAAGTCACATAAACCAGAGATTTCACAGATATTACAGCTTTGGACAAGACTATGTGTTAAAAGGACTCTTTTTGAGGAAGATTTGAATAAAGATATGAAGCAATGCCTCCTCGAAGGAAAGACCTGCCTCTCACCTTTGTCCTGGACCTGGCAGACACTGCGATTGTGAGGAGAGATGTTGTTAGAGAGATGGACTTCCTGACTCTCTCGGGGCTTTCTCCGTAATAACTGCCAGTTTCCCTGTAAGACAGGAGTAACCACCTATCGTGTGTATGTGTATACATGCATACTTCTTGTGTTCTGAAATTCTTGAGCAAGAAGGAAGAGATGGGGAAAGCAGCCTTGGCCAGGGAAAGGGCTCACATGGCAAACCACCAACCATCTTTGCACAAGAAGCTCTATCTCAACCTTCAGGGCGGTTTCAAGAAGTCATGACTTTCTATCTTACACAGCACACTGACGAATCCTCTTATATAAAATATGTACTCAGTCGCTTGTGCAGAAACTGGAACGCATTTTCTCCACAGGTCAGCCCACAAAGGCCAATGCAATCCCACATGGGACCCGTGTTGCAGAATGAGCAGCAGCCACATGAATTGAGGGTGTTGGGAACAGAGCAAATGCCAAAAGAGATGCTGATACGAGAGGGACCAGCTCCTCCCTACCCAGCTCAACCCTCTCATGGGGTAGAGCTAGCACCGGGCAGTTTCCAAACAGCAGGAAGATTCATCTTTGCTACACAGCCACTTACTTTTCTGCACTGCCTTCATACCCGCTCTTCTCCCCAACTTCTTCTCTGCAGTAGCCTCTCCAAGTCCCTTTGCTGCTGCAGGGTAGGTAGCAGGGTTACCCTAGCAAAGGAGATCAGGGGTGAAGATGGTGTTTAAGGAGCTCAAACAGCCTGTGTGGAAGGTATAGACCCCTGTGATGTCACGCTGTGTTTGGGGATCTACTAATACCAGTGGTTTCGTGTACCTGGAATAGAAACTGCTGTGTTTCATTACTACTTCTCTCTCCCTTTTCTTCCTTATCCTCATCAAAACTTCATTTCACTCAATATAGCTGCTCTCAAGTAGTCAGGGAAACAAGGTAATCTCACTGAACTAGCCTGTCCATACAATACGGTCAGACCTCCGTATCTGTGGGTTCCTCATCCGTGGATTAAACCAACCGAAGATCCGAAATATTCCCCCCAAAATGGATGGTTGTGTCTGTGCTGAACATGTGCAGACTTTTTTTTATCCTGTCATTATCTCCTAAACAATACAGCATAATAATAACTATTTATACAGCATTTACATTGCATTAGATATTGTAAGTAATCTAGAGATGATTTAAAGAACATAGGAGAATGTGAACAGGTTATATGCAAACACTACACCATTTTATATCAGGGACTTGAGAATCCAAGGATTTTAGTATCTTTGGGGGTCCTGGAACCAATCCCCCACAGAGACTGAGGGGTGACTATACATGACTTAGAGCACACGGATTCTTTTAAGGGTTCACATCTTTAACTTTGTGTGTTTGTACAAGTGTACACACATACACACACTACAGCAAAGGTATTTTTCCCTGATAAGTTTCTCTAAACTCTCCCATTATTCTACAGACAGCTACACTTTAAAAAGAATCCCAATTAAGCCAAATGAATCTTTAATGAATATTTAATTGGGACCTTTCTGGACATGTAATAGTTGGAAAAGAAATGAGCCTTTTTACAAACACACCACAGAGTCGAAGAGGATGGAAAAAGTCAACATATGAGGTTCCTGTCTTCCGCCAGTTCCCTTAAACCATTTCTGCTTTTCATTGCTTCTCTTTTTCTTGCATTTCTGCATCTATGGACTCTCCTGTAGACTCCAGCAGCAAGGCAGAGCCACACTGCTGTCTGTGGGCAGCCAACGTGTCCAGAGAACAGGGCAGCCTGCAGGTCCCTCCTAACCTCCCCAGGACCTGACACGGTTTGGGGCAGAGAAGAGGCTCGGAGGCCTGCTGGCCCGGCATCCCCTGCAGATGCTTTTGATTTTTCCTGGAAGGCCCACAGTTTGTGTAAGGGGTCCACAAACTGTTTCTCAAAAGGCCAGAGAATGAGTATTTTAGGTGTTGCAGGTCATATGGTCTCTGTCACAACTTCTCATTTCTGCAGGTGTAGTGCACAAGCAGCCACAGACCATGCATAACCAAATGAGCGTGGCTGTGTCCCAATAAAATTTTATTTACAAAAACAGGCACCATCCATCGGCAAGAAGAAAATAATGAGTGTCAAATAAACTATCCAAACTGACAGCCTATAAGCCTGATCAGCCCGTCATCCTGACCCCTCTTCTCCCACTGCCATGTCATGTCTCCATGTGGGATTGTCACCATTTCCTAGACTTCCATTTAAGCCTCACCACCTCTCACTTTCTCCTTTTCCCCTTCCCCCGCCCCTCCCAACTCCTTCTGGTTCAACTGACTCACTTCTACCCCATCATGATGCTCAGGCATTATTTTTCCTACAAAACTGCCCTTCAGGCTGGGCAGACCATGCATACATCTCCCCGCTCCGCTGCTACCATCCGTCTTCCTTACACTGCAGCATCTAAACATCTAGTGCCTGTCTCGTGCACGAAACCCACAGTCTCTCCTATCAGGTGCCCGAGCACCTAAAGGTCTGAGTGTGTGTCACACACAAGAACATTTAGGAATGTCTGTGTTTGTGTGGGGGGTGGGGAGGGGGAGTGAGGGCTGTTGGATTACAGCACTGAGCCCTAAGACCAATATCAGGAATCTTATTTCAGGCGGTCAGGATCATGAATTTACAAACGTATGCGCTTGGGCTCAAAGTGGAAAGACCCTGAAACAGCACCAATCTGTCCTGACCTCTGGGAAAACATGTCAAAGTGCCACAATGGCAGCTCCACACCAACAACAGGGAGGCTTGTCATATCATTGCTGTAGTTCCAACAGAAGCAGCAGCTACATTTTGAAATCCCAACCAGGGAATTGTCTTATATATCAAAAGAAGGCCTCTACTGTACATGGATTTCTACTTCCTGTATGTATGATATCCGAACTACACAATCCAGACTTTCCACCCATCAATTCAGAATGGCCTTCATAATACTCTGTTTCTATGAAGTAACCATTTCTCATTAGGCAGCTGTTGATGAAACTTACCACCCTAGTAATGTGGCATGAGAAAATGACCTTCTTGCTTTGATAAAAATATTGTTACATTAGATACAAAATACGTTTCTACTGTTAAACTATAATGATAAGACTCTGGAAGGTTTGCTAGCAGGGGAAGGGTGGCCTCCCCTGATAATGGATAATCATTAAAAAAGGAGACAGAGCTACGAATTCAGTTATTCTTGTCCTGCAGATAAATCGAACCAGAGGTGCTCCTCAAACATCATGAAGTCACTGCTGAGCTTTCAGCAGGCCACCCCAACTTTGGACTAGGAAGAGTCCCAATGTATAACAAGATCTTAAATCTTTCAAGTGTAGTATGTGAGGCAAACTTTAAATATTAATATGAGTGCTACCTGCATACTGGACATTTTGTCTTGTACACAAACTATTCAGTCAAGAAGAGCACAATATGAGTCGTGAAGGCACCAAGTACAAAGGTAACTAGTGTTTACCAAGTGCTTACATCGTGCCAGGGACCATGGATTATTTCTTTTAATTCCAACAACCACACCATGACATGAGTACTATTATGGCTGCTCCTCTGTTTTATATGCAAAGAAGCAAATTTTGAGACACCAAAGCCAGCAGCTGGCAAAAGTAGGATTGGAACCCTGGTTGCTGGCCTCTGTCTGTGACTCTATCTCTACACCTCTATGCAAGGGTGCTTCCCATGCATGGCAGGGCATGGTGGCTCACACCCGTAATCCTAGCACTTTGGGAAGCTGGGGTTGGTTTGATGCCAGGAGTTCAAGACCAGCCTGAGCAACAGCGAGACCCCATCTCTGCGAAAAACAGAAAAATTAGCCGAGTGTGGTGGTGCACACCTGTAGTCCCAGCTACTTGGGAGGCTAAAGTAGGAGGAGAGCTTGAGCTCAGGAGTTTGAGGTTAGAGTGAGCTACAATTACACCACTGCACTCTAGGTGACAGTGCAGACCCTGTCAAAACAAAAACACAAAACAAACAAACAAAAACCATGCATCAGAAGCACATTTGGGAGGCAGGAAGAATACAACAACTTTCCACATCACAAACAAACCAGGCGGAGACAGGGAAAGCTGACAGGATTATGCTATCACTGTTCACCTCTGTCTTCTGCCCTCCCACCACCTCTAAGAAAGTTTTTTAACATTGCTGGAAAATAAGGCAACAGAGCAGATGACAAAATACAATAAACGTAGTGAGGGAGGCAGAATGGTAAAATGAAGAGTGTCCTTGATTTGGAACTACAGTGTTTGTGTCCTGGTCCATGCTAAAAACTGAGTCTCATGTCCCTCTATATAAAACTGTCATGATAAGGTACACCTCGCTCTCTTGTTGTCATTAGAATAGTGAGAACATATCAGGGAACGTGTCTAGCACTGTGCTTGGCAGAGAACAGGTACTACAATATTTTTTTTTCCCTCCTTTATCTTCTGTTCCCATTTCAAAATGCAAGCAGACAGCTCTCTGCTATCCAGGGTAAATCTTCCCTAGACACCTCCTACACACTCACCCACAGAGAAATACCTTCCAAGGTGCATCTCTCTGCTGTTGCTGTGAAAAGACTTTTTCTGTCACTCATAATCTGCCTTCTATTAACAGTGCATAAAATTGTCTGGATAAGGCAAAAATTTCATACTTCCAATGTAAAGGCAACTATGAGGTAGTATTTAAGTATACTAAAACAGTATAGGAGGAGAAAAAAACAACATTAAAGCAAATAGTGCAGAAGATTTCAAAGCAAGAAGTATTAAAACATGCAAGTACTTTGATCAGTAACTAAAGAGTATATTTGATTCTATGACTTTCTCTTTCATACAACCTACACTGGTAGTCTAAAAACATCATAGCACAGTGTATGAAACATTCAGATTTTTTTCATGAAATACATTTTCAGAGGGCTAAACAAAAACAAAGGAGAAATTATGGGACACGCAAATCTTTTAAATCCTCCATCAATACCCTTTGAGAAAACTCTGGCATGACACCAGACTTGTATGCCTTAAAAATAAAATGTTCTGAGTAAAGCTAAGAAGTTTTCATTTTCAGACCAAAAAAAAAAAAAAAGACTGATTTAAAAGTAAAATGGCTTTAGTGAAAAGTTCATAGTTGTGAGATATTTGCTTTGCCATTAAGAATGTGGAAGCTGTCTGGGCAGAACCACCAATTCTTTGAGCTCTGAAACTTTAGGCATCAGCCTCTCTCTCTCTCACCCCATTTTCTTACAGACCGTGGCTCTCAATCACAATTGCACCTGAGTACTCTCATCTCAACCAAACTACAGGTCTCAAAAGTGTGAAACATATGGCCCTTAAACATGTTCAAGAAAGCTGCTAACCAACATCCTCATGGCTTGTCAACAAAGGGCAGACCGCAAAGTTGCTCCCTAAACCAGAAAGCAGATGCTCCAGGTCCCCCTGAAATGCAGGTTCCTTCCACACTCACAAGAAAGGTTTCAGTTCTTTCGCCTTTTTTTTAAGACAAGTAAAAATTTAACTGAACACATGTTTTTCCTTCCATTCGTATATATTCTAAAAAAACCCTCCATTTTCTCCCTTCCTTTACGTTAGAGAAATTCTTAATAAATACGCTTGCTTGAAAGGCATCAGGAACTCATTTTGAGGACTGACTTTTTAGAAGACAGAGAGATGAGAAGGCAGAGTTGGGCTGAAATTTTCAAATTCCTGCACGGCAAGGCAATTATGCATCTCTGTTTTCAAACAATAAAAGCGTCTGGAATGCACAATGATGCGAAGCAATGCGAGGCTCGAGAAACGGGCACGATGCAGCCGGTGTGCCCCGTGTCACAAAGGCTGCCTGGGCAGCACTCGAGCCAGAGTCACGACACCGCAACTCCGAAGCCCGCTGCAGCCTCAAGTCGCATCCGGTCCCAAAGCCAACGGGCTCGGGACCCGGCGGCTGGAGGGCGACTGCCGAGAGGGAAGCGGACAAACACTGGGCACCTCTCGGAGGGCGAGGCCGGGGAGAAAGTGAGCGGAGACTGCAGGAGTGCGGGGAGGACGCGCGCCGGGTCCCGGGGAGGGAAAGGACAACCGAGCGGGGGTGGGGGTGGAAAGCGGCGAAGTGGCAAAGGCGCAGAAGCGCCGGCCGCACATCAGGCCCGGTGAGGCGACGTGGGGACCGGCAATGAGTGACCGAGGGGAGGGGAGGAGGCTCCTGGGGGCCAGGCGCGGGTTGAAGCGCGTGAGCCCGACACGAGACGCGCGCGGCCGGGGCGGGGGAGCAGGGGCGCGTCGGTCACCTGTATTGTTTGAAAAGCTGGTCCGACTCCCTAAAGCCATTGTTGAGCAGCATGTTGATGCCGGCCAGGGCCAGCTCCGCGTCCTGCAGGGGCGCCGCAGCCGCCTCTGCCTCCGCGGCGTCCGAGTCTCGGTCGTCCCGCCGCCGCGGCCGCCGCTGCTCCGAGCCGGCCATGGGCGCGCGAGGCCCTGCGCTGGGCGGAGGCGAGGTCGGGGGGCGGCTGCTGCGGCCCCGCGCGCGCCCGGAGCCCGGCTCTACCTGCCCGGAGCCGAGCGGAGCGGAGCGGGGCGGCGGGGGAGGGGAGGGAGGGACGCGGAGGGAGGAGCCGCGGCCGGGCTGCAGCGCGGCGGGGGACGTGGGCGCCCGGCCGCCGCCGCCCGCCGCCGCGGGGATTACTCAGCAGCCGCCCGCCCGTCCGCCCCTCTCGCTCCCTCCGAGACGGCCGGCTCGCGCGGGCACCGAAGCGGAATCCGTTTCCGGGTGTCTCCAGCCCCGCCGTGCCGGTCCCCCAGCGGCTGCCGCCTCCGCTTCCTGCGGCCCCCGCGCGCCGCCCCGGCCCCTCCCAGCCCGGGTCCCCACGCCGCGCTCCTCGCCCGGCCGCCCGGGGCCAGCGCGCCCAGGCTGCTCGGACGCACGCGAGACCTGGAGCCCGGGACTCTCCACCCTCCCCTAAAAGGGCCGGACCCGGGAGTTGCGGGGAAGCCGGAGAGCGCCACGGGAGGCAGGGCGCAGAGGGACAGCGAGCGGGTTTGAGAAGGGCACGGGGACCCCGCCCGGGCCGCACGGCCGGGGAGCAGCTGGCGCGCGCGCTTCGGCCACCAGCGCCTGAGACCCCGGGCAGCCCCCGCCCGCGACCCCCAACTTCATCCCGACCCGGGCCGCCCACTAGGACAGAGGCAGCCAATCCCTGAGGCGGTGGACGGCGGGGCGGGGCGGGGCCTCGGGGCACCTGCCACGCCTCCCCGGGAACCCGCGCGGATCCGGGTGCCCCGCACCCGGGCCCGGCACCAACATTTGCGCGATGGGGCAGGAGGAGAAATGGAGACACATATGCCATATACCTAAAAATTTAAAAGTTACAAATTAAGCTTTTAAAATGTGTTCTGTCTTCACGCTGACAATCATACTTTCGTACCAATGAAACAGAAAAATAATTGTAAAGCTGTGGTTTCATATGACCAAAGGTCAGCAAAATATCAAAGGTGACTGAATTTAATCGTCGTTGTATAGGTCTCACTGTTCTGATGATGGGCTGGTGATGTCTGGATGTGTAGCATTATGGAAACAAACACACACTTCACAAGTCATTGCTTTTCATAAATTTATTTTTCTCTCCTTTAGTAAAATCACGAATATATTGTTACAATTCAGATTATGTTTTTAATGCCAAATTAGCCCAAATCTTTCTTGAGTCGTAGTTCTTAGAGTGTTTATTAATTTCAACTTGGAGAAACTTTGCGGAGGCATTGATAACAGAATTATTTTTAAAAATTAAAGTGACAGGTTGAGAAATAACCTATGAATTTTAAATATTATGTCCTGCTTTATAATAAGACCCATGTGATAAATTATCACAGAAAAAAATTACTTTTATTTATTTTGCGAATTGTGCCATTCCTTACAATATTTAAATGCATACAGTGTTTCTAACATTCATACATAGAAATTTAAGAGTAGTAAGAATTGCTGCCATCCTTAACTGTGGAACTGTTGCAAAATCATGCTAATTCTCCAGTACATCTGAAACCACAAGTTGTGGGTGATTCTCAGTCCTGGGAAACAATACTTTGCAAAGCAGGAGTCATTGCATTCATGCTGTCTGCGAAGGATTTGACAAGGTGACCATTTTTTAATCTAAGCATTCTTGGATTTAACAATGTTAGTCTCTAACATCAGCAGTGTCACAGTTCTCCATGGCATTGAGAGGCTGTAGTCTTTTGAGCTTTAGGAGTGAAGCATCCCTGGGGCCTGAATAGCGTCTATCATGAGAATGGATGCTGAGAGTTACTTGGTCACTGATCTGTCATTGAGTGCAGATCCTGAGTAGCAGGATGCGTATGTGTTCTTTAATACATTTATGTGTGTGTATGTGATGGGCAGGGCCCTCTAAAGCCATTCTTAGGGACTGTAGTGCCCATTGAGGCCCACATGAGGTCATTGCCAGCAAGGGGGCCCCTGGCCACACACTGCCAGTGGTAATGGGAGCTGCCTCTCTGACAACATGCACAAAACTCACAGGCTGCCTGAATTGTGGATCAGTGGAGCCATTCACAGCCAAATCCCCGAAACAACTTAGTCAATAAGTGAGGGAAGCCAAGAGCGAGATACTAAACTTAGGATATAACCTGCCCTCCTCCAGCTGGGGAATACAGCCAAGCACAGCTCTCTATGTCCCTATTACAGGGGAGAAAAAAAAAAAACCAATTTCAAGGAATTGATGACACAATGGGCATTGTTAATAAGTTGTAGTTGGGGCCTTGCAGCTGAAGATGGGGGAGGGGTGAGCAAAGTGAAAGCAATCTTTGTGGGGCTAGTTCTGCTTCAGGATCTCTCACAGTTGGTTATGCAGACTTAGGGAAATTTAATTGTTTTCTTGTTTTGGTTTCTTTTTTGTATCATGTCAGCAGATGTACATTGGCTTTGTGGCTTTTTAAAAAATTCTGGCATATCCCACAAATATCAAATTTGATGCTTGTGATTACGCTAAATAATAGCAACAACAACAGTTTCTATAACAATAATTTTTTTAAGTTTTTTAAAATTTCCAAATGCCAGGAACTGTGCTAAACACTTTATACACCTCTTTTTGTTTTATTTCAAAAAAATTAGGAGGCAGGAGTGTTTTTTGTTGCATGGATGAATTGTATTATGCTGAAGTCAAGGATTTCAGTGTGCCCGTCACCAGAATAGTGTACGTTGTACCCGATAGGTAGATAAACTTAACTGTTGAACAATTAAGGCAAGGTCCAGTGCAACTACCTCATAATAGGCAGGGTCGGTGTGGATAGAGGGGTAACTCCACCGTGTGATATACACCTGACACGTACAAAATGTGCTTTAATCAGATACAAAACAATTAGATTAGCATCATCATGATGAATGGACATTTACAAATATTTACCCTGTGGTGAATGAAACTAAAAGGGTTCAGAATGGGCCCCGAAATCTGAAGGAAGAGAACACATGGACGATACTGTGGCACCTGCAATTGACATTGACACCTGCCCAGGGTTTACCCTGCAGTGGGCAATTAAGGCTGTGTTTTCTTCACTAGATAATGGCAGATTATAAAGGCAGATAGTGATGGGCACTTAAGAGGTCATAGTGTGTTTACCCACAAAAGGAAGGAAAATCTAGATTACTGATGCTCTCGGGCACCACACACTTGACATTGTGAGATTCTCATCACCTTCCTGCAAAATTAATGCAGTGTTCAGTGCACTTGGCTTCAGCCAAATAGGATTTATCCAAGTGTTTCCTTTGGAAGTTGAGAGAGGGAAAGGAAAAGAAAAAGAAGAGAAAAAAGAAAAGTTAGCAAATTGGGGAAAGAACTAGTTTCCTTTCTGCACACCCTGTGGGTATTGCCAGTATTTTGTGGTTTTTCATGTGATTTCATTATGAAAACGAAAGTCCAAACGATCAGTAAAAAAGTTTTAGGCCTGTGTGATACCCTTTACATGGTAAGTTATTCTGTAAGTTCAGATGTCTGGGTTGCAAGTGACAGAAAAACCTGACCCAAACTGGCTCAGAAAAGCAAATTTATTGATTTGTGTAGGTTCCCCCAAATAAGGCTGTATCCATGGCTCCAACACTGTGACCAGGACCCAGTTTCTCTTCTCCACCTCTTAGCTCTGCCACCTGGGTGCTTAGTGGTCTAGTCTCAACAGGCCCTCTTGTCCTGGTCCCCAAATGGCTTTTGGAAACTCCCAGACCTACATGCTTGCTGGTCACACCCAGCAGGAAACCTTCACTTCTCTAATAGCTTAATCAAAATCCCCTAATTAAATCTCATTGGCTTTGATTGGCCTGATTGCAGACAGGTGCCCATCCTGGAAACGATCAATGTGGCTACAAGAGGCAGATCATTCTGATTGGATTAAGCCAGTCAGCGCCTGCTCCAGCACCTGGAGTGGTGAAACCAATTTCACCCAAACCACCTGGCTGGGAAATTCCAGGTCTATTAGGAAGAGAGAGGTAGGAAATGGATGTCCGAGAGACAGTCAACAAACATCCCCTACCCTTGTCTTCCTAAACATATTTTGAGTTTTTGGAATTACATTTTAAATGCATTTAGAGAATAAAGCATCATAAGAAAATCTTATTGTGTGTGCTTTGGTTATATTAAATTTTCTCGGTAATGCTAACGATCATGCCTTCGTGTATCTTTTTGTAAATCTAGACTATCAGTCGAAATAAATACAGGTTCCCAAAATGTTTGGAATTCCAAGAAGGAGAAGAGTAGGGAAATTAATGTCACCACATTTTTATGTCGTGTTAGCTTTATCATCAAATTCAGCCCTTTTACTCAACGGAAGGTGAAGTAAGATTTAGTTAACTGCTTTTAATTAGAAGGCAAATTAAGTCAAGGGTTGATATGTAAAACCATGCAGCAGGTTCCTTCCTTTCCTGCTCACAGGTGAGTCGCTAGCTTGCCTTGAAGAAGGGGTACATGTGGTGGGGCCATTGGAGTCCACCTGGCTGTTTTTCCAGTTGGATGTGTGTCTCTGAGAGGACACTCAGGCTGCCCTGGAGACCACAGAGGTCAACACGGCACAGAAAACCACCCCCTGGGTAACTTAGCAATGGGCTCTCCTGCACTTGCCCTTGATTGGGGTGTGTCTTTGAGTGGGACTTGTGGGTCCTCTCTTGGTCTTCAGATGGTGTCTCATCCTCTCTCTCTCTTCCCTCTCCCTGATGCCTCCCTTCCCTTTAACCCATGTCCTTCCTTTTCACTGATGTTCCTTGGATCAACCATTCCTCCCTCTTCCTTACAGAAATAATCACATTTCCCTCTCCCTTGGTGCCTTCTCACGACTTGCACATTTTGCAGCCTCTGGTGAATGTCCATGACTCTTCTTCTCTGTCCACCAACTATTGCTCTGTAGAGGGAAAGGTTGTCTCTAGTTTCAAGATCTGGGTGTGCTGAGTTCCTGGGGAGGAAATCGGATGTGCTCTGGTCTCATGGATGAGGGCAGAGAGAGAGAGCTGTCAAAAGGTACAGCAGGTTCCAGCCAGCGCAGCAGTGGGTTTTCTCCTGGAGTATCTAAAACCAAACATATCTTGGCGCTGATTAATTTTTCTATCTGGATTCCTCATTTTTTATCTAAACAAGAAATTTATTTACTTCCTATTTATGTGACTTTACCTTGTTTTTTACTAACAATCCTGGCCTTATCATGCTAAGACATTATTAGTCTTTTCCTACTTAAACGGAGGGCAAATGGCACATCTTGTCTCTAATCTTTAGGTTTCTCTCCTGACTGCAGGAAGAAGAATACACCTTTCAGTTCACCTAACCGCATATGTGAATCTCAGGTGCATTTGTTTCCAAATCTTAAAGTGTACTATGAACATGTATCTGGCTACATGTCTCATCGGCAATGACCTTCTCGAGGACAGGGGCCTTGTAGTATTTGTCTAAATATTGCCAGCACATACCCCTGTTCCTGACACAGGGGAAGCAATCAGTGAGTGTCCCATGAAAAACCAGAGTGTCAGGCCAGGCGCAGTGGTTCACGCCTGCAATCCTAGCACTCTGGGAAGCCGAGGCAGGTGGATTGCTCGAGGTCAGGAGTTCGAGACCAGCCTGAGCAAGAGCAAGACCCTGTCTCTACTAAAAATAGAAAGAAATTATCTGGCCAACTAAAAATATATATAGAAAAAATTAGCCAGGCATGGTGGTGCATGCCTGTAGTCCCAGCTACTCGGGAGGCTGAGGCAGGAGGATCGCTTAAGCCCAGGAGTTTGAGGTTGCTGTGAGCTAGGCTGACGCCACGGCACTCACTCTAGCTGGGCAACAGAGCGAGACTCTGTCTCAAAAAAAAAAAAGAAAAAAGAAAAACCAGAGTGTCAGCCTCATCAGCTCTAAACTGCCTATGCACTTGCACAGGTAATACCTGTACGAATTACCTTCATTGACGGAAAACTTATTCTTCAGCTGGTTCCTTAAGTTACTGCAGTGGAATTCAGTGGCACAGAGTTCTGGGTTGGAATACCTAGATTGCTAATGTAACCCCAGAGCAAAACACATGTGACTTATGAAGGAGTTATTTTATATTAGCAATGTGTCTCTCCTTGCAAAGGGAAACAGGCTGATTGCAAAACATGTTATACAATGTTATACAAGCAGAATATAGCAGTGCATTTTAAAAATCTTTGTACCAAATGTCTATTTCCTTGTCCAACCCTTCAGACAGTGTTAAAATCATATGAATGGATTATTAAAGCACAAACAATTGAAAGCCAAATAACCTAAAATGTAGACATTTTTTTGCTTCATATTTTTAATACATTCTGAAGAAAATTTGCACTTCTTTCTCAGCCTGCATTAATAATAGCAAACAGGTACTGTTTATATTAGAAATAGTTTAAATTAATCATCTCCATATGATGCATGCATCTGGTTATTTAATTGCACAGATTTTCTTTTAGCTGGATATTTCAAGATGATACTGTTGACAAATAAATATAGGAATAGAAGTATCCACTGACTAAGCTTTCTGTCAATGCAGGTAATTCTTACAGGTACTTAATATTACCTGTGCAAGTTCATGGGCAGCTTACAGCTGATGAGGCTGACACTCCGGTTCTTCATGGGACACTCACTGAGTGCTTCCACTGTGTCAGGAACAGGGGTAAGTGCTGGCAATATTTAGACAAATACTACAAGGCCCTACCCTAGAGAAGCTCATTGCTGATGAGACATGTAGCCAGATACACCTTCATAGTACAATATAAGTGTCATAGGAGACCTTGGTGCAAAGTTTGTCAGAATTCATTTAATTCCTGGATTGACTTAACATCATCTCCCTAAATGATTACAATAAACTTACACCTTATAAATTGATATTCACTGATGTTTTTATTCATTTGTTCATTCTTTACACTTTCAGAGTTTGCTAGATCACCTGTCTTGCTAACTTATAGCCAATCCTTGATTTTTTTTTTTTTTTTTTTTTTTTTTTGAGACAGAGTCTTGCTTTGTTGCCCGGGCTAGAGTGAGTGCCGTGGCATCAGTCTAGCTCACAGCAACCTCAAACTCCTGGGCTTAAGTGATCCTACTGCCTCAGCCTCCCGAGTAGCTGGGCCTACAGGCATGCACCACCATGCCCGGCTAATTTTTTATATATATATTTTAGTTGGCCAGATAATTTCTTTCTATTCTTAGTAGAGACAGGTCTCGCTCTTGCTCAGGCTGGTCTCGAACTCCTGACCTCGAGGGATCCACCCGCCTCAGCCTCCCAGGTGCTAGGATTACAGGCGTGAGCCACCGCGCCCGGCCTGAATTTTGTACTTTAAATAATGACTTTTACAGTCCATAAATTATATCTCAGTAAAGTTGTTAATTGAAAAAAAAATCTTTTTAAATCATTCTAAACCACAGAGTGCAGAGCAGTTGGAGAAGGGAGTTAATGGTTTGATTCCTGTGATTTCATATATCTGGAGTATAAAAAATAGCTTATTATGGGGGAAAAAATCTCGTTTTTGAAGAGTGTCCTTAGTTCCAGAATGTCTGCTGTCTGCCATCACTACACGCCTGGTGCTGGCTTAAGACCTTATAAATGTTGTTTCATTTAATTCTCAAATTAACTCTGTGAGGTGAGCTTTTCTCAAAGTTTACAGATGTGAAAATGAAACAAAGAAGTTGGATATCTTTCCCAAGGCCACGCAGCCAATAAGGGTAAGAGTGAGATTTGAACATGGGGTTCATTGCCACAGTGGTTAAGTCCTCGTTGTTAAAGTAAAGCCTAGTACCTTCTGGAGACCTGACTGAGGGTGTACATACATGTACACACTCACACACACACATACACACACACAAAGCCTTATGAATTTCATGGCATTAATTCTTCTGAAAGTAGTCATATTCCTTATTTAGAAGGCATTTGGAAGACATGAAAATATATGATCTTGTGTATTATCTAATTCAACAAAACTAGAGTGCAGCCCAGGCATCTGCATTTTGCCAAGAACCTCAGGTAATTCTAATGTCAGCAAACTTCAGACCATTCTGTGAGAGTTGTCTAGACATTAACTCCCAGAAAGCAGAGTGTCTATTTATCTTTGTGTACATTGGCCTGACTTCTTACCCTTAGGATACGTTTGAGAATGAATAAGTGAGTGAAAAACACAACTGAATGAATGATTTTCATGGTAAATCATGCTTATAACTTTGTATATGAACGGTTGTATTATTAAACTTAGGATAAAGGTGCATATTGTGACCTTAACAACAAAAGCATTGCATGGGATATCTTAAGAAATTCTATGCATTCCATCAGTAAATAATTTATATATCTGGAGTTTAAAGAAACACCACACAGGGGTAACCAGGTCAGAAGAAGGCAGGCCCACATTAAGGAGGAAAGGAGGATGTGGATACTTAGAAATCACTTAATTCCTAACTCTTGACATTTATTTTTAAATGTGGTTATAAAAGAAGACTCAGAACATTTGGCTATGTCATGGCTAAAAATACACATTTCTTCACTTCGCCTCACTCTCTTCACCCTGCCATCTCCTCTGAGACAAAAACAGTAAAAACAAGGGTATACTGTGAGACACTAAAGAGAAAATGCGAATGCTGTTTATATCCCCAGATAGGGAGCTGGATGCTCAGATACCACAGGGACAAGTTTCTCCATTCCCAAAACCAGGCCAACGCACAACAGCTTCCTAGGCTAAGAGCAATCTTATTTCCTTCACCATTCCAAAATGGAAACCAACTCTAGCGGACTGGCTCCTCACCTCTGATTAAAGAGTGTTGTTTGTCTCCCTGGGGAAGTGTCATGCTTGCCTGGGGAACTCAAATGGACTTGTGTAAATAAAAATGCTTTCATTCCTCTAGTCATAAGGTAGCAATTCTATCACTTTTCTTTGTTCAACTAAGTAATTCAAGCCATTTAAAAAATTATTTGTCTTTAAAGAGCTTTTTTTCACACAAGGGCCTTACGATAATCATAGGTACACTAATGGTTCAAAGAATGATGTATTATAGCCATTACACGCTAGGTGCTGTGGAAGACAAAGTTGAATAAGATACAATCCCTGAGACGAATATCCAGAATACACAAGGAATTCAAATGATTCAACAGCAAAAACACAAATAATCAGATTTAAAAGTGGGCAAAGGATCTGGATAGACATTTCTCAAAAGAAGACATACAAATGGCCAAAAAATATATGAAAAAATGCTCAACATCACTAATCACCAGGGAAATGCAAATAAAAGCCACAATGAGATATCATCTCCCCCCAGTTAGTATAGCTATTACCAAAAAGGCAAAAAAATAACAGATGCTCATGAAAATGGGGAGAAAAGGGAACTCTTACACACATTGGTGGGAATGTGAACTGGCTACTATGGAGACTTCTCAAAAAACTAAAAAAAGATCTTCCATACAATCCAGTAATCCTATTACTGGGTATTTATCCAAAGGAAAGGAAATCAGTATATCAAAGGGATACCTGCACCCCCATGTATATTGCAGCACTATTCACAATAGCCATGATATGGTGTCAACCTAAATGTCCATCAACAGATGAATGGTCCATGAAAATGTGGTATATATACACAATAAAATACTACTCAGCTATAAAAAAGAATGAAATCCTGTCATTTGCAGCAACATGGATGAGCCTAGAGGATATTATGTTAAATAAAATAAATCAGGCATAGAACGACCAATACTACATGTTCTTACTGATATGTAGGAGGTAAAAAAAATTTGAGCTCATGGAAGTAGAGAGTAGAATTATGGGTATTAGAGGCTGGGAAGGGTTGGGGGAGGGGAGGATGGGGAAAGGTTGGTTAATGGATACAAAATTACAGCTAAATAGGAGGAATGAGTTGTAGTGTTCTCCAGCACTGTAGAGTGAATGTAGTTAACTATAATTTATTGAATTTTCCAAAAGCTAAAAGAGAGGATTTTGAATGTTCACAATACAAACAGATGATAAATGTTTGAGGTGATCGGATATGCTAGTTACCCTGATTTGATCATTACACAGTACACATACATACCGAAATATCACTTTGTATCTGTAAATGCATACAATTATTATATAACCTGTCAACTAAAAAGGAAAGAAGAAAGATACAACTCCTGAATCTGGGAATCTTCTAGTCTAGTGTGTAAGACAGACACACTAACAGATGATTTAATATAAAATGGTCATAAGATAGAGGTATATGTTGTGTGCTTTGGGAGCACAGAAGAGGGACATTAGTCTAACTGGGTGTTCACAGAAGGCTTTCCATGAGGCATTTGATGATTGATCTGAGTCTGGAAGAGAGAAGTTGAAAATGAATTCTAGGCATGGGGACTTTCTGTGCCTCGCTCTGGAACCTCTAGGCAGGGAGGAGACAATAAGAAATTTAGGCAGGCGAGGCTGGGCATGGTGGATTACACCTGTAATCCCAGTACTTTGGAAGGCTGAGATGGGATGAACGAAGGAAGGAAGATAGGAAGAAAAGAAAAGAAAAGAAGAGAAGAGGAAAGAAAAGAAGAGGAAAGAAGAGGAAAGGAAAGAAATTTAGGAAAGGGAATGACATGGTCATATTTTGTGGGTAGATGGAAGGCTCACCTAATTTAACATGAAAGGCTAATTTAATGTGAAGATAGCTAGAGATTTGTGGGAGGCAATCGCAGAAGACCAGAGCACTTGTTACTCCTTCCATATGTGAAATTGTTAGTTCTCTTTTTACTGCAAGTTGCCAAATCCAACTCCAACAGCCTTATATGGAAAAGATACACCTTGAGGGTGGCTCTCAGGTATTTGCAGGGCTGGGTTACATGGGTTCACTCAGTGACACCAGAATTCTGCTTCTCTCTACAAGTTGGCCTTTCTCTCTCCTGCAGTGGGAGTGCAGGTAGTGGGAGAATTCTTCATCTTGTAGAACTGTCCTGCACATTCCAAGAGTCTAGCATTCCTGCCTCCCAATGCCAAAACCACTTCCCAAGTATTTTAACAACCCAGAAATCCCCATACTTTAACACCAGAAAAGCTTCCTTAGGGTACTACTCGCTCCCATTTCAACCATCACTGGTATTCAAAATCCCTATTTGCTAGACTGGAGTTTTCTCTACCACCACCAGAGTGGCTGCCGGCCGGTTCAATCTGCATTGACTCTGTGAGCCAGTAACCACCACTAGCCATCTTGTCAAGTTGTAGTCTTTCAGTCTAGATCCCACTTCCCAACCTCTTTTAGTTTTTAATGCTCCTTTAGCCTTGGTCTATATGCTTGCCCCTTGGTAGAGGAAGAGAGAAACAGTCTCTCTCTAGCTTTCATATATGCCCTTTGTCAAGGATGATTCTGATTGGTGCTGCTTGTGTCACATGGCAATTCCTGATCCAATCACTAGGGGGATAGGATACTTTGATTGGCTGGCCTAGGTCATGTGGGGAGGCAGCAAGGTGGCCCCACAGCCCCACCAGACCCACACAGAATGGGGGAGAAGTTGTGTCCCAGGAAACAAATAAGTGCAAACAACTTATGTCTACCTCAGAGATTAAATAAGCAATAACAAAATATAATTACAACATACCTCACCCTCCAATGATGCATGCTATGGTAAAAAAAATAAATAAATAAATTTAAATTCTAAAGTCTCCTTTTACCTCTTCCAAAAATTTTTGGGGATTTGGAAAATGACCTAGTTGAGTGGGACCCAAGAGTAAATGAAACACAACTTTGATAAATGTTTCTTTAGGACACTGGTGATAGCACATGTTGGTGATGCTGGGGGCAGAGCCGTGAAGAACTGAGAGGCTATTGGAAAACTGTGGTGGGACAGAGGCTGGGGAAAAGTTAGGAAAATCAAAGGAAAATCAAGGGGCAGGGACATTTGGCCTGATGGAAGAGTATCAGCAAAGCGAGGACACAGGGAGAAGAGAGAGGACAGAAGGAGATTGGGAGAGATGGTGAAACTCCATAACAGACAAACTGGAAGGGTTGGTTTATTCCAGCAAAGACAAGAGGCTGAATACCTAGAACCTAGAAAGAGGTTAATTGATGGAGTCCTAAAGTTTTTTTCTCAAGGACCTTGGCCAGTGGCACAGATTCAGTGGGGTGAGGTCAGCAGTTTGTATCTGAACCTAAGCAAGGTTGACCTGGGGCTGAGGCAGGCAAGAACTCTGCTTTTCCAGAGATAGGACATCTAGTAGAAACACTAATCATAGCAGACTAGAGAGGACCCGCGACAGAGACAATACTGCCAGTTGAGGCTGGTGGAGGAACCCCTTGACCATCCAGAAGACTCTGAGCCTATTTTCAGGTGTTGAACTTCAGCCAGGATAACCGAGTGAAAGCAAAATGGCTGTGTGAAGGTTTAGCTCCAATTTTTTTCACTTTCTAAACAGGTTCTAGAATTGCAGAATCTCAAAACTGGATGGAACACAGAAGTCATTGCATCAGAGATATCAGTTCTTGATCCAGCTCTGGGTAGTTCCATTAACCTTGATCAACTTGGCTAACACCTCTAGCTTTGATTTCATCATCAGTAAACACAAATAATGATAACATCTTTGTTTACTTCACAGGGTTCCTGGGATAATCAGGTGACAAGATCTGCTACCCAATGTGCGGGGGCCCAGTGCAAAATGAAAATGTGGGGCCCCTTACTAAAAAATTATGAATAATTTTGGGATGGTAACAGCAGAGCATTAAGCCTTCCTCCAGGGCTCCTCCAAGTGCGGGGTGCCCTGAGAGCAGAGCCCTGTGTAACTGCACAGGTCTCCTGCCCAGGAAGACGACCCCGCCAGGTGACATAATGTACATCAAGGTGCTTTACAGTCTGCAAAAAGCTCAATAAACTGGCCAGGATTTTCTTTTCTTTTTTTTTTTCTTGGCTCTCCAGAATTGTATGAGTTTGCTGGGACTGCCATAAAGAAGTCTCACTAACTGGGGGGCTGCAACAACACAAATTATTGGTCTCACAGTTCTGGAGGCCCAAAGTCTGAGACCAAGGTGTCAGCAGAATGGGTTCCTTCCAAGGGCTGTGAGGCAACGGTCTGTTCCAGGCCTCTCTCCTTCTCATGTAGATGTCTATCTTCTCCCGATACCTCTTCACATCGTCTTCCCTCCATGTATGTGTGTCTCTGTGTCCAAATTTCCCCTTCTTATAAGGACACAAACCAAATTGGATTAGAGCCTGTCCTAATGACCTTACTTTAATCTGATTACCTCTGTAAGATTACCTCTCCTTATGAGGGCACACTCTGAGGTCCTGGAGGTTAGGACTTCAACATACAAATTTGGGGGGAGGCACAGTTAAACCCATAACAAGCATCAAAGCCCCTGCACTACTTTGGAGGCATGCCCGATGGGGGGTGGTCTCACAAGGAGGCAGTGATATTGGGCCTTAGCAGAGGACAGGTCCTGCCCTGTCACAGTGGTGTTCAGGCCACTGTTCCTGCTGCCCAGTGGGCAGCTCTCACTGCTTATGCTATAAGCCCATTCTTCAGTTTCTGAAAGCTCTTAAATATATAACCAATAAATTCCTTTTTGGCTTAAGAAAGCTAAAGTATGTTCCTGTGGCTTGCAAACAAGAACTATGACTGATACTCAAATATTATTACACATCAGAATTGGCAAGTGTGCTGTATTGGACCTGAGTTTTGTGCATTTCAGATTTGCTCGGCCTGGCTGCCTGCTGGGCCCCTGGCTGCCTGCTCAGTGGTGGGGAGCCCCGCCTTCCCATTGTCACCTCCTCTCTGCCACCACCTGCAGATGCAGCCTCCCCTGGGGGAGGGCAGAGAGCCGGGCTCAGGGATGGCTGCTACAATGCCCACCTTACGGGAGCCGCAGGAACTTTGCAGCCCAGCCTACCACAGGGCTCTAGCTCTTCTCACCACCTGCAGACACGGAGGAAGCACCTTGTGGTCTGGCTGGGACAGAGAAGGTGGCTGCCCTGCAGCTGCTGGAGGGCCAGGGGACAAGCCGAAACTGAGGGAGAGCTGAGTCCCCAGAGGACCAGGTTTGACCAGTGAGAGTCAGAGACGCAGGGACCAGCACGTGAACCCCTCTCCCTTCCTCCCGTGATGACAATTTCAAGATGCTGTGGTTCCACATGGCCGCCCCACAGAGTCCTGTGTGTCTCAGTGACAGCCGTGGTTTCTCTGACACCCTGGCCGGCTGGGTTCACATCACCCCAGTCTCTCCTTGACTTCCCCTCCCCCCTGCTGCTCTCCATCTTCAATGCGCCTCGGGCTCTGATTTCTATGGAAACCCCGAAGGCCAGGAGCCCTGGAGGAAGGCTTAGGATCAGAATTTGGGAAGGAACGGAGGAAACCATTTCATCCTACCCATATGTCCACAGCTCTCAACTTACCTGAGGCTCAAACACACGAACTGGCACATAGCCAGGAGTCATGAGCAATGAAGCAGCGTATGTTATGAAAATATCAATTATGTCAAAGCCACACCGAGAACCGAGGCAAGTGTCCAAGATGATTCAGCACAGAAGCTGGAAAACAAAAGGGCTTTCACCCGGATGAGCCATTTAACAGTGGCTGTGTAAAAGGACACAGGGCCACACGTGTGTATTTAAGGGTGTGGCTCTTTCTGCCCATAATTACAGTTCCTGAGTAGCAGGATGGAAATCATGGCCAGGACTGTGCAGTAGTTTGCCCTTCCGTGCTCCAGAAGCTTCACTCTCATGTCCAGACCCAGCCTGGCGTGCACAGTTCAGGCTGCAGCACGACCCCGGAGAAATACTCAGAAATACAACGTCCCGGCCGCAATTGTTTCAGTCACACCACGGTGGTCAGTTAGGCTATTCAGGGCTATGTAAACATATTTATAAATTCTTATCATTTCTTTTTTTTTAATGAGGTTTAAGTAGGCCTTCTAAGAAAGTAATGAAAATGGGAGTTTGGGACAACCAAGGACAGAAATAAAGAAGATTCCAAGAGAGCTGCCATCTACCAGCTCTATGATCTTTGGGCAAATGACCAGGCCTCTCTGAACCTCAGTTTCCTCATCTACAAAGTGGAGAGTATAATAACCTCTTGCTAAGTTGTTATAAGAATTAAAGTACTGCTGAGCATGGTGGCTCACACCTGTAATCCTGGCACTCTCGGTGGCTGAGGTGGGAAGATTGCTTGAGGACAGGAGTTCGAGACCAGCCTGAGCAAAAGTAAGACCCCATCTCTACAAAAAAATAGAAAAATTAGCCGGGTGTGATGGTGTGTGCCTGTGGTCCCAGCTACTTGGGAGGCTGAGGCAGGAGGATGGCTTGAGCCCAGGAGTTGGAGGTTGCAGTGAGCTATGATGACACCACTGTACTCTAGTAGGGGCAACAGAGCAAGACTCTGTCTCAAAAAAAAAAAAAAAAAATTCAGGAACTAGTATGTGGGAAAAGCCTCACACTAATTAGTGCTCCATAAATGTTAGTTATTATTTCTATATTGATCACTACAAATCAGTCTTTCTCAACACAGAGGCATGCTGCTACATGTAAGCATTGCATCTGGAAGCCCAGCTTGGCAGTTTACAAAAGCCCGTGACATGCTATCCTACCCCCTCTCTGCTGCCCACATCTCTGAAGTAGAATGCAAGTTTCTATGCCCCAAACTGGCTCAAGGCAAGTCCTATTTCAACCAATTTCTTAATAGGAGGGCATCCACCTATGCCCTGAAGTGTTGAGTTGGGTCCCCAGTCTTCCTCGAGCAATGCAAGTCTCAAATTTTTGAGAGCATGGAAATCACCTGGTCTAAATATGCAGATTTCCAGGCCTCATGCTCAAAAGTTCTGATTTACTAGGCCTGAGGGTTGGGACCTGGGAATCACACCACGTTTTACACATGTGCACAGGTGCACACACACATACACATGCCCTGGTTCTGAAGTAGAAGGTATTTGGACCACATTCCAGAATTATTGTCTGCAGGTCTCACTCTGCCAGCCCTGTGGTGGGTCTATGCTAACAACCCGAGGTTATGCCCCCAGTTCTCTCTCTATCCCTTGGACTGCAGGTGTATTTAGTTAGCCAGTGCCCATCCAGGCCTAATTTTAATATTAGCACAGGTGCAATGGCTTAAGTTTAGAGTCCATCTACACAGAGAGGTTATCATAAAGCAGTGCTCCCCAAACTCGGCTGCATATTAGAAAACACTCAAGGAACTTTTTTTTTTTTTTTTGGAGAAAGGGTCTCTCTTTGTTGCCAGGGTTACAGTGCAGTGACATCGTCATAGCTCACTGCAACTTCAAACTTCTGAGCTCAAGCGATCCTCCTGCTTCAGTCTCCTGAGTAGCTGAGACTATAAGCGCACACCACCACACCCGCCTAATTTTTCTTATTTTTTTCATAGACACAGGGTCTCTCTATTGCCCAGGCTGTTCTTGAACTGTTGGCCTCAAGTGATCCCCCGACCTCGGCCTCCCAAAGTGCTAGGATTACAGGCGCGAGCCACCGTGGCCTTCAAGGAACTTTTTGATGTACCACCACCCTCTCCCTCTCTCTGGCTCATGCCCAAAACTAATTAGAAAATGGGTAAAAGACATAAAGAGATATTTCACTGGTGGGAATATACAGATGGCAAATAAGCACATAAAAAGATGTTCAACATCACTAGTTATGATGGAAATGTAAACTAAACCACAATGAAATTTCACCACACACCTCCAGAATGGCTAAAATAAAACAAAGTGACAATATCAAATGTTGGCAAGAATGAGGAGAAATTGGATCTCTCATACATAGTTGGTGGAAATGTAAAATGGTACAGCTACTCTGGCAAACAGTTTGGCAGTTTCTGAAAAAACTAAACATATACTTAACATATGATACAGCAATTGCACTCCCGGCATTTATGCCAGAGAAATGAAAACTTATGTTTTCACACAAGAACTTTTACACAAATGTTCCTGGCAGCTTTATTTGTAATAGCCCCAAACTGTGGGACATCTATACCAGCAACAAAAAGGAATGAACTACTGATATACACAAATTAGGTGCATCTCCAGTACATTTTGCTGAGTGAAAAAGCGAGTCTCAAAAGGGTATACACTGTATGACTCCATTTATATAACATTCTTGATATGACAAAGTTATAGAGATGGAGAACAGATTAATGTTTTTCAGGGGTTATGGATGTCGGGGACAAGCAGGGTAGGTGATACCATAAAGGAAGATCTTGGTGGTGATGGAGTAGTTCTGTGTCTTAATTGCACTGGCAGTTATATGAATCCACACATGTGACACAATGGCAGAGAGCTATACACACACATTATAGTAATGTCAATTTCCTGGTTTTAATATAGTACTACGGTTATGTGAGATGTAACCATTAGGGAAAACTTTGCAACCTCCTGTGAATCTATAATGATTTAAGTTATTATGTATGAAATGTCCATTTTTTTTAAGTACTTAAGTTTGACATTTGATATCTTTGACATTTCACTTTGACACTTGTTTTATTTTTATTGTGAAGATATATCCTTAATCTTTCAAATGCACATTTTGGCTTGGGATTATCTCTCAAAAAAAATTTTTAGAGCAATTTTTGTGAAACCATGGATAAGTAAAAAATTCAGGTTATTTTTGAATATGAGTTCCATCATGGCACCAATGCTGCACAGATAGCTGAAAATATCAATGAAGTGTTTAGGAAGGATGTTGCTAATGCATGCACAGTGTGTCGATGGTTTGAGAAGTTACATTCTGATGATTTTAATCTTGAAAATGAGCCATGTGGGTGACCTGAGACCAAGCGGGATAACGATGAACTGAAAGCTGTAGTGGAAGCAAATCCATTTCAATTTATGTGTGAATTAGCAGCAAGGTTTGACATTACTATGCCAACAATATTGGACCATTGAAACAAATGGGCAAGGTAAAGAAGCTGGATAGATGGGTTCCACATGAATTAAACGAGCATCAGAAGAGAAATCACCTCGAAGCTTGTCTTTCTTTGCTGCCATAAAGGTGACATAAAGGTGAACCATTTGGGACTGCAAACTAGTGCAACCTCTGTGGAAAGCAATATGGAGATACCTTAAACAGATACAAGTAGACCTACCATTTGATCCAGCAATCCCATTATTGGGCATCTACCCAAAAGAACAAAAGACATTCTATGAAAAAGACATCTGCACCCAAATGTTTATAGCCGCACAATTCACAATTGCAAAGATGTGGAAACAACCCAAGTGCCCATCACTACATGAGTGATTAATAAAATGTGGTATATGTATACTATGGAGTACTACTCAGCTATAAGAAACAATGGTGATATAGTACCTCTTCTAATTTCCTGGATAGAGTTGGAACCCATTCTACTAAGTGAAGTATCCCAAGAATGGAAAAATAAGCACCACATGTACTCACCATCAAATTGGTTTCACTGATCATCACCTAAGAGCACATTTAGGAATAACATTGATCGGGTGTCGGGCAGATGTGGGTAGGGGAGGGGATGGGAGTATACATACATAATGAGTGCGATGCACACCATCTAGGGGATGGACAC
Source organism: Lemur catta (assembly GCF_020740605.2). Taxonomy (NCBI): domain Eukaryota; kingdom Metazoa; phylum Chordata; class Mammalia; order Primates; family Lemuridae; genus Lemur; species Lemur catta. Next base: position 16,826,699 of record NC_059143.1, on the reverse strand, counting down.
GTTTGAAGCTCTGACTCGGGGTGGTGTGGGGAGGGTGGCAAGGGCAATATACGTAACCTAAACTTTTGTACCCCCACAATATGCTGAAATAATAATTAAAAAAAAGGTGAGCCATTTCTACACCGTATTGTTATAGGTGATGAAAAATGGATTCTTCTTGACAATCGCAAGCATTTGGCACAATGGTTGGGTAAAGATGAAATGCCAAAACATAGTCCAAAACCAAATATTCATCAAAAAAAGCTAATGGTATCTGTTTGGTGGTCCAGTGCTGGTATTATCCGCTATAGCTTCATGAAACTTGGTCAGTTGATTACAGCACATATCTACTGCAACCAGTTGGATGAAATGATGAGGACGCTTGTGATTAAGCAGCCAAGATTGGTTAATGGAGACAGGCTAATCTTCTTGCAAGACAATGCTCGACCACAGGTAGCACAAACAAGGCTGCTCAAACTACAGAGGCTGGACTTGGAAACTCTCTGTCTTCCACCATATTCACCAGACCTTGCACCAGCTGACTACCACTTCTTCCAGGGTTTGGACCACTTCTTGCAAGAAAAAATATTTAATTCTCAACAAGCTGTGGAAAACACCTTTCGAGATTTCATTGCCACTCACTCCGCAGGCTTCCTGACTGCTGGTATAAACAAGCTACTATTAAGATGGCAAAACTGTGGTGATAGATTAAGCTCATACTTTGATTAATTGTACTGCTTCTTGTTTGAGATACAGTAAACTACACATTTGATTTTAAATCAGACATTTCATATTTAATGGTCTAATATTTGAAAAAGAAAAGAAAGATTCTGACGTCCGGGCCACTCCCAGACCAATGAAAATCTGAATCCCTGGGGTTGGAGTCCAGGCATCAGCATGTTGCTCAGCTCCCAGGTGATGTAGCCATGGTTGAGGTCTTTTGTCACAAGGCAGTTTGTATAATAGCTTCTGCTGCCACTAATTTTTCATCTGCTGAGCACCAAACTCTGTAGAAGCAGCTGTTCAAGGTACAACACAGCAGGGCTCTGAGTGCCAACATTAGTTGCATACTGATAAGTCTTTTTTAAAGCCTTCAAACTGGGCCAACGGATGACATTTCCTAAGGAATGTAAGTATCGTTCAGCGGGTGAGCCTAAGTCCCAGCAGTGGATCAGGGGACTGTGGGGAAAGAACATGGGGCTAAACTAGGATAATAAAGGCCGTGGGTTTAATTTACCTTTGTTTCCCCATATTTCCCCCATATTTCTGGACAAATACAAAAAGCTGTCTGGGTCTTCTCTTTAAAGTTCATGGCAGATTCTCTAAGTGTTTGCAAAACATCTGCCAACCACACCGATGGACTCTCATACAAAGATTTTAGAGACACAGACTCATTTCCTTTGCTTACTAAATTGCTTTTATCACCATAGTTATCTTCTCTATCACCTTATTTTAAATGAATGAAAACTATGGCACAAAAATAAAGTGATAGTTTTTGAGGGAAATATATTTCTTTGTTTTTCTTTTTGTATCTTCAGCCAAAAACATCTAGGGACTGGTCATTAAAATAATAGAACGTCTTGTGCACTGAGAGATTGTTTTCCCGTTTTTAGCCTTTGTTTATTTCTTGCTGTTTTATTGCCAGAGGTTCATATCTTTTCAGAGATTCCTGTGCCTGATGGTTTTAAATGCTGTTCAAAATGAATTCCTTCACTGAATCTCAGATACCAAAGCTTTGTTAATTGTAATGGTTCATTTAAAATCAATATGAAGCTTTCCAGCTGATTGCTAGTGACACCAGATGAACTACCAAAACATCTAATGTCAAACTATGTTCCATTTCCATTCTATTTCCCAAGACAATTAAACTGATATATCATTTTTAATAGATTTTTGTTTTATAATATGTAGTACATTTAAATAATTATGCAGAATAGCATTGCTAATGGTGACATTATTTAAATATTTATGAAAAGTGAACTTTGACCTGCCATTTCACTCATAGCTGCCCAGGGAGAGTGGAAGATGAGACTCTAAACTTCACAGCTGGAGGTTTTGCTCTTTGTACAAAGATTTAATGAAATTCCACAGTGACTTTTTTTGGGTCATTTTTATATAATCTCAACCAAGTAAGAGTACAAGATCTCTAAGTGAGGGTCTACTAAATTATTTGATGTCAAAAGGGGGCCACACACTTCATATAAATTAGTCATTACTAATGCTGTGGGCATTTAGTGAGCATCTGTGTGCAGATATTATATTTTAGTAGATATTTTGTGTTAATAGGACATTAATGCATGTCTTTGCACCCAGCCCTCTATGGGATACCACGGAAATGCTTTAACATCTGGTATTTGTTCAAATATCAGCAGAGATTTTAAACAATAGCACCGAGAAAGTCTTGTCACATTTTATGGAAATCCGTTCTGGAAGCATTTCTTTACATTATGCTTCTTGTCCATTTCATATTGAAAGGCCTTTTTATCACATCCTCAGTTTGCGTTAGTATTTTAACATCAAAGATGAACCTTAACCAGCACAATGACAACATGACAAAAACATAAAATGGTACAACAGTGATTCTTCTTGCATATCACTCATCATGTCTCACTGAGCCACTTATCTCAAAAGGAGCTTGGGATTTCTTAGGAGCCTGACAGAATTCACAGGGCTCAGCCTTTCTGAGCTAGTGGCAGGACTGTTCCTCCCAAACACGCAGTGTTATGTAGCTGCAGGGGGGCCCAGGTGTTCCAGAGGAGCAAGAAAGGAACCTGGAAATGAACTCAGAATTCTGCCTCTGTTGTAGCAAAACTCTCCTTTCTCTTCCGCAGCTTTGTGCAGAACCTCCCTTATATCACTGTGGTTAACCTATAGTGTCAGCGTGACTCAGACTGACGCAGCTCGGCAGTGGTTCCCATGCTGCACACCCAGGAGCACGGCCCTCCAGCCTGAAGCAGCTGGCGACGGGCTCTGGCTCTGTGCTCGGTACACGTCAGTCCGGCCTGCCTGCCAATTACTCAGTCGTTCTGCTCAGGGAGAAGCAGGCTCTGCTTGCTAGGCAGGTTGCTGTACTCAGAGCACAAAAATGTCAAAGGCACATAATTACTGCTAATTTCAAGACACAAAAAAGCTGCTACAATTAGGAGGCAGTGAGGCAATGCCTTTCTTGTTTCTGGAGAGAATTAAAATCACAGCCAGGCAACACGTTCAGCTTTCTCTGCCACCTACCTAGTATACACAGATCTTTTCAACTTATTACAATGTGTAATTGTATATTTATTTTTGGATCTATTCTCTCCCCATAGACTCTACGTAGCCAGAGACCACATGTTGGGTTTGTTCACCATTGCACACTCCTAGGACACAGTAGGAACTCACTGACTGTATGTTTAATGATTGGATGACCGTGGTATTTCAGTTGTAGGAAAGAACTTCCAAATACCTTTTTTTCCATTTATTGAGACCTTATTCAGCCCAGTTAACTAGACACTCAACATGCCCTCCACATCGTTCATGGGGAATTACTGAGCCAGACCTGCGAGAAATGGCATGGTGTCCTGTTAATTAATGTTTTATGTAAGGCATTATGGCCATGAAAGCTTAAAAATAATAAGTCACAGACAAGGAGACACCTTAGCTGATAATCTTATCCATTTCTTGGTATCCTGGAAGATCTACGTGTATTTCATTCTGTAGAGATATATTCTGTATCCAAATGATAAAGATTTCTTGGAAAGGAGATTTCATTGCTTCCTATAATTTATTTTAATGCTTAACAGCCTTAAAGATGACAGGATGACTACCACACTGTTGACACATAACAGATGTTAAATAAATATTGTTGTTTTTGTGAATTGAACTCCGCAATAAAAATGAAAATCACAGCTACTAAATATTTGGTGTGAGTTATAGCAGCTCTCTTCAATCTCTGTTTTTAGTTCCGTCGTGTTTGCATAAGTTAAATTACTTTCCTTCTGGAGCCCAATTTACATGCAGCTTTTCCACCAGAGGCAAGCCTTTTCTTTAGCCATTTTGAGTTTGCTTTGCTCAACATTTTGAGGTCGATGACTCTTAGGCATACGTTAGATTCTGAGTCACTGGCTGGATCATTGTTCTCAGAACCTCTTGCAGGGTAGGCCTTGCTAAGTTATCCCTTGATTTTCTTCTGTGTATTTGAAAGAAATACATGTTATATGCAGTGCTTCACAGCTGTTACCTCTTAAAACTGATTGGGAAATCACATTTTTACAGTTCTTTAGTTAGTGAATTTTAGACGCATATAACTTCTAAGCATGAAGTATTATTGCTACACACACGTTAAATACCAGAACTACAGCCACGATGATGATCAAAGCATTTGCCTACCCCATGGCTTACCACCAGAAGAGAAGGAGATGAGGCCTTCTCTGCAAAGAATTACGCAAGAGAAATCATTTTGGCCAATATTAAGGGCTAAAGGTTAAGAGTATTATTCACAGATAATTTTTAACTTGACACTTTCCAAAAAATCCACCGATTGAGGTATAATTTACATGCAAAATACTGCACATATTAAAGATGTACTATTTGATAAGTTTTGACATGTGTGGAAACCAGCAAAACCACCACCATAATCAAGGATAGTGAACATGGCCAGGCGTGGTGGCTCACACCTGTAATCCCAGCACTTTGGGAGGCTGAGGCAGTAGGATTTCTAGAGGACTGGAGTTCGAGACCAGCCTGGAGAAAATAGCAAGACCCTGTCTCTACCAAAAAAATAAAAATAAAACATTAGCCAAGAGTGGAGGTGCGCACCCATAGTCCTAGCTACTCAGGGGGCTGAGGCTGGAAGATCACTTGAGCCCAGGAATTTGAGGTTACAGTGAGCTGTGATCAGCCTACTGCACTCCAGCCTGGGCGACAGAGCGAGACATTGTCTCTAAAAGAACAAAAACATCAACAAAAAGATAGTGAACATATCCATCGTCATAAAAAGTTTCCTCACACCCCTTTGTCATCTCTTTCCCCTCTCCCACCATGCCCCAACCCATCTTCAGAAACCCACTCATCTGCTTTCTGCCGTTATCAATTAGTTTGATAATTTTCTAGAATTTCATCTAAATGAAATGTTATAGTATGTACTCTGCGCTCCTTTTCTGGCTTCTTTCATTCGGCACAATCAGGTTGAGATTCATCCAAGTTGGAGTGTATATTAATAGCTCATTCCTTTTATTGCCAAGTAGTAGTGCTCCATTATATGGACATACAGCAGTATATCCACTTATCTGTGGATGGGAATTTGGGTTCTTTCCAGTTTTTCTCTTACAAATAAGCTACTGTGGGCATTGATGCACATGTCTTTGTATGAATATATATTTCCTCTCCTTTTCATTCAACACCTACAAGCAGAATGGCTGGTGGGTGTACGTTTAACTTTCAACGAACCTGTCAATTGTCTTCCAACGTGTGTGTACCATTTTCCCTTCCCAACAGCAGTATATGAGAGTTCCAGTTCTTCCCCACTTTCACCTATATGTGGCATGGTCAATCTTTTTGATTTTAGTCATTCTAATAGGTATATAGTGATATCTCATTGTGTTTTTCTTTTTTTTGAGACAGAGTCTCACTCTGTTGCTCAGGCTAGAGTGCAGTGGCATCAGCCCAGCTCACAGCAACCTCAGACTCCTGGGCTCAAGTGATCCTCCTGCCTCAGCCTCCCAAGTAGCTGGGACTACAGGCATGCGCCACCATGCCTGGCTAATTTTTTCTATATATATTTTTAGCTGTCCATATAATTTCTTTCTATTTTTTTTTTTTTAGTAGAGACGGGGTCTTGCTCTTGCTCAGGCTGGTCTTGAACTCCTGACCTCAAGCGATCCGCCCGCCTCGGCCTCCCAGAGTGCTAGGATTACAGGCGTGAGCCACCGCGCCCGGCCTGTGGTTTTAATTTGTATTTCCCTAATGGATAATGGTGTTGAACATATTTTCATGTATTTAATTTACAGTAAGTTGATCTTCTTTGGCAAAGTGTCTGTTTAAATCTTTTACTCATGTTTTTATTGAGTTGTTTGTTTTCTTAAAATCTAGTTTTGAGAGTTCTTTACACATTATGGATATAATTCCATCATCAGATATATGATTTGCAAACATTTTTTTCCAGTCTGTGCCTGTCTTTTCATTCTTTGAAAGAGCAGAAGTTTTTAATTGTGATGAAGTCCAATTTATCAATTTGTTCTTTTTTGGTTTATACCTTTGGTGCTGTATCTAGGAAATCTTTGCTTAATCTAAGGTCAAAAGGCTTTTCTTATGTTTTCTTTTCTTTTTTCACCAGGTCATATGTTATGGTTTTTCTTAAGTTTTCTTATAGAAGTTGTATAATTTTAAGTTGTATATTTAGGCCTATGACCCATTTTGAGTTTCTTTCTGTACATAGTACAAGATATGACTCAAAGTCCATTTGGGGGAGCATATGGATATTCAATTGTTTCAGCACCATTGGTTGGAAGGACTATCCTTTCTCCACTGAATTGTTTTTGTGCCATTGTCAAAAAATCAGTTGCCATATATATGTAGGTCAATTTCTAGATTGTTTTGTTCCATTGCTGTATTTGGCTATCTTTATACCAATAACACCTATCTTGATTAGTGTCACTTTGCAGCAAATCTTAAAATCAGGTAGTGTTAGTCCTCCAACTTTGTTCTTTTCAAAGGTGTCTTCAATAGTCTAAGTCCCTTGCATTTGATCTAAGTCCCTTGCATTTGAGAATCAGATTGTCAGTTTTTACAAAAAAAACAAAGCCTTCTGGTATTTTGATTGACAGTGAGTTGAATATAAAGATCAATTTGGGAAGAACGAAGATCTTAATAGTATTTATTCTTCTGAACCATGAATATGCTATACCTCTGTTTATTTAGGTCTCATTTAATTCCTGTCAACAATGTTTTAAAGTCTTTAGTGTAGAAGACTTTCACATATTTTGTTAGATTTAGCCCTAAATATTTCATATATTTGATTGCTATTGTAAATGGTATTTTTAAAATTTCAACTTCCAATTGTTAATTGCTAGTATATAGAAATACAATTGATTTTGGCATATTTATCTTGTAACACATGACCTTGCTAAACTCATATTAGTTCTAGTATTTTTTAAAATAGATTCTGTCACATTTTCTACATAGATAATCATATTATCTGCAAACAAAGAAAGGTTGACTTTATGAGCAATACTGGTCATAGTTCTCCTGTAGTTTGTTAGGTTTTGGTATCAGGGTAATGCCTGCCTTACCAAATGATCTTTCAGTACTTTTAGAGATGTTGATACATTGTTTTCTCACTTGCATTATTTCCAACAAAAAATCTGCTGTAATCCTTATCTTTGTTCCTCTGTACATAATGAGTGCCCCCCCCCAATCTGGTTGCTTTTAAAATTTTTCTCTTTGTCACTGTTTCTGAGCAATTTAGGTATGATATGCCTTGATATTGTTTTATTTATGTTTCTTATATGCAGAATTCACTGAGCATATTGGATTTGTGAGTTTATAATTTTCATAAAATTTGGAGAATTTTCAGCCATTATTTCTTCAAATATTTTTCTGTATCATTGTCATTGTTCTCTTTTTCAGGAACTCCAATCTCACATATATCAGCCCAGTTGAAACTGTCTCACAGTTCACTGATGCTCTCTGTTCATTTCCAAGAAAGTCTCTGTGATGGTTGATTTTGGGTGTCAGTATGACTGGATTAAGGGACACTCAGTAGCTGGAAAAACATCATTTATTCTCAGTGTTTCAGTAGGCACTGAGCCCATCCTTTTTCTGCTGAAAGGGAAATCCAGGTGGTTTGGCATTTGATTAGGATGATTGGGCTGTCCCAGGTGTGTGTGAGAGGGTGTTTCCAGGGAGATTGGCATGTGAGTTGGCAGATTAAGTGGGGAAGATCCACCCTCAGTGTAGATGGGCATCATCCAATCAGCTGGGGGCCTGAATGGAACCAGAATTCAGAGCAAGGGTGAATATTTGCTCTCTCTTCCAGAGTAGGGACACCCTTCTTCTGCCCTTGGACATCAGATCTCTAGGTTCTCTGGCTTTTGGACAATAGCAGGCCCCTTGGCTCTCAGGCGTTCAGCCTTGGTCTCAGCGTTCACCATCAGCTTCCTTGGTGCTGAAGCCTTTGGACTTGGACTGAGCCCTGCTACTGGCTTCCCTGGTTCTCCAGCTCACGAATAGCCTACTGTGGAACTTTTCAACCTCTATAATCAAGTGAGGCAATTCAATTCCCCTAATAAATCCTTGCTCCTCTCTCTCTCCTCCTCTCCACACACACACACACACACACACACACACACACACACACTATTGGTTCTGTCTGTCTGGAAAACCCTGACAAAAACAATCTCCTTTCTCCCTTTTGCTTCATTTTAGACAGCTTCTGTTTCTGTCTTCAAGTTGCTAATCTTTTCTTCTGCAATGTCTAGTCTGCCATTAATACCACTCAGCATACTTTATATCTCACATATTGTAGTTTTCATCTTTAGAATTTTGATTTGGATCTTTTTTTATATCTTCCACACATCTACTTAAACTTCTGAACATATAGAATATAGTTATAACTATTTTAGTGCCCTTGTCTGCCAATTCTAACCTCAGTGTCTGTTGTGAGTCAGTTTCAATTGATTGATTTTCATCCTCATCATGAGTCACATCTTCCTTCTTCTTTGCATGTCTGGTAATTTTTTAATCACATTCCAAACAGTCTTAGTCATTTCAAGTTGTTGTAACAAATTACCATAGACTGAGTGTCTTGTAAACAACAAACATTTATTTCTCACAGTTCTGGAGACTGGAAGTCTGAGATCAGGGTGATAGCATGGTTGGCCCTGGTGAGGGCCCATGTCTGGGTTGCAGGATGCCAACTTTGCATCGTATCCTTACATGGCAGAGAGAGAGAGAGAGAAAGCTCTTACAAATCTTTTTATAAGGGCACTAATTCCATTCACGAGGGCTCAACCCTTATGATCTAATTGCCTCCTAAAGGCCCCACCTCCAAATACCATCACACTGGGAATTAGGATTTTAACACATGCACTTTGAGGGGCCACAAACATTCAGTCCACAACATATATGTTGTGAATTTTATCTTACTGAGCATTGGATATTTTTCTATTGCTATAAATATCATTGAGCTATGTTCTGGAATGCAAAGATGTTACTGGAAAACAAATGAATCCTTTCAGGTTTTGCTTTTAAAGTTTGTTAGGTGGGTCTGCAGCAGGGCTCAGTCCAGGGCTAATTATTCCCTGCGACTCAGATGAGATCTTTTGTACTCTACACATGGCCTATGAATCATGAGGTTTTCTTTCTAACTGGCGGAAGCTGATATTATTCTTGGGTCTATTTGAGCGCTGGACACTGTTACCTCTTACTTTGAGTAGTCTTTCCCCCCAGCCTCAAACAGTTGCTTCACATGCACACACTGATTCGCACTCGGCTGAATACCGGAGGAGGATCCTCAGGTTTTCCTCCCTGTCCAGCTCTTTTCTCCCCAGAACTCTGCCCTGTGAACTTCAGCTACTTTCGTCTTTCTTGACTCTCAGCTCCATCTTCTCAACTCAGAGCCTGCTGATGTCTCCCTGGACTTCCCCTCACTGTGCTGTGGCCTGGAAAGTCTCAAGGCTGTAATCTGGGGCAGTTGTAGACTCATTTCAATCATTTCCTGTCTCTCAGAGATCATAATTCTTTTGTCTAGTTGCTTTCAAACCTTGTTTCCTATATTTTATCTCAGGTAAGTTTAGTCCTTGTAACTCCATTTCAGTTGAAACAAAAGTCTTTAAATGTTTTTGAGTCTTACTTTTAAGCATAAATGATTAGTTTTGTCTCAACTTTTCAAACTTACAATATGCCATGGTACTTGGACTTTTTTGTTTGCTTATATTTTTTAAGAGTTCAGATTACTATTTTAGTTCTAGTATTTGTACGGATGCTGTTAAAAACAGATTTAATAATCAAAATGTCCCTATGAGGCTTTAAGCATTGTTATCATCTCCTTTTTATAGTTGAGAAAACTAAGACATAGAGCAGTTAAGTAATAAGCCCAAGGTCAAACTCATTGCTCTAGTTAAAGAGCAAACTCATTTAAACTCATATTTTGACCACACATTCAATAACCACATTTCTTTATATGGCATCAGTAGCATATTCATTGGCAGCAGATTATTTTTTGAAAGAATTTGCCACATAATATATAGAGTGGAAACCAAATAATCTATACCTGAAAACTTAGTCTGCAATCTTTTTTTTTTCTTCTTAGAACATCTTCTGGCAAAAGACAAATTCTCATAAATGTTTCTATTTTTATTCCGGTTTCCTTTTCTCTATGTTAAAGCAAAAGTTACCCCTCCTGTCACTGAGCAGTTGGTCCTCTAATCTCTTTCTGCAGCCTTCTTGACAGAATAATCACCAGCTCCTCTTCTCCCTTGGAATTTTCCCTTCAAGATCCAGGCTCTGCTCTGAAAAATGCTGGTCTAAGGTTTAGAGCATGGGAGGTTTTAGAAGCCTCCGGAATCTTATTAAGTGCTTGAATTTCACTTGGAGAATGCAATTTGTTTCATAAGATACGTTATTTTTTTTATTTATGCAATTTTTAAAAATTTAATGCCTACCATGTGCCAGGCACTATTCATACAGCAGTGAAAACCAAAAAAAAAAAAAAAAAATCATGCCCATATAAAGCAAACATTCTAGTATGTGTATGTGGGGGCAGGGTATAAACTACCAGTGATTAAAATATAGTAGGCTAAATAAAAAGTATGCAAAACAAGAACAAAGCATAACTCAGGGTGTGTTTGTGTGTGTAGCACCATCATAGGTACCTATAATTATTTCGTTGCAACAGCCAGGAATACGTTAATTGGGGCATCTCCTGATCTCACATCTAGTTTAAGTGATCCAAACAAGAATAGTTAAAAGATTTGCTTTTGGTATGGGTTTTGTTTTTGGTTTTCTTTTTTTAAATTTTTTTGGACACAGGTCTCACTCTGTTTCCCAGGGTAGAGTGCAGTGGCATCATCATAGCTCACTGCAACCTCAAACTCCTGGGCTCAAGTGATCCTCCTGCCTCAGCCTCCCGAGTAGCTGGGACTACAGGTGTGCACCACCATGCCAGATTAATTTTTTCTAATTTTTGTAGAGATGGGTTTCACTATGTTGCCCAGGCTGGCCCCAAACTCCTGGCCTCAAGTGATCCTCCCACCCTGGTCTCCCAAAGTGTTAGGATTACAAGCATGAGCCATTGGGCCAGGCCGTGGTAAGGTTTTATAGTTTATTTACCTTGATTTTCTTATTTACCTTGAAATGGGCTCAAGCAAGCCTCCTGCCTCAGTCTCCCGAGTAGCTGGGACTACAGGCACGTAGCACCACACCCAGCTAATCTTTTTTTTTCTATTTTTTGTAGAGACAGGGTCTCGCTCTTGCTCAGGCAGGTCTCAAACTCCTGAGCCCAAGTAATCCTCCCTCCTTGGCCTCCAGAGTGCTAGAATTATAGGCATGAGCTACCGTGCCTGGCCTGGACTCTTTTTTAATATTAAAAATTTTAAAAATCAATCTGAAACTCAGTATTTGTTTTACAAATACACAATTGAAGACAAATTGCCCATAGCTCAGTTTAGTTCTGGGATATTTTTGCATATATCTGATCAGTTACTTGACTAGCATTAATTTTCAAGTAGTAATTCAGTGGTGCGTAGCCAAATGTTTACTTTAAGTATGTTTTCTTCTTGAAGATTAAGGTCAAGACTGGACAAATGTTATGGTCTGAATGTTTGTGTTCCCTCCAGATTCGTACGTTGAAATCCTAAGCTCCAAGGTGAAGATATTAGGAGGTGGGGGCTTTGGGAGGTGCTTGGATCCTGAGGGCAGAGCCCTCATGAATGGGATCAGAGCCTTTATAAAAGAAGCCTCCAAGAGCTGCCTTGCCCCTTCCATCATGTGAAGACACAGCAAACCAAAATGTGGACCCTCACCAGACACTGAACATGCCTTGATCTTGACTTCTCAGCCTCCAGAACTGTGAGAAATAAATTTCTGTTGTTTATAAGCTATCTAGTTTACGGTATGTAGCTATAGCAGCCCAAACGGACTAAGACAACAGATAGAAGTTGTAAACATGAATGCATTCAGCTGTCTACTCAACGACTAAGTTTTCTTGGTCAAAGAGAGTCAGAAACATGAAGTAGTCATCCAAAGAAATGTGGTAAAAATTCCACTGCTATGAGTACTGCCCCAGAAAATTATATAACAAAGTTATTATTCCCTACCGGGCTGTGTAGTCAATAGTTAGTGGAATTTGTCTTGGTAAATCTCCTCTTTGTCTTTCTCATCTGTGCCCAGAGTCTGCTGCCTGTGTCCATGAAATAGGTAGGTTTTCAGGGCAAAGGAGGACTTGTGCCTCTGTACCCTGCCCATCTATAACTGATGCACAATGTGTCCATTTACTTACTCTCAGCTATGTAGAGGCTAACAAATCAAGTAATAACAACAATAATAATAGCTAATGTTCACATGATACAATGTGATAGGTACCAGTCTAAGTAATTTCAATATTTTAACCCTTTTAATCATCACTATATTCTATGAGGTAGGTACTATTATGTCCATTTTACAGAGGAAGAAACTGAGGCACAGTTAGTGCTACTAAGTGGTGCAGAGTCCTACCTTGACTATGCTACGCTGCCTTTCAGATGGAAGGGTAATAGGATAGCACTTCTGTCCCTGAGGTGCCCTGGTCCAGTAGGGGAAATGGACACAGGCACGCATTCATCTTTCCTTCCTTTATTCATTGCTCATTAAGCATCTGCTCTATGGCAAGAAATACCTCTCCTAGGAGCTTGGCATATCCCTTGCCCCCTGGAATGTAAAGACACACAGTCTGTCATAAAAGGTGGCAGATGCAAGATGGGGATATGTACGGAATATTATGGGAGCCCCAACTAGAAGCAATGAACACATCTTGGGGGTTAGAGAGAGCTTCCTAAGGAAAGTGATATTTGAGCTTCATTTCTAAGGATGGATTCTCACATCTCCTGTTCAAAATTCCACAGTTCCTGGGAAGCTTAATGTTAAGTTGGATTCATTGTTTTCCAACCATTTGTATGAATTCTTCTTTCCTGATGAGCAGGTCTGATGAATAGTGGGTGAGAAAGGGACACTGTTGGTGTTGGCAGGTGGGGCCAGTGGGGGTGGGGAGTTCCCACTGGCTGGGGAGGGGAGGTGGAAGCTTCCAAAAGGCAGACTTTTCTTGTTTCCAAATTTCCTCTCCCTATTTCTCTAGCTGGTCCTCCTGGTGCCCACACTGTGTGGATCCACCCAGCCTCATCTGCCCTGAGAATGGCTTGAGTTCCAGAATAACTGTGTTCCTTTTTTCTCATTCTTGGTCAACTTCTTAGTTCCTCATGGGGAAAACCTGCTTTTTAAATCTGTATGTGTTTGTTTAAAAGTAATTTTTATTTTTAAATTTTATTTATTTTTTTGGAGACAGCATCTTGCTGTGTTGCCTGGGCTGGAGTGCACTGGCACAACCATAGCTTGCTGTAACCTGGAACTCCTGGGCTCAGGCAATCCTCCCTTCTCAGCCTCCCAACTAGCTAGGACTACAGGTGAATGCCACCATGCCCGGCTAATTTCCCTATTTTTTGTAGAGACAGGGTCTTGCTATGTTGCCCAGGCTGGTCTTGAACTCCTGGCCTCAAGTGATCCTCCAGCCTAGGCCTCCCGAAGTGCTGGGATTACAGGCATGAGCCACTGCATCTGGCCAAAAGTAATTGTTAATACTGTGTCTGGGTCTATGATCATCCCTTTGAAATAAGCTATTTTGGTGTTTTAGAGTTTTAACTGTAAAAAGGCAAAAGCTGCTTCAGAAACCATTTGTACGTAACTTTAACCTGTCTATGGGTTGGGGGAGCTGTCCATGGGTTGCTACGTTCTGCAGAGAAGGACCCCACCACTCAGAGTCACACCGGCCGCATAACCTGTGTGTGGTCTCTCCCTTCCGAGGCAGGATGGAGAAGGCGGTTTGCTCCATTGCACAAAGACAGCATGTAGCTTGTTATATGGAGGGTACATTTTTTATGTTCTAGAGGGGATGCAAACAGACCTTTACAGCACAGGAGCGTTTGCTAGAAAGTTAGGTAGTGCTTACGCGTAAGAAAGGAAAATGAAGCAAGGGAAGGGGCTGCAGGTGGGTGGGGCGCAATTTTAGGTGGCGTAGACGAGGAAGCAGTTTCTGAGGAGGTCAACTTTAAGCAGAGCTCTGCATGCAGTGAGAGAGCGAGTCATCGCCAAGCCATGAGGGGAGAGGGAGGAGCCAGCACAGAGGCGGGATGTCCCCAGCATAGCCCCGTGTCCTGCCTCTGTGCTGGCGTAGGCCCTTGGCCGCCCGACCTGGGAGAGTCCGGGTTACACTGAGCCACGTTTTGCGTAGCTTTGCCTCAAGAGGGAAACTATTTCCGCTAAGAGATGTGACATCTTCACTAATTGCCACGACTTCTTTATTTGTCCCTCACTGCTGCTTTGGCAGCAGGCAGACATCAGGCTCAGGGAATGGGGACACAGGTCAGGCGGACTTTGATAAGGATGAACGGTTGGGAGTGCGACGCACCTGATGCAAAAAGGGTTAACACAGTTAGGGGCCCGGGCGACAGTGTCCCTGGGGGAGGAGGGTCCTAACACAGGGCAGAGAGATGGATGGAGAGCCACCAAAGACACACTTTACTTACTTACTTCAAAAATTTATTCACACCCAATTCCGGATTCTGGAATAGAGCCTTCCTCCCTTCCCTTCCCATCTCCCTCCTTCTCTCCTTTCCTTCTCTGTCCTCCCCTTAGGCACACAGAACTAACCCCGCCTGTAGTTCCTGGCATTGCTCCCTCTCTCTCTCATGCCCGCTCTATGCACCAGCTCCGAGCAGAGCATTTCAGGGGCTCAGTGTCTCCTGCCTCTCCCCTTGCTCTTGAGTGGACTGCTAGCTAGCTCTGTCCTTCTGTTCCCTAACGCTGACACCCTGTCACCGGGAGGCGTGGGAACCCGTCGTAACTCTGATGTGACTGTGATGGGGTGCAGGAGTGGCGATATTTAAAGGTTTACTTAGTTGTCATCTAATGTGATGCAGACCTGAGGCCTCCTGTGAACAACCACAATTGCAAAGATGTGGAAAGAACCCAAGTGCCCATCAATACACGAGTGGATGCATAAAATGTCTGTGTATACCATAGAGTACTACTCAGCCACAAAAACCTATGGTGATCTAGCACCTATTGCATCATCCTGGATGGAGCTGGAGCCCATTCTACTAAGTGAAGTATCACGAGAATGGAAAAACAAACACCACATGTACTCACCATCAAATTGGTACTAATTGATCAACACTTATGTGCACATATGGAAGTAACATTCATCGGGGATCAGGCAGGTGGGAGGAGGGAGGAGGGGATGGATAAATTCATGCCTAATGGGTGAGGTACACACGGTCTGGGAGGGGCACGCTTGTAGCTCTGACTTGGGTGGTACAAAAGCAATAGATGTAACCCAAACGTTTGTACCCCTGTAAAAATTTTGTAACAACAATAATAATAATAAAACCTTTTGCTTTTAAAGCCCATACCTTGCAAAGACTCACTGCACTGCGTCGTGGGAGGAAGGGTTGAGGTGCTGCAGCGAGGGCAGCCCTGGAGGGGTGGGGGCTCCCTGTAGCAGCCTCTGTCCCTGCTTGCTGAGCAGCTGCCCACTGCCTGCCCAGGGAGCCAACTGCAAAATTTGCAGAGCATTAGAGCAGCACCCAGGGAGTTATGCCTGGCCTGCTATTTATAGCAACCTCTCTCCTGCAGCGGACATAGGTACACAAGAGCATTTCTGAGCCAGAACTAGGCTTCCTGTAGCCTGTGGCCCCCAGTAGCCTTTTGTTATTAATCCTTGTAAAGAACATAACCTGCACTTGTTCAGACTTTAGCAAGGTTACAATTAGTTACTGGAAAAAGAAAGCTGAAAGGGCTAGAAATTCAGTTCTGCAGGATAAAGCTCTTGCATGGTGTCCATCACCGTATCTGCCACAGTCTCTCAGAGCTCACCCCGCCTTGTGGTTTACTACACAACTCCCTGAAGCTGGGTTAGGACACCTTCAAGGACGCACTAACAAATTCTTGAAGAGTTGCAAATAGGAGGAAGATGAATAATTGAACAATTGTCTGCTGCATAGACATATACTCTGTGAGATCCACCGAGCTCCCTGAGCTGAACACTTTCGATGACAGTAATCTTTCCAACACAGGCAATCACTGCTATTTCCTTAACAGTATCAATGTCATCATCAGGCAACATAGACCAGTACATTTTCAAAAGATCTCAGCTCCATTAAAATACTCGGGCTTCATTCCATTTTAATAATGTTTCTTTGAGGCACTGAATTCCTTTCAAATGGCATAAATCATGGTGACAACATTTAGAAATAATAATCAATCAATAAAATATGTAATTAAAAATAGTTCTTAAAGTACCAGTAGCCAAGAGAATGTTAATTGTTCATTTGAGAATGGTATGGGTTTATTACAACTTGTAAATTTGCTTTGAAGCTTAGAGTTTTAAGAATCTTAGCTGTTCCCTGGATCAATTCCAGAATCACTGAAGACCAGGTGTGGGGGTGGGGAACATGAGAACCTCAGAGGTCAGTAAGAAGTGTATCCATTGTCTTGGTTTGTGTGTCCTATTAAACAGCACCTGAAACAAGGGCTTGAGTACTGGTAATTATAACCCTGGGAGTAGGAGTTAGGAAGTGGGCAGGCACAGGGAAGAAGGAAAAAACAATTTAATTAATAATATGGAGTGTATTAGTTACCAATTGCTGCTGTTACAAACGACCACAAACGTAGCGCCTGAACAAAACACAAAGTTAATGACTCACAGTTCTGTAGATCGGAAGTCCAACGTGGGTCTCCCTGAGCTGAAGTCCAGGTCTCAGCAAGGCTGTGCTCCTTTCTGGGGCCTCTAGGAGAGAATCCTTTCCCTTCCTTTTCCAGTTTCTAGAGGCTACCAGCATTCCTTGGCTTGTGTCCCCTTCCTCCATCTTCAAAGCCAACAATATCACATCTCTCTGAGCTTTTGGTCTGTCATTGCAGCTCTTTCTGTTCACAGCTGGAAAAAATTCTCTGCTTTTAAGGACCCCTGTGATTAGATTAGGCCCACCTGGATAACCCAGGCTCATCTCCCCAACTCAAGGGTCTTAATTCAATCACAGCTGCAGAGTCTCCTTTACCATAAAAGGTAACATAGTCACAAGTTCTGGGATTAGGGTGTGGACATCCTTGGGGACCATTAATCTGCCTGCAACAGGGGATGAAGGGCAGTGGGGGAGGGTTCTGTTCCACTGGGCTCTGAGGAGCATACGGAATCCCAGAATTGCCCACTGAAATACAGAGGCCAGAGACTTTATCTTCCTTGTCGGTTGGACCCCATCAACACTAAGCAAAAAGAGCTCAAAAGAAATCATCTCCTACAGATGCACGGAGAATAGAGACGGGCTGAGAGGATGTGAAACAGGCAGGCAGCTGTTTTTCATAAATGTGGTGTTGGGGGCACAGAATGACTCCAGGAGATGCACAATCCTGTGTGTGTCAGCCTAGAACAGTGTGCAGGGGACCTAAGGATCACGTAGGCCTGGGGCCTGGATATTGGAGCTCAAACCCAAGCCCTGCCACTCATTGTGAAGCCCCCATTTTTTCTTTTATTAGATGGGGAGACTTATATGGACTGCACGGAGCAGTTACGATTATCAAATGCACTAACACGTGCAAAGCAGCTGATGTGCAGGGAGTGGTCAAAAAAATTGCAGTAGGAATTTTTATTCATAGATCCAAAGAAACATTTATTGGTTGCCAGGAGGTGTGGATCCAGCCGTGAAAAAGAGTAGCAAGGTCCCCATCCTCATTGAGGGGCTTCTCTTCCAGTGTGGGAGACTAGTAATCAACCAGTAAACAAAGAAATATACAAGGGTCTACAGATTATGGCTGCTGCAATAAAGGACAAGAATAGGGTGACATGATGGAAGGTAAAGGGACAGAGGCAGACACTGTCCAGGCCCCTCCACTCCAAACATTTTCTCTTCTGATAGGACCCAGTGTGTTCAGATGTCAGATGGGATTCCTTGATCATGAGACAGTAGCTGCTACCCCAACCCAGGGGTGAACCACGCTCATCTAAATCAGTATGGTAATACTATTCTCCTCGGTAAGTAACTGACTTAAAAGGAGACCCGAACCCCAGGGAGATTCAGGGGACAGTCTCTGGGTAGGGGTGAGGGAGGCTTCTCTTTCTGCCTGGTCAGGAGAAAGGCTTTTGCCTTTCACCCCCATACTCTCTGCCTCAAACAAAATGAATGAGCCATCTGGACTGGCGACAGCCTTTCTGAGATCCCGTAAGAGCAAGCACAAAGATCAAAGTCTGACAGCGAATGCTCCGAAGGGCTGAGTCCCCGATGATGTCATTAAGCAGCCCAACCAAAGCCAGAAACGACTCCTCAAGACAGCTCCCATAAGAAAAATAAACCTGTGGGTTTTTTTTTTATGCCCTGGCTAGTTTGCTTTTCTGTCGCTTGCAGCTGAACACATTCTTAGCTCAAGTACATTGTCCAAAACTGACGTTTCATTGGAGACTCGAAGGTCAGCTGTGAAAAGAGCCAGGGGAGCGCATTCAGGCAGAGGGAGGGACAAGGGAACAGATTCCACAAAAGCGCTGGCAGGGGTGAGGAGGAGGCTGGGGGTGGGCAGAGGGTCGAGGGGGTCGGAGGTCACTCCCCCAGGGCTTGATTTCCGGATAAGGAGCTTTGGTTTTAAGCAGGGGAGTAACGTGGACACGGGAAATTTTAAACCCCACTTTCTTTAATGCAGAATTGGAAAACCATAAGGCCTATAATTTTGCGAGGGCTATTAAATTAGCGTTGTTAAAAATGATGCTGAAGTCAGAGACTACAGACCTCTAATAAGTAATTGTCAGCAAAGAACCTTGGGAAGGCGAAAGACTGTTGACTCAGTTGTCATGGGGAGAGAGGCCCCGAGTTATAAAGCCTTTTACAGCTAATTGTTGAGCAGAAAGGCTGGGACTTTGTATGGGACATGTGACTTGGAGATCCCTAGAACATGAATCCTAACCCACGTCGGGGCGGAGGCCCGTGTGTCAGACTGAGACTTGTTCTGTGCTTGTTCATGATCAAAGTGTCCTGGCTGGTGTGTAAGAACTTTTAGAGAAATACCCAGACTTTAAAAGTGTAATACTATCTCCTTTAGAACAAAACCACCAATCCTAGAGCAACATACTAATGGATTAACATAGAAAATTGGACTCAGCCCACTATCTGTAACACCTACAGGATTTGAATTCTTCTTTTTATTCTGCCCCCCCAAGAATGTACCAAATCTTTGGCTTTCTACCTTCAGGCCTGATTGAAATAGATGATGCTAACACATTCATTGTAATACGTGTCTCAAACATTCATTTCTCAATAAAGAATTTTCTTGATGGATGTGATCTGTCTGATGTGTTTAAAAAAATCACTCTGGCTGAATGGGAAGAATGATTTATAAGGCAGCTGGAGCTGATGCGGGAACCCAGGGAGGAGGTATGACAGCAGCTCAGGAGAAAGACTGATGGGCTGATGTAGGGGGTGATAGTGAAGACAGAACCTGGACAGATGGAGACGTATGTGGGAGGTCGAGCTGAGAGGACTGGCTGGAGGAATCAGAGGGCTTTGTCTTGATCAACAAGGTAGATGGTGATACTCTTTATTGAAACTGGGACATTCGGCAGATGAACAACTTTGGGTGAGAATAAACACTTTAGATTTGGGCATACTCTGCTCAAGGGACCTAGTTGGCATCCAAGTGGAGATACAAAGGAGGCAGTTGGATGTGAATGAGTATAGGATTCGGCACAGACTAAATCCTGTATGTAGAGAAAGCAGCTATGGTGGAGGCCAAAGGCACTTCAATATTTGAAAGATCAACACCACCCCCATTTATGGAAAAGGAGAATAAATTCTTTTTGATACTAAACAGAATAAAGCAAACCAATCTTTCTGGTCTGCTATACTCTATGCTTTTTTGAAATCCCTACATATGCAAAATTTGGGTTGGTGTCCCTATCGTAGAATCTGCAGTCCCCAACACACTCTCCATCAATTACGTAGGTACAAATAATGGAAGCTAGCGCTGACAGTGGCTCCCTGGGGTCAAACACGGACAGCTCAGTCCTATTAACTGTGTGACTCAGGTCACTGAAAGCTAGCTATATCTTGGGTGACTAACGCACCTTTGGAAAGTATGTCTTTGAAAGAAGATGTAAGCTTTCGGTGTTATTTTAGTGCTTGGATTTTAGAGAGCTACATGGTGGTTTTGTATCTGTGTACAGAAAAGTCACTTCTAGCAAGAGAGGATTAGTAGGATCAGAGCTGAAGCCCTTAAGCTCACTCACGTGCCAGCTGTTTTTCATAAATGTGGTGCTGGGGCGAGAACGGCTCCAGGAAATGCACGATCTTGTGTGTGTCAGCCTAGAACAGCGTGCAGGGGAAATAAGCTGAATAAAGTTATTTTGGTGATTAATTACTATTTTCAACTGAAGTTTTTGGCTTAATTATCTGTTATAAGTATGCTAATTTGGCCAGCTGTCTCTAGGTAGCTAACTTCACCCCTAATTTAAAAGCTTCCATCTATGGTGGAAGAACACTTTCTGGGGGAAGTAAGACTGCCACCCTACCCGAGGGGAAGGGTGACTTTATTTTGTTATCTGGTTGTCTGGTGGTCATAACCTCTTCTAAACCCCTTTTGATGAATGTGCAAATCAAGATCTCCCAGATAGTCTGACAGTCTCCTTCCTCATCATCACGATGTCACTGAAACTAAGCAGGAAAGGAATGGCTGGTGTGTGGATCTTGGAGAGAATTAGTGTGTAACACTAGCAGTCCCTCTTACTCCTTGAGCTCTGACTGTAGCCAGAAGTTTCTTTTTTGTTTTTAATTTTTTAAACACCCACAGAGGCACTCTGCACATAGGTGATGGTGTCATTCTTATAAATCCATTGGTGGAACTGTCTCCATTTACCACGGGGAAATTTTGGACCCAAGAGAACAAATGGTTTCTGTAGTTTTCACCAAACAGATGAGGAGCCATACTTTTTCTGAAAGTCTTCCCTTGATTAATTAATGGAACAATTTCCCATTAATCTTTAGTAGTAAAATACATGATACTAGTGAGGGCAAGGTTTGGAAATCTTTACATTTTAGTTCATCTTCCACTTGTGCAATTTCTTTCTTTCCTTCCTTCTAGGAATATTTATTATGCCTGAGGCACCAGGAGGAAGCAATTTACATAAAAGAATTTAATGGAAGGAAACAGGACAAAGCTCAGGGTGCCTCATATTTTCTTCCTACATAGCCAGTATTTGCTTTTATTTTAGGTTCCTGTCCATTTTGTGAGTATGTAAATGAAAATACCGAAAGAAGGAAATGGGCAGAGGGCATCTAGTGGGCGGGAGTCTGAGGCCAGAGAGTGGATGCCCTGGACAGTAATTAGTTTCCTCTGTTTTAAATTTTCCTTCCTTCAGCCTGAGGGCTTTTCCAGCTTGTAATTATTCTGCAATTATTATGCAGACTCTTAAGACCATAGGGCTGTTAGCTCTTGGGTTTGTGTAATAATTGACAGCACAACAGTATCATTAGGATTTGAAATGTCCACCCATTAGCTGCCCCATCTTCTCTTGGTCCAAGATCAGAAGCAGGTCAAGTTCAGATGCCGAGAGATGCTTTTTAAAAGAAGCCCTGACTTTTCCAAACTTGGACCCTATTACTTCCCTTCATGTACCCTCCAGCCAGTTGAAACACTTGCTTTTTCCAGTTTTGTCTCCCTTCCACAACACAATCCCAGCGTGGTGCAGGGGAACACATGTGCTGTGAAGTCAGACGGCCTGGGTGTGAATCTCCCCAAATTGCTTAAGCTTTCTGAACCTGAGCTTCTCGGTCTATAATACAGACTAATGGTACCCACAGTCAGGTGTGTTTCTGAAAGAAATGAGGTCAGAGTGCCTGTCCCTGCCTCTGACCAAGCTTCCTCCAGGCCTGTGGTGGCTTTCCTTGGCGTAGAGAGCGTAAGTGACATTCCCCTTCTGTACCAGGCAGAGCTTCGACTCAAATCCCTGCATGACTCCTACCCTGGAAATGCAGTGTGGATCCTGTGTGAGTCTCAAGGAGTCTTTGCTCTTTTTATCCTGGGGCTGGATGTGGGCCAGGTGATTTGTTTTTCTGCAACGTTAGAAAACCTGCCCAAGATTACAGCGCCAGCGATGCGCAACAGGGCCAGGCCTCCCGCCCAAAGCGCATCTACCTCTCCATTTGATGCTGGTGGGCACGAAACCCCAAGGGACCCACTTCAGTGCTGGTGAGATTAGTGAGAACTCAAAGCTAACGGAGATAGCAACAACAACAAAGGACAAATCAACGACAAAAAACGTTGCAGCTGACTCTAGGGAGGATGCCCTAGGGGCTCCCCGGCTTTCTGGACCTTCCCTGATCTGTTTGATCCTCCCTTAATCGCAGCATCTACTACACCCCTGCTCCGTGGTCCCGCACAAAAGACAGCTGCCACGGCAAAAACGAGCGACAAGAGGGGTCAGGCAGGGTGGCGTCCAGCGTGCCCCCTTGCTTGCTTCACGACCCCTGCTGCAATCAGGAGGGAGCCCGGTGGGCGTGGCCTAATAATGCGGGTCCAGGGGGCGTGGCTTAATGAGGCCCGCAGGTGCCTCCTGTTGCAGCACGCGCGGGGCAGGGTCAGCCACAAGGAACCTGCCGAGTCTGCTTGCTCAGCCGCCCCGTCCCCGACAGTCTCCGTCCGCACAGCCAACGCCGACTGTGCCGGCTCTCGGGGGACGCCACGGGGCAGCACCCACGCGCTCTCTGGTCAGAGCCTTTTAGTGTGCGACAGCTTCTAGCTACTGGGCAAATACTTGCAAACAATGCCTGCAGCAGGCAGCAAGACACGTCAGGATGCGAGAAGGGGTAAGGGCCAGAGGTGAGGAGGATCCTGACTGGGTGGTGTAAATGGCAACGCATTAGGCAGGGCCCCGTCCCCGTGGCTTCGACCACATCCTGCGCCAGGCAATCGGCGGTGGAGACTACCGACAAGGTCGAAAGCAGCTGATTTTACTCAAGGGGTTGTAGAGGTCCCGGACTGCCTCCCTCCTCTGAGCCAAGGAGACAAGATAGTGCTTCTCTGCCTCCCACGATTTAAATGCAACTATGAGGGCACATTTGGAACACAATACCCTCTCTCCCTGGTCACGCACCTCCCTGGCTACTCTACTCGCCTGCTCTGTCCATTCTCCCACCACCCTTATCTGGAACACCCACTCTTTGTTGCCAGCTGGGGACTGTGCGTATGTGTGTGGGGTGTGGTCTTTAGGACCCACCCCAAGTATGCGGGAGCCAATACCATCTGCTTAGTCCTGGTCCCTTCTCCTTCCCTCTTTCCTGGAGGCCCCGGCTGGTGTAAGGAGCAGCACATAGAAGACAGTCAGGCTGAAGTGCCACGTCCCACAAGGGTGTGCCCCTCAGCTAAGCAAGACCCCTAACTGCGATGGCCGGTGTGGTCCTCTGAGTCCGGGTGATCTATGTGGCCAGTCCCCCTCCCCATCTACCTAGAACAATATCTAAAGAAGTCCTTAAACTCAGGACTTTGTAGAAATTCAAAAGGTTTTTGAAAAGGGCACTCTAAAATAAAAGCTGTATACATTTACTATAGCTGAAGATACATCTATAAAACAAAGTTTGAAAGAGTTTCAGTGGCCATCTCTCATAAATGTCCACCTGTTCCTCACCAGGGAACTGGAAAGGACTCTTCCCTGGACACGGTTAAGATCAGAGCTTCTCAATCCTGTCTGCCCGTGAGACTCACCTGGGCTGCATTAAAAAATCAGGCGTGCCTGGCCCCTCCAAGCTCAGGTCTCTAGGGCTGGACTACAAACATTTGTATTGAAATCAGCTGCCCAGATGCACCCGCTGCTCCATGCAGGCTGAGAACCACTGGGTGAGATCAACCAACCAGGCTGTGAGCTGAAGGGAGTGGCTAACTCACCTCTTGGCACCTGGCAAATGGAAAATGAAAGGAGAAGAAAAAAATAAAAAGAATCGACAAGCTTTATTCTCTATGTCTCTACCTGCCTAAGTGTTAGTTATGCGAGTCAGTACCACTAAAAACCTATCTAAGGTGACGACCCATGATAAGTCCCAAGTCCCTTCCATAGCCATTGTCTGTGCACCTGCCCACGTGACCCTCATGCTGTCCACATGCCCACGGACACTCTCCCTGCTCGCCTCAAGCCTCCTCCCCCAGACAATCCTGTCTCCTAATTCACTGGGAAAACAGACTCCCTAAACTCCCCACCCAAACACAATGTCCTCTCTCTCCACCTACCCTCACCTCCTCTCCTCTGGGCTCAGGGGAAGAGGTCTTCTTTATCTTTTTTTCAAGGTCACTCCCTCCAAGAGTCCTCCAAGTTCATTGCCTGCCCCCTCTTCAGTGACTAGGCTATCTTCCCTCTGCTCTTGATTTTAACCTCTCCCTGCAAACTAAGTCTTTCCCAGCATACAAAACACTCTATTCTGCTTTCTTAAATCAGAGCAAAACAAAGTAATTTGCCTCGATCATAGGTCCTCCAAGTTCTTTCTCCTTTTCGTGATAACTAAGCTTCATGGGAGAGTGATTGACATGAACTGCTGACACTTTCTCGCCCCCCCATTCACCCCTTTTCCACCTATGGTAATCTGACTTCTGGCCCCTTCATGTCAGTAAAATTGCCCTCACCAAAGATGCCACCCGCTTAGTCCAGTGCTTCACAGCAGATAGCAGGGATCACCGTGCCCTCCAAGGACCTGGCTCCTGCCCTGCCGCTCCCCAACCAACTCTATATAGGCACTTACCTCTTGCCGTTGTTCTTTCTGCCCACGCTATCCAGAGGTCTAAGCTACGCTCTCCTTCCTTTCTGAGCCTTTGCACGTGCTCTTCCCTCTGCCTGTAATGTTCATTTTCACATTTTTCATTCCTAAATTACGCACGACTTAGCTGAGGTGCCTCTCTATTCTCTTTGGATGGGAAGAGTTATTTCCTAATTGAGATGAGAGCAAAGAATGGCTCCCACCACTGGGCAGCGCCATGGGCTCCTTATGCTTCCTGTGCAACACCAATTGATGTCCCCCAGCTGCAGCAGCTCTGGAGGTTTATGCTGCTTGGCATTGACCGGAAGCCTACACCAGATCCTTAAGTGCAGATTCTCTATTAGATTTGGATGCTGGTGATAGGATCATTTTCTAGGAAAACCTACCCGAAAAAGAATGAAATGTAAAGTTCTGTTTAATGCAAGTACTTGTTCCTATGCTACTTTATTTCTCACATTTGCCCAATATGAGACTCACCTGGTGCGTTTATTAAAAGTGCAGATCTCTGGGCCCCACCCCTATCTAGGGAACTACAAACTCCAGGGCAGGGGCTAATCTTTACTCATGATGTGTGTTTTAAGATCTCATTATCTCCTGGGAGCTAGGTCTGTGACTTAATGGCTTACAAGGCCAATTACCTGCCAATTACCTGTTGAAAGAGCAATACTGCCCTGGCTGAACTGGAGAAACCGGGACAGTTAAGCAACATCTGAAATCAAGGCAAAGCTAAACGCTTGGTAAACTTCCTCGTCAAGAACGAATTCTTGGCTGGCATTCCTCTTTTCTCCCAGGATTGGATTTCTGCAAATGAAATATTATCATTTTGGACAGGGTACATGGCGGGGGGTGCACCGGGGGCATTAACACCCCACATGGTTGACCTGCTGCACAGGTGGGCAAGGCTGACTTTAGCAGGTGAGCGAAGGCCTCAGTCACTTGGAAGTCAGGGTGGCAGGCCCGCAAGTGGTCAGGGAGAGGGATGTGAGCTGGGCACATCACAGAAGAGGTTTCTTCTTAATTTGAAATCTATCTTACTTTCGCACACAGCAATGCTATGCAACACAGAGGAGAATTTATTTCTTCCCTGTGTCCTTAGAATGGCAAGTCAGGAAAAGAGAAGTCACGAGTAGAATAGGGAACTTCTTTATTAGGTCTTTGGCTTTCATACTTTTGGATATTTGAATATCCAAGTGTTTAAATATCCAGACATTTCCTAGAAATCACTAAAGCCACAAGGCAGTACTCAATTTCTGACCCTTCCACACCAAGTTTTACAGTGTTGTTAATAGTAGTAATACTAACAATGATGTTCTCCTAACACTTTTACATCCATCATCCCATTTAACTCTCAGAGAAGCCTTGTGAATAAGAGAGGTAATTTGTGTCCCTCAGACTTCTAGACTGTTTTAAACCCGTGGCAGAAAGCTTGCAGGCTTAAACCTCAGCTGGAAGTATAGGCCCCAGAAAGCAAGGAGTGGCTCAGATGCAAATGACTTCCAAGAGGCTTGGCTCTTCTCCGAAGTGGGAGTGGGGCAGGCTTTCCTCTGACTGTGGGAAAGTGGGGAGACGGGTGAGACAAACCCTGCTGGGAGCTGGGCTTGGTGGAAGCTGTCACAGCAGCAGCTGTCTTTGGTTCCAAAGTCCCAGGATGTCCTTCAACCTCTGACGAGGCCTCCCTCTCACCAAGAACTTTGCCCTTCTTGGGAAAACATGGACATTCAGGATTTTACTCTCTGTTGACAGCATGTGATTGAATGCTAGATAGACACGGTCACTTATTTTCCAGAATAGAGACTTTATTTCTGAGGAAGCGTATTTCCTGTAGGAGTAGTAAATACCTTCTGGGATTGGCCTTATGAATGGACACCACGCCAAGGTGCATTGCTGAGACACGGCTCCATTATTACTGTTCAGCAATGCCTCCGTTCTGAGCATGAAACGATTAAGTTACTGATTAATAAGCAAAAGCCTTTTAAGCAAGGTTTAATCAGTAAGCGTGTGCTGTGCTCTCTCTGGGCGTTCATGGAGACTCAAGCACTGCAGAAAGTTCCGGTCCTTTACCCTCTCAAACTCTCAATTCTCATTTTATCAAGGACTCAATGTAGAGTAAAATAAACCACACATTCAAAATTTATGGGAATAAAACCTTCTGGCAATGGAAAGGTACACTTTATATTCTGGGGTCATAGAGGCCTTTATGAGCAAGAGATAAAAGACATTTCCAGTAAATAGTATTCATCGTCTCGGGATCCTGGCCTCTGCTTTGGGAGAATAAGGTTCCTCACCCTGAGGATGATTAACAGGGATATTCCAATTTTGTCTCTGTTTTTTCAGGCAGCAGACATGGTGCTGGAGGAATTTCTGTGATGAGGAATTAGGTTATATTGTTTGTCAAAAGAGAAAACTGGAAACACAGTCCATCTGCCACTCTCCACCCCTGTTAGCATCACCCACATTGAGAAAAAGGAACTGCTGCTTTGGATTCTCTGTTGGGCAGGGTGGTGGGAGGGACGGGGACTTGAGCTTTTTTACCAATTTAAATTCTGGAAATTTTGCCTGAGAGAATTCTTATGAAAGTTTCAATCCCAATGAAAGCGAACTTCCAAGGTGGAGGAGGGAGAAGCCGGCTGGCTGGACTTGTCACTGAGGCCCAGTACACTGTTCAAAGCCTCGGAGGAGTGTTTTGCTCCTGGAAGCATGGCCCAGGCTTGGCTCGTGTTTGGAGCTCTCCAAGTGTGACGCATTCTGCAAACCTATCTGTGTCTGTGGCTCAGCCCCAGCTCTGCAGGACTGGTGATCAAACGGCCCCCTCTCCTAAGGCATTCTGCAGGGTGACCCATCACAGCCAAACACCAGTTGGCTACCCGGCTGTCCAGGTGGTGCGCGTACTAGCCTGGGTCACGGCAGACCTCTGAGAGCTGGCTTGCTCAATCGGCTGCTGCCTGTCTGAAGACAGTGGACAGGCCTTGGTGGGTTTATATGCAGTGGCCTCAGGGGATAAGGCCAGTTTAAAATGATTCTGAGTGTAAATGGATATAAACTTCTGGGGAACAATTTGGCAATACCAGCAACCACCATTAAAATGTTCATATCTTTTGACCTAGTAGTTTTATTTCTAAGAATTTGTCTTAAGAAAATAAATAAATTGACATTCCAGGACAATTGCCCTGAGAGGTGCTGAAGGAAGCAGGCCCATGAAGGTGCATGATCGCTTTAAGATTACTCAGCACCCCCGAAGCACCGGCTGCGTAGGGAGCTGAGCTGCTTCCAGGGCCCAATCCACTGGACCAAGATGGACCCAACGGCAGATCCACACTGAACGGGTCCTTCATCTAGCAGTGATTCCACTGGCCTACTGAGCCTCTCCCCCAAGGTCAGCCCAATTTGCCTGGGAGCCAACAAGAAGGTCAGAGTGATAATATATTTCTATGGCACGTAACAAATAATTTCCAGGATGGTTTGGTTGAGGAGTTGTAGACATTCTTTTCAGAGAATGCATATTTACAATCTGAGAATAGCCACGTGGAGGGCTTTCTGTCTCCTCAACTGTCATTTCATCTGTGACTCTCTCTGCTGCTTTCTGGTGGCTGGAATTACATTCAGCAAAGGCAGATGGGCAGCTGTTCTTCAGGCTGTTACAAAACAGAGGGAAAACCACTGGTATTAGTCAACAAAGAATTCACTACCGCTTTATGATGAATCTAGGAAGTGCCAACAAATAATGAGCACTGATGAGTAACTCCTTAGATTCAGTTAGGTTAACACCGGGAATCCAGAAAAGAAAACCATGGGTTTAGCGTAGACCTGCCCAAGAGGAAAAATGGGTGATTTTCACACAGACTTGGTTCCTGGGTGGTAATCGCCTGGTGGATTTTTCATTTAAAAATCAGTATTTTCAGAAAGCACATGACTTAGAGCCCTGTAACTCAACCTCCAGCCCAACATGGCATTCCAAAGGACCACCACCCAGCCTCTGTTGACTACTTCCTGTGATGTATTCGACCTGGCCACCTCTCCAGAAGAACATTCCATGTTTGTATAAATATGGTCGTTAGAAAGCAGACCCATAAGACTGCAGTGCGAAGGTCATAAAAGAACATTGGATTGAAGGACATGTCATCAGTCTCAGAGGCAGAGGGCATGCAGCTAAAGGATACCACATGGGATTACTACATCCCATTTTTAGAATTATTTGTTATTTTTCTTCTGATGAACAAACTGTGTAGAAGATACAGAAATACTCTCATAGTCATCTTTGTTAAGGAAAGTGGTACTGGGTAATAATATTGGTCTAGTACGTTTTTCATTATTTTGTAGATAAAACTAGAAGTGATCCTTCCTTCTGTTAGCTTGCTGTACAAAGCTCCAGTTATGGTACAGACATCCATCTCAGCTCCCCTATGGGCAGTTTGTGACCTCAAGGAATTGATAATCATAATCTAGGCTTGGTTGTTAGCAGACTGGGGAAGGCCAGATTGGGAAGCCAATGGGCTTCATTAATTAATGGGTCCATTAGTTCAGTTTGTTAGTTACTATTTTATGAATATATTATGTCTCCCCAATTCGATTACATAATCCTTAAGGGCAGGGGTTATTTCTTATACCTCAATGTAGTTCCAACACTGAGTACACACAGAACCTCATCAGTATATGCTCAAGTAATTGTTTCTAGAAGACTGTGTTGTAGGCAGCATAATGCAGAAGTGCTGAAGAATTAATACAATTAACAATGACCACAAGCTATTGGTTTGATACTAATAAAACATCATAATTTAAAGAGTATACTGCATTTATTTAACCCCATAAATTATAACCCTTTAACACATGTAAAACTTTCACGTTCTTAAAGTGCCTTAAAAGATATTTAATGTTTTTTAACAAGTAGAAACAATGTTCTTTAAAAGACATTTAATTTTTAGTGGAAATTAATATTACCAAAAGCATTTTGTGCATATTTGAATAACGATTTGTCTTCTTCAAGAAATAGGATTTTTATATAAAATACATATGTAGCACCAAATGCCAAAATGATGGGTATCTGTGGTTGGGATTCAAAATTAGATTTTCTACTAAACCCATCTGGATGGTCTCTTGAGTCAAGAATGATCTGGAGTGCGGGTGGGAGGTGCGCTGGGTAATCAGTGCTTTGGAAGGTGAATTTCCTTGCTGTGAAATGGGCTCGAGTTAGTGGTCAGGACAGCCGTTCAGACTGACGGGCCCCTGGACTTCCACGGCGTCAGTAACAGGGACAGGGATGTGGTTGACTTGAATGTTCTTTAGACAGCCAAAGAATGATCTCCACACAGGCAGCTTCAGTGTCTTCAAATTGGCTGAAAGAGAAAAGGGAGAAGATTAATGGGTAATTCGTATTGTCCAAGGAATGCGGCCTGGGTTTGGAAAGATATTCTCAGAGAGAACTGATGGACCCTGTGTCTCAGCGCCCCCAGCCATTTCCTCCAGCTCAAGCAGGCGTCTGTCACACCTCCTGCCAAGATAAATCAGCTAGGAGGCGACTCTTCAAGTTCTTCAGAGGAGATTGCAC
Source organism: Lemur catta (assembly GCF_020740605.2). Taxonomy (NCBI): domain Eukaryota; kingdom Metazoa; phylum Chordata; class Mammalia; order Primates; family Lemuridae; genus Lemur; species Lemur catta. The sequence goes on along the minus strand of NC_059143.1, from coordinate 16,796,183 downwards.
AGCCCAGATTAATAGATAACAACTGTGAACTCTGGCGCTTTTTATGAGTCATGAAAGACCTATAAAATTAACAACTAGACTACAGTGTATTTGGAGGGACAGAAAATAACAGAGAATGAAAAGGCTCTTTCCAGGCAAAATTCCAGTCTTGAACTTGACTCCATCTTAACCCATCTGATTCTCCCATTCTGGCCCCACAAAGCTTAATAACTCCCCAGTAAAACTAAATGCTTGGAGAGGAAAGACCAGTTTTGCAGCCCCCTTCCTGATTCTTTGCTGATATCAGACTTCTGGGTTAATGTAGTTTCTTAAGAAAGGCTTATAAATTATAGGCTTGGGCATGGTGGCTCACACTTCTAATCCCAGCACTTAGGGAGGCTGAGGCAGGAGGATCACTTGAGCCCAGGAGTTCAAGACTGGCCTGGGCAACATAGCGAGACCCCATCTCTACAAAAAAATAAAAACTTAGCTGGGCACAGTGGCATGCACCTATAGTCCCAGCTAATTGGACGGCTGAGGTGGTAGGATCACTGGAGTTCAGGAGTTCATGGCTGCAGTGAGCTATGATCACTGCACTCCAGCCTGGGTAACAGAATAAGACTCTATCTCTTAAGAAAAAAAAAAAAACAACAAAAAGTATGGGCTTGGGACGAGGGAAGCAGCAGTAATGGGCCTGGGCTGTCCTGAAACACGCCCATGGCTAGCAATTGTGTTTCCCCACATGCTGGAGAAAGGGCCTCCCATCTCCACTGTCCAGCTACTAACCCATCAGCTGCAGCACCACATTTGTCGGGTTAGGAAGAAAATGTGCAGAGCTGACATGGGGCAACACGGCGTAGAAGGAGAAGTCAGGGCAAGAGTTACCTGGGACACCTCCAAGGTGTAGTGGCTCTCGAGTGCCGGCAGGCGGGAAGGTAAGCTGTCCAGCTACGAAGTTACTGTCTGCGTCCAGTTCCAGGTGCAAGATGTGCTGTTTTACGGTGACTGGCAGGAAGAAAGATAGTTAGGTCTGTCACCTGAAGCGAGCCCTGCTTACTGCTTCCTGTCTATGCTATCGTGCCACCACTGGCTTCATTTCAACTCTTCCCACTAGACCTGTGGCAGCACTGCTTGCGGGAATTTGCTCAGCCTAGATATAAATTCAACTCACTGCTGACCACTAGGCAGGGTTTAGGTGCTTCCACATACATGACCGAGTTTAATCCCTAGAATGAACCCATGGGGAAGAAGTGATCACCCCCATTTCCGAGATAAGAGACTCCCCGATGAGCCTGGCAAGACCGCTGGGCTACAGAGACGGGGATTCCAGCTCTGGTCTCCTGTGGCCCAGGCCATGTTGATTGCACATGATCTCAGCTGCTTTCTACGAAGACGACAACTTCTGAACACTGATGCCAAGGACAGTGCTTCTGACCCTGCACAAAATTCCTCCCACGGTAACAATCTCAGCTCGCTGCAATGTTGGTAACTTTCAAATTAGCCAAGAGAAGACCACTTTTTACAAAAGATATTTTAGTCAATACAAGTTCATATATCTCTAAACTAATATCTACAAGTTATTAATAAAATAACAGATTCTATTTGAGAGGAAATGCTTGTTCTCCACTCACTAGTTTGTCTACATAGTTTGCATTAACAATAAATGGTTTTTGAAAAAAACAAAAACCCACAGTGAGCCTGAACGATGCGCTGGTCAGAGCAGACACTGCTGAACATTTTACACGCATCATCCCGTTGAATTTTCACAGCGCTCGGAGGCATATACTAGTTTTATGTCCATTTTACAGATGAGGAACTGAAGGCAAAGAGCAATTAATCAGCCCGCCCAAGGCACACAGGTGAAGGATGGACCTGAGACTGGACCTCTCCCCTTTCTGATGTCGGAGCCAAAATCTAGATCACAGTGTTACACTGACTTGAAAGCTAGCATAGCCTGTCAGTTTGCCGGGCTTCAGAAGCAAAACAACAACAGAGCACTCGGTGTGTTCTGCAGAACCGGAGGCAGCAGCCGTGAATTCTGCAAGCCCGGCCAGCGGGGAGAACGGATGTGGCGACCTGCAGGGCTGGCCCGGTTAGCGCCCTGGACGGATGGGCTGAGGCTGCCTTTGGGATATGCCAGCCACGACGGAGAGGGAACCTGTTTCAGTGCATGAACCATGGGCTCCTGGACGTCATACCTGCCACTGAGTGCCACTGTCCATCACACAGGGACCGCTTTGGTGTGACTGATGTCGAGGCCCCACCTGCCCCACTGTCCACAGAGGCCGTGACCTGGAACACACAAGCATTTATTTTCCCATTTCCTTCAGAAAGGCAAGTGGAGCCAACTTCTGCCATCTTCCCTTCCCAACCCTGGCCACACTGACACCTACGAGCACATCAGAGATTGGTCCCCGTCCACTCCAAGCCTGGTCTGAAGTGGCTGCCAATGCGCATGAGCCGACCCCTCCTAATCTGAACCCTGTCCCCTCAGCCCTACTCCAAGGTCACTGATGGACACGGCAGAGCCTCATCAACAACTGATACTGGACAGTGGCTCTGTTTAGAAGGACATGTGCAATGTGGAAGGCAAAAATACTGGTAGAGACCTACTGCAAGGGCCAGCCAACTGTAATTCCATGAATGTATTACTCATAGAGGGGTTCTCGTCCAAGACATTAAACCAGCTAACTGATTGTGTGTGTACTGGGCGCACGTCAGGGGTCAGGCCCCCAGCTGGTTTTGTGCAGAATCCTGCAATCCCACTTTCTAGGTCAGGGTCTCCTTTGGGGTTTTCTAAGGGTTGAATCAAGGTGAATGAAATGAGAGGACTAAAACAAGTGCATTTATAAATAATTTACATTTAATTTGCATGTAGCTAGATGGTGCAGTCTATTCATGGGCAATTTTCAAGCTAAGCAATGTCACTGCTGTTAAGAAGGTCATCCGGTCTTGATTTTGTTTTCTGGAGAATTCCTGCCCAGAGAGTCTCACTAGAGACCCTCTCCAGCCCCTCCTTTGAAAAGCCACAATTGTCTCACCCACTTTGCAAGCAGCTAGTTGCTTGCTTCTCTGGGCTTCCAGAGACCTGCTCAGACTTAATTAAAGACTATAACTTCAATAAAAAGTGTTCTAGGAGTTTGGGCCATTTTATTTTCTTCTGGGATATTCCCCCTCACATTTAATAAATGGTGGGAAGGATGGAGACGAAAGAAAATGGCACATTGTCAGTCTTGGACTCGAGGCCTTAACAGAGACAGTCTCCCTGGAAGAGTTTGGCTTTGAAGAGACGTCTTGGAGAAGGACGAGATCTAACCAGGTAGGGGACAGTAAGATCTTGACTCAGGCCTGTGACTGAGGCAGAAGGAGGCAAAGGAGTGGTGTGGAGGCCCCGGGACCCATATGGCTTCAGGGGACAAAGGTTGGGGACTTGTGCAGAGAGAATTAGGGGGTCTGGAGCCAATTCAGTGGGCACAGTGCCATGGCATGGGTGTGACGTGGTGTAGACAGCTGGTGAGCAATCTATACATTAATTCTGGTACTTATGAGTAAAAGTAGAGAAGGGTACAAGGGAGGAGAGAAAAAGGAACATTTATTGAGCAGATGGCAGTTTCTATACTCTTGACAAAACCCCTAAAATATAAGAATTATTATCTACATTTTACAGATTAAAAAACTGAGTCTGAAAGAGTTTAAGTAACTTCCTTAGGGCCATATAACTAAGTAGTGGAGCTGGAATTTAGCCCAACTTGTTTAAGTTTTCTCAGTTTTAAAGAAGAAAAATAGAAAGCATGATAAAATTACTTGCTAAAGGAAAATGGTAAGTTAGCCCTGAAGTCAGGGGTCTTAAATACAAGATTGGATTCTATTCTCTGCTATAAACTTCACCTGCTACGGTCTCCAGACCTGGAAGCTGGTCTCCCCATCCCCTTCCCATGTCACCAGACTGCTACGCACCTTTCCTGCCTCCATATAAACACATAAGTGCTTCCCAGGTTGACTTCCGATGTGTATCAGGATTCCAGTGAGACTTCTTGGGCGAATGCTGAAAACAAGCTTGAAGTCTGGCCCCAACAACACAGGGTTAGCTTTCAAAAGAAAAAAAAAAAACAAAAAAAGCCAGAGGATCATAATTAAATAATTAAAGAAAAAGGATAGGGTTCTTTTCTTTTCCTTTTTTTCTTTTTTTTTTTTTTTGGAGACAGGTTCTTGCTCTCTTGCCTGGGCTAGAGTGCTGTGACGCCATCATAGTTCACTGCAACCTCAAACTCCTACAAACCTCCTGCCTCAGCCTCTCAAGTAGCTGGAACTACAGCTGTATGCTGCCACGCTCAGCTAATTTTTCTATATTTTGTAGAGATCTTGCTATGTTGCTCAGGCTGATCTTGAATCCTAGCCTCAAGTGATCCTCCCACCTCGGCCTCCCAAAGTGCTAGGATTATGGGAGCTACCGCTCTCAGCCAGGAACAAAGTTCTTAAGACTCAAAGGCATAAACTCCACCAAACTGCTCCTTACCCAGCACGACATGGCCTCCTTCTTGGGAGAAATAAGTGCCTTTCTCCAAAGAGCCACCCAAGCAGGGAGACACACCAAAGCTTGCAGAAGGGGTGTCCAAGGGTTTTAAATCCAGCTGAAAGTTCTTCAGACATCCCACAAAGCTGTTTTGGGGGAGGCTCTGCAACCAGGCAAAAAAGAAAGAGTTCATTACCCTCAACTTCCAGAAACGCATGAATAGCCAAGGTTAAGGGCATTGCAGCTTGTCAGCAAAAGGGGGAGGTTCGGTGGGGGTTCATTCTTCCTGCTTCCAAGAGTTAGGCAAGCCTGAGTGTTCCATTTGGCTTCCTGCCCACAGTGCCAAGAAAAACCTGTATCCTAGATGTTTGGTGGGTGGTCCAAGTTTGAAGGCATCACTGAACCAAGCGGTGTGTATGCAGGAGGGCAGAGGCAGGGAAGGTTGCCGGCTTGTGCTGGAATAACTACAGGGAGGGCTGACCCGACCCTGGTCCTCACAGACAGAGCTGCAACGGGGGCTTACGGATCACAGATCTCACTGTCTCTTTGCAGGTACAAACAAACCCCTTCTTAGAGTTACATGAGCCCATGTGACAGCTTAATGCAGGGCAGCTGACAGAAAAAAAGAGGCCAAAACATTCCCAAAATAATAAAGTGCAAAACATCTCCCTACACTGTTGGGCACGGTGCAACACCAACAAATCATGAATGCCACAGAGCTAATATAAACCGCCATGCACGGTCAGTGGGCGTGCGGAGCCCCCTGCCTGCCTGGTGCTGGCCTGCAACAGGGGCTCCTCACCCGGGCCCAGGGACAGGTTTCTGCGATTCTGTGCTCTCCTGTATCATACACCAGGTGTTTCCTGTATGTGGAGGAGGACCGTAAATTTCACAAAACTCCCAAAAATCTTTAAGAATCACCGAATCAAAGCCCTAAACTCCCTCTAGAATAAATAATTTTAGGACCCTGGAATCCTAATGACAGATGTAAGATATGGTAGATTTAAGAGAAAATGGTCCCCAGTAAACTACTGATTGGGCTCCCTGTGAAAGTTTTAGTTTCTTAAGGTTTGTCATGTTCCACAGTGAAGAACCTGTATCTGACACCAAGCTCCACTCTCCGCGCCAGGCTGTAACCCAGCACAATCCCCGAGGGCCACCTACAGCTCGGTGCCAGAGGTGGACAGTGTTGGTTGGAGGTGGCCTGCCCTCGGAAAGAACATGAGGGAGGCTAATGTGATGTTTTCTCCTCAGGTGGAAAGAAGGCTGCAGAAAGAACCTCAGCTTGTAAAGCATATTGTACGTGGGTGCTACTAATTGCCCCAGATGTCACGATGCTGGGTGTGATTAAGGTGGTTTTAAGAGAATTTATCCAGGGCAACATAATACCCAAATTGTGCCCCATCCTGTAATTTCTCTGAGATGAAAATAGGCACAGAGATTGAGGAAAAGCCAACATTAACAATGAGGATTCTCCGTAGCAATTATGTTGTATGTTGTATCTATAATACACATATTACAAATAATAGATAATATGTTATATATTATTTATGGTATACATATAAAAGTTACTATATGCAATAAAGCAAAATAATACTTTATTAGTTTCTGGGGCTTTGCCCCAAACCCCAGTGCAAAAGTCCAGTGGGCCGGGCTGAGCCCCACGGAGGTACTTGGGCCTGGGCTGGGTCAGGCTGCGTCCCTAGAGCCCAAGCTGGTGGAGGAGGCTTGTGCTAACTATGTCCATTTCCAGGCTCAGATTTGAGCCTGGGCCCTTTCCTCCCCCACTGCAAGTAAACATCACACCAGGATGTGCCGCCAGCTCTGGAGGAAAGGGGGAAACATCGCATGTAGCTGGAGGACAGTTCCTAGACCTGAGCTGTTGACAGCAGCATTTTACTTAACTTTGTGGGACAAAAAGGCAAATCTGGGAGAAGAAAGACAGGAGTGTGAGGCCACCCCAAGTCACCCAGGTGCAATTAGTGCTCTGGCGGGTGGAAGGAGAGGCTGAGGGAGAAGGCACTTGCAGAGCCCAGCCCTGCGCTGGGGCCCCATCTGAGCCTTTGAACTTGACAAACCCAGGGAAGCACCCTCCTCCCTGGGGACAGAGGGACTTTCCCTCAGCCCAGCATCCCCGAGTTTGGTTCTTGAGATAATTTTATTTCAGATATCAAATAACATTAAAATACATATTTAGTTATTAAGTTATTCCTTTTTCACTTCTCTGTCTAGCTTTCTGATTAAGACAAAGAGTGAATGCTAGCTTTGTGCCAATATGTCTTAAACACCTCTTGATCACCTGTCAAGACCTTGTTCTTCCAATGAAGGGCGTACGGGCCACACCACCTAGCTAGACTCTAACACGGTTTTGTTTCACATGTTTATTTTTTATGGTTACCTACCTTTTAGGGCAAAAGCTATCAGGTTGCTGCTTATGAGTGAGAGAAAATGATGCTGTAAAAGCACATTTACATTTAACAGTGAGTTGATGGCAAGCAGACCGTCGAGTCAGTGTTCTCCGGGTATGGCAAAGATGGCGAAAGTGGCACTTGTGTTTCTAAAGCTGTGGGGAAGCTCCACATTCCCCCCGGTAGGGTCTGTGTCTGCAGCTGTGCCTTAGAAATGAAGGCCTGGGAACGAGGGATGGGCACCTGCTCCCTGGGCTCGTGAACATTCATTTGATATTTAAAAAACCCATTAAAGTATTTTGAGATTCTCAAATATCTCATGTAATTATGATTAGAATAGAAGGTGGGTAGTTTTTATCCATGGCTCTGAAGCGTCACTACTTGCCTTTGGTTTTCCTGCAGGAGATGATCCCAGGTAAACTGGTCCTCGGATGCTGACGGTGGAATTTCTGGGCAAACTTCCCTCCCGGGCCCTCAGTCCGTCCACAACCAAGCGCCCCTTTTCTCCTTCTTGCCCAAACATCACCTTCGGAGAAAAGAAAGTAAATGAATCATACTTTTACCTTTTGCAATTGGTGCTGTATTTTATTAGTAATCATAGGAAATTTTTAAAAGATGTTTTTCTGCCCCTTCGAATAGCTTTAGAAAATCAGAGACTTTTCTCCTGTTATTACCATCACCAACATTTTGGGATACGTTAGATATCGAACAAACTGAGCTGAAAAGGGAGCTAAGAAAAAGTTTATTCAAAGGTGAACTAATCAAAAGATATAACTGATCTGCAAACTTACACAAAAGAGAAAGAGCTCAAGGCGAATGCACAAACAAGCTCCTGTGTAACAAAGGGGCAGGGACAGTTTGTGTGGTGCTGGGTGGGTGGTCGCAGCACCTTGAGCAGGGCTCCCAGAGCAAGCTGAATGAGGAACAACAAGAGGAATAAGTGTTTCAACTCTTTGCTAAAACTTAGCATCCGTGGGCTGGAGTGTGGATTCTGCCATCTCTGGCTGTGAGACTATTCACTGATGACTCCCCAGTTTATATGCCCAGTTGTGACCTTGAGCCTCTATGGTCCACGGACACTCGGGCTTGACTGTGTGACAGCCACTCAACCCAGAGATGTTCACAACAGAACTCCTTGGTTTCCCCAGCTCCGAACTCTCTCTTCCTGGCCACATCCACCACTTCCCATCTTCCATCTCAGTAAATGCCCCACGAATGACCCGATTGCTGGCCCCAAATCACAGGAGGCAACATGGACTCCTCTCTCTCTCTCCTTGGTTCCACCTTCAGAACTGTCCCATGCAGCCATCCCCACCCCCCCCCCCACCCCCCCCGCCCCATGGCCTCTCCAAGCAGAGGCACCAGCATCCATCCGGGCTCTCTACTCCTGCTCTTATCCTCTGTGGTCTCCTCAGCTAAAGAGCTAAACAATATGTAAATCTGTTCATGTAAGAGTTTAAGACTCTTTAAGAGCTTCAGAGACACTTTGGAATAAAATCCAAAGTCCTTAGTTTGACCTTCCAGGCTTAAATGATGTGGGCCCTGCCTTCCTCTCTCTAATCCCATTTCTTGTCACTTTGTGTTTTGTTCACTCAGCTAATTCCCACCTTGAGGTCTTTGTATTTTCTCCTCCCTTTGCCTGGAACCCCCTTTCCATAACGTCCCATGACTGCCACCTCCTGTAGGAGGCCTTTCTTGACTGCCTTGTCTAAAATAGTCTCTCTATGCAGGGGGCGCAGTGGCTCATGCCTGTAATCCCAGCACTTTGGGAGGTCAAGGTGGGAGGATCACTTGAGGCCAGGAGTTTGACCAGCTTGGCAACATAACAAGACTCCCTCTCTACAAAAATTTTTTAAAAAAATTAGCCGGGCATCGTGGCGTACATCTATAGTCCCAGCTACACAGCAGGCTGAGGCAGGAGGATCACTTGAGCCCAGGTGTTCAAGGTTGCAGTGAGCTATGATCACACCACTGCACTCCTTGCTGGACGACACAATGAGACCTTGTCTCAAAAAATAAAAATAAAAAAGTCTCCCTACTCTGTCCTTTTCTTACCTTGCTCTAGTGTTTTCTTGAAGCAGTTGCCAGCATCTGACATTATATTGAGGATTTCTTGCTTCTATGTTCCAGGAGAGCACCTCATAAAATATTTGTTGGATGACCAAGTGAATGCAATTTTTCAAGTTGCCTAAGTTTTCTGAGTTCCAGTAGCCTCATTAGAAAAAAAAAAATGGGTCCCTTCTTGCCCGAAACTGTATTTCTTTAAATCTGGACTGCCTCAGGCAAGAGCTGGGATGTCAGGGCTGTGTGTCTTTAAGCTTGTGCTTGGGGAGGCACTCCATGTCCAGAGAGGGGTTTGGAGGCCTGGAAATTGGCCCAGAAGGAGAGAAACGGTCCAGGAAGCAGGGGTGGGAGGAGGCAAGGGGAATGAGGCAGCCCGCGGAGGGCTGGAGGGGATTGGACGCACAGTCAATAAAACCCATGGTGGTATTTAGGATGACACCCATGCACTGACATCTGGGTCCTGAGCGCGTCCAACCACACCAGCTCTCCCGGTGCAAGGGGCTTCGTGCCTGGGAAGGATGCTGGGACTCCTATTATCAGCCACTCGAACAGTGAGTTCCGTACCAACTGAGGGTCCGAACGCGGCCCCAGGCCTTACCGTGTGCCACTTCCCATCATTGCATTTCTCCTTGCTCTTGAGCCTCAGTTTTTTCCCATCTGCCCCCAATGCAAAGACCAGACGTCCTTTTGAGAGATAAAGAGCCATGAAGGAGTTCTTCGTGCCCGTGTAAAACACCAGCCCCCTGGAGGATGTTGTCTGCACGTCCACGGCAAACTGCGACCTGTGGGGACACAGGCAATGAGGGAAAATAGGTGTGTTAGTGTTTCTCCAAATCTCAGAGCTGGGAGAGAGAGAGGGTGGGGAGCAGACACTCAACCCCCATTTGTCACATGAATAAACTAAGGGATGGACTGATTAAATGACATGTTTCTCTGGGAACTTTTAAAAGCCATTATATTCCAGCTGTTAATAGTTTCATTGCTCCTTACTGAGTTGGGGAATAACGTGGAACTTTCGTGGCAAACTTAGCTAGTGGTATATAAGTTCTAGCACATGGCAAGATGGAATATGCCTGGACCTTTTTTTTTAATCTACATTTAAAAAAATTATAGTAAAATACACATAAAATTTACCATCTCAACCATTTTTTAAGTGTACAGTTTAGTAGTGTTACGCAAATTCACACTGTTGTGCAATCCATCTCCAGAACTCTTCCCATCTTCCCAAACTGAAACTCTACAGCCCTTAAACAAGAGCTCCCTGTCCTGCTGTCCCCAACAACTACCATTCTACTTTCTGTCTCTCTAAATCTGACTCCTCGAGGCACCTCATGTAAGTGAAATCATTCAGTATTTGTCCCTTTGCGACTGGCTTATTTCATTTAGTAGCCTGCACCTTTTAGACCCAATGAATATGCATTCTATTCTGTATGTCTTCATAGGGAGGGAGGTCGTAGAAGAAGCAGAGACAACTTGAATAACAAGGATGTGATTTAAACATCAGATCAGCATTTTCTTTCTAGAAGACATTCTTAACACAAAGGCACAGCAGTACCTTCTCCCACCCACCTCTGCATTTCTTGGACCTCAATACCCTACCTATGATGGAAGAATTAGGCAAATATCGTGCGATGAAAGCAGAGTGAAAGTTAATATTCATTTGTATCATGGTAACATATGTATATCCAGCTAAGCAAGCTTTCATTTTTATGAAAACTCTATACTCATCCATCCACCAAACAAATATTTCAAGAGTGTGGAGCGTGCATGAGGCCCCGTGCTGAGCACTGGGAATGCAGTGATGGCTGTTTCATCCTGGGAGTTGTCTCTGGTGCTTGGATGCCCCGAAAGGGCAGCATGGAAAGGTAGTGGGGGAAACAGGTGTCACAAACAGGCTGTCCTCACCCGCCCCTGTGGTTGATGCCTAAGTACACACCAGGCAGAGGCAGGAACTGGGGTTAGCCTGTGTATTAGCTGCACCCCAGTGCCTAAAACACAGTAGGCACTCAATAAATAGTTACTGAATTGAATTAAGTGACAAATGGAAAACTTGGAGGTAGAAACTGGAAGTGGAAGGAAAAAATGACACCGTTAATTCTCTTTGCTTTTTAATTCTGTGAGGCCAAGATGCACATTTATTCTTTAGATTAGCAAGTTTCCTTGAGGGCAATGTTCTTCAAAATAAAAAAGAAATCTATATTTGTTAAATTGAACCAACCAGATGGTAACACTGCTCAATATTTCTGCTGGTGTGTCTGTGTGTTAGAGCGGAGGTTTGGAGAACGAGGGGTAGCCAATTTAAGCAGGATATTAGAACATGCCACAGAATGTAAAGTACTTTCCATATGTGGGCTTGGTGCTCAGACTTGACATTTGCTTTCCAGAACTGTTTCTTAAAGCAATGTTCTTTCTGAAAAGACTAACTGACTAACACCCAAAAAAAGGCAGCGGCAGATTCCAGTCCCAGCAGATGATACTGTAGCTGTGACTTCAGTGCTGGAGGATGGAAGGGTAAGACAGAGCGAAACAGCGTTTTCAGACACTCACCAAAGGGTTAAAATAACAGTACCAGTTTCAAAGGAGAGTCAGAACATTGCTAGAATGTAAATCAGAATCAGAACAATAGAAGACCCCAAGTCTTGCAACTTCCTGAAAACATCCCATTGCTACACTATTTGGGACTAAAATCATTTCAAAATTATATTTACTAATGACTGATTATTTTTTTAACTTTATCTTTTAAAATGCTACTTTTTTCATGCCGGATGTAGAATTTAGTGGACGGGAAGGCACAGTTGTTGCATCTTCAGAACAAGCAGAGGAGCACGTGCTGGGAGAGGAGCTGCAGGGAGGGCGGCTGGGGAAAGGGTGTCAGTGCAGTTTCTTGAAAAAGAGAGACTGTTGTCATTAAGGTCAGCTTGACAGAGGAGTAGCCAGGGGAGGGCTGACTGGGAGGGACAATCTCCTGTCCCTCTGCCTTAGTTTCCTGAAAATAGCACAAAGTTTGGGCAAAGGAGGGATCCTGAGACTATCCACGGGGAACTGGAGGTGTGGGGCCACCAGCCCACGCTTTTACCCTCAGAACCCAGCACTTTGGTCCTTCTCTGGCCTTTCTGCCCATGAGCCGCACTCGCAGCCTACCGAGTGGCTCCCAAGGGCCAGCCCCTTACAAGCTATGACCTCTCCTCCCCGCAAGGAAGCATCATCAACCCCATTTAACGGAAGAGAAAACTGAGGTCCAGAGAGAGGCAGCACTTTACTAAAACATGTGAGGCAGGACAGAGGATAAGCTTAGGGTTAGAAAAGTTACATAGCCTGTGGCAGATGGGGAGTTGTTCTGCCTTCAAGAGAACCTGCTTTGGGGGCACAGTGGGCTCGCTGCCCCCAGCGGTCACCCCCTAGGGTCTACAGGGGCCCTCAGGGATACTGGAGCTGGTCGTTTATATCCCACACTGGGCTCTTCTCAGGGGTGATCTCTGCTTGGGGGCACCCTGTGTGCCTGGCGGAGACTTTCTCAGGGCTGCTCTGCAGACAGAGCCCTTCCTACCTCACCCTCCACCCATCTCCTCCCGTTGGGTCCCCAGGTCACATCCAGATGTGGGTTCTCCCTTTCTGCTCCTGTCCCCTCCCAATCACCTTTCCCACGGTTCCCCACAATAAACCCCCTGCCATCTAATCCCCTCCTGGCACCTGTGTCTCAGAGGAGCTGGCCCGGCATATGGCCTGGGGTCACACAGGGATTGGAAGCCAGACGTTAAAGCCAGGTCTTTTTGACCCCTGGGCAATTCTGCCTGTGTAGAGGAGTCATGAAGGACTGGTTGGCACCTTTTTAGTTATGTCTCCTTCAAATCACCTGAAAACAACAAACCTTGTTTTTCTACTTTCTTCTGACATAATTAATATTTCTGCTCATTTCCCTCCTCCCCAAAAGAGATGCAACTTGTTAGCATAAAAAGGCCAAATGCATTCTCTAAAAATGATCTATCTGGCACTGAGTCTACCTAAAAGAATGATTTTCCTTTCACTACAGAATGCAAAAGAAGAAAGGTGATTTATCACAGAAATAAATAGCAGCTTTGGGAAAAAAAAAGTCAGCCTTATTTTTAGAACACCATCAATTTTCAGCCAGAGCCGAGCTGATTGTTCCTGCCTCTGAGCAGTGCGCTGTCACGTCTGCAGCCAGCTGTGGCAGGAGCACATGGCAGGCAATTGTGCACCCTGTCCAGTGCAGGCTAGTGCCACCTTCATCAGTGACGGGTGCACGGTGTTATGCCAGCTAGACTTCCCTGGGAGTAGGATCACAGAGTCAGGTTCTGAGTCGGCGCTGGGGAAAATGAAATAATACCTGGGTTTCAGCAACTCCTGAGGAAGCTTGAATAGCAAGTGGCTGGTAGGAATGTCCCCAAACTGGAAGGCTCCATGACTGGCCTGGGCCCTGGGAGGTGGTGGGCAAGACTGTGGATCTTGCCACACTTTCATTCTCCTTGGAGAGGCCACTGGTGTGTCCTGCAACAGCTGCATGGGAGAGAGGCAAACAAATTAAGACAGCTAATTATCAGGGGAAGAGCAAAGCATGCTTATCTTGCTAAGTGCATTGCTCAATTGTTACTCTTGATCCTGAGACCAATTCGATAGAGAAACAGAAGACCTGGCAAATGGAGTCACGGGGGTGGGAAGTTCCCACTGAGAGCCGTGTGGAGGGGGCTCCCTAGCCCTTCCTGCAAGCCAGGTCCTCCCAGGGCCTGTAAGTATCCCAGAATCCCAGTGTAGCTTTGACTTGGGGGCTTTTTGCCATCAGGAAGGTATAAAATAGAATTGGAAAGGCAGGGGCGGGGGTGTCATTCTCTTGGGGAAGCAAAATTTAGGAGAATCTAAATATCCCTCTTCTCTCACTCCTTCTTTAGGGGGCATGCATGTTATTCCCATGCTACACAAAGTCTGGTTTCTTTTCTGAAAACTGTTGCACTAGGGACCAACGGCTCTCCAGAGACTGTCCCCACCATGGAGCACCGGAAGAGCAAGTGTCCCTTGAGAGAGCCAGCACTTGGCCGGCGGCACCGAGGCGCCCACAGCTAGCCAGTGAGCCAAGGAACCACAAACCTGCCACCTCTGCCCCGTAGCCATTTGCTTGGGCAGCAGGCAGGTGAAAGGACCAAGACAGCAGGGGACAGAGGGGAGGGGAATCACACCCTGTGCCCACGTTCATCGCAGTTGACTCAAGCACAGAAGCCTGTCCTGTGCTGGACAATGCTTTGAATTCTTGAACAGGACTGAGTTTCAATGCAGAAGGACAACCATAATATCAAATGTGACTAGAAAAATTTATTGTAAGTAACCAAGATTTTCTCCATGGCAGAGCCCAGATTCTCAGGTGCCCATGCACTTCTCCCAGAGGCTCCGAGCTCAGTGGGGCTCTCCATTAGTAAAGCAAGAGGGGGGAGATTTGCCTTGCTAGGGATTGGTTCAGGAATTAACATGTGACCCCCCGCTTCCTGGCCAATGAACCTTGAGGGGAAGTTGGGGGCGGGGATTCGGGTAAAAGTTTGTGCACTAGTAGACAGAAACCCGGCAGAGTCAGTGTTTCCTGCGCTGGACGTTGGCCAGTAGGATGTGTTTCCTGGAGGCAGAAAGGATGGGACCAAGAGAACTGTGGCGAAGCAGAGCCGGGTCCTGATGAGCCAGGCCTCAAGCCCCACCTGCCCCTGAACGGCTCATTATGTGAGATGATGATTATTATTGGTTAAGCCGTTTCTTTTGCAGTGAGTTTTCTGGAGCCAGCGGCTAAAGGCTTCCTAACAGATTCAAATCCCTTCAAGATCAGGCTCTCCTCCGTGACCCCATACTTGGATACAGTGTTCAGAACGCAAACTTGATATCAGGTATTGAAAACATTTCATACTTGCACAATGCTGAATGTTCAATCATGCCCACCAGAAAGTTCAGTGAATTACTTAAAATTACAGCCGAGCCTTGATCCTACTCAGGTGAGAACCCAGCCTGCGGCTCCTGCCCAGGACTCACACCAGGGGGCCTCACTCCCTCTCTGAAAGTGTGTCAGCAGCAGTAGCATCACGAGGAACAGTTTTGTAGACATTTTTTGCTACCATGTCTTAATTCTTAATGGCATCATTGTCCTTCAAGGTACTAGGCTCAAAATCTTGGTCATCATGGGCACGCACCGTACCTGCCTTACCTCTTTCATGCATTCAGTTTTCATGTCCTGCTCTTCCTCTCTCTGACATATTTTGTTTCTACTCTTTCCTTTTCATTTCTAGGGCCTCTGCCCTGAAAGTCAGCCCTGACTCTTGCTTAGACTACTGCAGTAGCTTGCCAGCCTGATTCCTTGTCTCTAGAACTTTCCTACACCAAACAGTCCCACAGGCTGCTGCCAGTTTAATACTCTTTAATCTTTTAAATGGCTTAAGGCCCTCCTTTCAATTGCTTTACACTGACTATAGAAAAATGTCCAAATTACATAGGTCATATGAGGTTCGCCTGATCTGGCTCCAGCTTTTGATTCCAAGTCCCTTCCCCCTGGTCTCCTTTCCCCACCAAATGTCCCACTGCTCATCAAGCTCTCGGGCCTGAAGGGGCCATGTGAGGTAGATGGAAGGATTCTACAGCCCTAGGAGCCCTAAGTTTGAATTCCAACTCTACCATTTACTGATGGGGTGCTCTTGGTCAAGTGTTTTTTTAACCTCTCGGAGACTCAACTTCCTGACCTGTAAAGTTAGCATTTTCTTCTGCTCTCAGTGGTGTGTGGGGAGACCTGAAAGAGACAGTATGGAGACTGGCCAGGATCAGAGCAAATGCACGTAACATTTTGCACCTGTAAGTCCCACCCATATCTTGCTTCCCAGCTTTGGGCTCCTGATCAATCAACAATATTCACTCATCTAAGCTTGACTCACACTGCAGACCCAGTGCCGGCGTCACCTCCTCCAGAAGAACCTCCTGGGTCCCATGGTAGGGAAATTCCACAGCACCACTCCTGTAGCACATGTGCCTTTCATTTAGGTCATTAGTGTGCACAGTAATAATAATATTTATTGCATGTTTACTATGTATCAGGCACTTTTCTATGTGTTTTGTGTTTATTACCTCATTCAACCCTCACAACATCATGAGATACTACTGTTATTTATCTTTGTTTACGTTGGAGCAAACAGACCCAGAGATAATGGTTGACGAACAGACCTTGAAATAATTGTTCAAGGTCACACATGTTGTAAGTGATAAAGCCTGATGCAAACTCTGGAAGTCTGACCCCAAAGCCCGGTACTTAACCACTAAGCTGTCGCATTTTCTCTATTGGGCTACAGGGGGCAGAACTAATGTCTTATCCTGTCTAATCTGGGGGCTTGCACAGAACAGGGAGGAAATGAAATAGTGTGTTCACTGACATCTCCCACATCAGTAGCTCCAGGTCCCTGCTATCCGCTGCAGTCCACGCAGCAACACCTGACAGTCTCACATCAGCTTTCTGCACCTGGATGTCTTGCAGGCACCTGCCACTCAATGTGCCACAAACTCCATTCATTCTCTTTCCCTTCAAATATTTGTCCTTCTCCTATCTTCACAGAGATCACGATGGCATCTCCGCCCATTCAGTAACCCAGACTGGATGCCTCAGAGTTATTTTAACTCCTGCCCCTCCTTTGTCTCCCAAATTCAATTATTGCCCGAGTCCTGTATATTCTGTCTTCTAAATAGCTTTTGAATCCATTTCCTTCTCTCCAGTTCCACCGTCACTGTGCTAATTTAGTCTCTCAGTAACTTTCAGCCTTACAATGAAAAAATGAATATGACTTCATTTCTGATGGGGTGATTCTAAAGACTTTCCTTTCATAACAGTAACACTACGAAACTTTGGGATTTATGCAGTATATTTCCCAATAACATAAAACATTTCTTACTATGTATTATCTGTTCACACTCCCCCAGTCATTGCGCAGCTGGCAAATACTGGTAGACAAGCAGCACGTGGTTGACATTTAGTGAAAAGTATGTTGAACAGGTGCTCACAGCTTGTAAGAGTGCACGGGCTCCTGGGATGGAATTCCAACTCCACCTTCCACCTGTGGGAGCCTGAGCAAGTTGTTACCTTTCTAAGCCACAGCACCCTTTTCTGTAAGATGTGGCTAGTACTGGTACTCACATCATAAGGTTATGGAAGGATTTAGTAAGCAAATCCACTTGGAGGGCTTAGTGTGATGCCTGGCAGATCAGGGGTGCTCATGGTTATCCGTTAATCATATTAAATGTAACATCAGGCCTGGGGAGGTCACACTGCTGACCTCAAGCAAAGCAAAGAATTCCCTAAGTTCTGACCCTGTGTTCAAGTCGTCACACTGCTTCTGCTCCCCCGAATAAGGAGTTTCATTTGCTTTCAGCTGCTCTCATTGCGGCACATGAAAATCACCTGGGGTCCTTTCTAAGCTACTGCCACCTGGGCCCACTCCAAGGGCATCTGACTTAATTGGGTCAGATGCAGCTTGAATGTTGGGATGTTAAAGCTCCCCAGGTGTTTCTAATGCACAGTCAAGCCACACCGGTTTGACAAGGCCTGGGCTCATCTGTCTGTGGGCAGAAGAAGGGGCATGTCCCTTGAATTCTAGAGAAAATCACTGGACCTGCTGGAGACCCAGCAGAAGTGTCAAAAGAGCAAGACATCAGCTGCAGAAATTAAGAACCTAAGTCAAGGTTCTATTTGTTCTGCAATTGCAAAAATTGGCAAAATTTCATTAAGATATGAAATAAAAGATATGATATAAAAAGAAAACCATTGTGGCATTTTGGTGTGGTTCAAACCCCACCTTCATGGAGGCCCTGACCCCCAGGAGACCAGGTGATCATCCCCCCCTTTTCCCAACATCTCCCACAAGGCAGGCTTAGGAGACTCTTCTGGGGAGAAGGAAAACCCATGCTAAGTTTTTGACACTTACCTGGTCCACATTGAAAGTCTTGGCCTTGTTAAACCTTGTAGAACCTTTAAGCAACATTAGAAAAGGTGGCTCGTTTAAACTGCAGCCTCCCAGGGACACATCTCTCTTGGTAGATTTACTGGCCAAATCTAGGACTCCGGGACTCTGTGTTAACCTGAAACAAGGGCAGAAATGAAAGCTGCTGCCAATGGGAAGACCCATTGGTAGAGAGAACTCATTTCAAAAATTAACATTCTTACCGTTCCTGGATGGACTTTCATCTCCTACATTTCTATCACATCTAGAAGCCAGGAGAAGGGCTCGACAAACTTTTATTGACTTGGATTGTGGCAGGGCCAGAATACTATAGTTCTTTCTTTGGAATGAGTGTCATAGGGAAATATGAAAATAAACTATATACAGAAGGGAAAGATGGCACCGGATGATATAAAATGACGGTAATCATCAGGAAACCTCAGGTGAGTTTATGAAGGGTTATCTGACCACGTTTGAGCAGGAAAGCCTCTGACTTGCTTTATCTCATGACTGTTGTCTGAGCCTTGTCATGGCAGCAGCTGGTGCTACGTGCCTCTGTGTCCTCTCCGTCACTCCCACTGCCTGCTCCAGGCCTGAACTAGATGTTCAAGGAAGATGTTTCCTCAGCCAGGAGAGCAGTGAGAACTCCAAGCTTTACACCGGCCAAGGAGGATGGTGCCCTGAAGGGCGGGAGGGCTGATGGCACTGCAGTGCTGTGCTGGCTGGACCGTTCCAGCTTGAAGTTCATGGCCAGAACCAGGTCCTCCCTGTGCCCTGGAGAGGATTTTGCCTCTTGCCTAAAAACACTCATTTTTGTTTCAAAAGAAAACATTTAAATGCTTGCATGGAGGCACCACGCTCTCCACTGAAAGTCACGTTCAACGCGGTGATGATTTGCTTTCTTAGCACTGCACTGGTCCGTGCAATTCCTTGGCCTTGAAAACCACGGAGAGATGGTTAAATCTAATTTCACAATCTGATTAAAACAAAATAAAATGTCAATGTGAATATGTTTCAGGGCCATAATCTGAAGTTAATTTCAATTAGACCTTCTCCAAGGTTATGTGCCAAAGCTGCTCCTCTAAAAGGAGGTTGGGCCCAGGAGTTTTTTGTGGGTTTGTTATTCAATGTGTGTATCTTGCCAAAGAGGGCTTTTTGAAGGATTGGGGCATGGGAGCCTCGTGCAGCGCCTTTTGACAGATCTGACTTTGCCAACCAGATCGATGAGATGCCCCCTCGCCGGAGCAGTTACCCACACAGAGAAGATCACCCACCTCTGGACAAAAACGTTGCTGATACAACCCTCGAAATAGCTCCCGCCCAGACGCAGAGACTGCTGGGAATTTGAAATGCCTTTTAGCCTTTGGTTATTTCTCATAGGCTGGTCATCAATGAGAAGCCAGAGTCTGCAAGAGGAGGAAAGCAAGTCAAGGGTGAGAACGGCTGGGAAAAAAAAGGCTTTCACCATGTGGTCAACTTCCTGTCTTTGACCCAGACTCGATATCTGTTATCTAAAATAACCAGTGACACTAGACTTACTTTTAAAGAGCATTTAAAATTTTTTTCATGCATTTCATTTTGCACATATTTTATTAAAGATTTGTATACATACAAAAAGTGCATATACTGTCAGTGTTTAGCGTCATGATTTTTTGCAACATAAATACACCAACATAACCAGCACCCAGTAAAGAAACTCGCACCCCAGGAACCCCATCTTGTACTCCTTTAGTCTCTATCCTCCCTCCCTCTATCCTGAATTCTGATAGATTAGTTTTGCCTATTTTTGAACTTTAGAGAAATGAAATCATAGGGGATGAACTCTTTTACGTGTGACTCTTTTTGCTCCACATTATGTTGGTGAGATCCATCCATGTCATTATATATATAGTTCTAGATCTTTCTTTCTCATCACTGTATCGTATTCCACTTTGAATATACCACAATTTATCCATCCAACTGTTGATTTTTTTTAATGAGGAAATTGATATAAAACAAGGGAAAAGGCCAAGACTTACTAGAAAAATAGTTTCAGCATCAAGGACAAATACTTTGTAAAAAAGACACCAGAAAATTCGATGAAACTAAATAAAGTAAAACTCTCACACCTCCAACAGAAGTACTGTTCCACTCACCCAGAGTTGTCGCTTATTACAGATACGTAATGTAGTAAACCATCCATGTATGTCTGTGGAGATTTAAAAATTGGGTCACTGCTGTCCCTGGTGCTCAATTCAATGTGACCATCTTCCAGAGTGACCTGCAGGCTACTTGTCTGAAATCATCATAGAATATATCCAACAACAATTAGTTTGCATATAAGGATTACGAATGTATCAACAGTGAATTATTATCAAAACCATGTATAAAACAGAATGTTTTAGCACAAATGTTTTGGCTTTGCTATTTTGACTTAAAAACTTTTTGAATATTTTGACTTCATGTTTATGAACATAAAACCTTATGAATATTATTTCAATACTGATGAATTTGTCAAAATTATCTTTCTAGACCTATATTCATTAAGCCAACTTAATTTCTTGATCAATTATACAAAACGCTCAAACCATTTCTACATTTTTCCATTTTTACTTTTATTTTGCAGAAGCTATTTCCATCAGGATCAATTCTTTTCTGAATAAATTTTATAGCAATGATTTGAATCATCAGTTTTTTTAATATATAAGAATATTACACCAATTTTTTTCTCTTCCATCATTATGAATTTTTTATTTCCTGGTCATTATTTCTAGGAAATCCAATTCTCCATGTCAAACTCTGCAGATCTAAATTTTGGCAAGATGATTTGACTCTGTCAATTATTAATTTAAAAACTGTATAATTTTAGCAGTTGTCATTTCAGTTTTGTTCATGTTTTTCTAGTAAGTACAGTTTCTGCAGTTTTTCAATGAGATGTGATTTTTCGGTGAGATTTCAGTCTAAAACAATTTTTCCAGTGTGTGGTTATAGCCATTGTTGGTTTCATTTTGTGTTGATTCTTTTTCAATTGGCAATATTCCTTATGAATTAGATCAAAGAATGCTAATTCATATGTATTTCTTAGCTAATCTATTATGAAATGGAGGGCAATGTCCCTAGGAGATTTCTAGGATTCCCCCATCATCCAGGATTGATCTAATCTTTTACTAACCCAATTCTTTCATCTGCTTTTGATCATTCGTGTATTGTACACTAAGTGTTCCTTCACATAACAGAGAAAACAAGTGTTAGGTGTCAAAAGAGCTAGGTCAAAACATCCTGCTTTCGTGAAAAAGCTACCCCCACAGTCTAAGTGTTGGCATGTGTTTCTTCAGGGCTCATTTAAAAAAAAAAAAAGATCTCTAAAGACTGGTGAGCAAGCCTCCAAGAGGAGAGGCCTTCCTAATTATATCTTTTAGCACTGTGGTCCCCAACACCCCCCACCCCTGTCCCGCTGCAGTCCGGTACCTGGCTGCACAGCAGCAGGGGAGTGAGAAGCTTCATCTATATTTACAGCCGCTCCCCATTGCTCCCCATTCTCCCCACCTGCCCCCCCCCCCAGGTCCATGGAAAAATTTTCTTCCATGAAACTAGTCCGTGGAGCCAAAAAGACTGGGGGACTGCTGTAGATGTCTGTTGTGCTCTGAAATCCTAGAGAAATACATCCAAAATGACCGTATTCTAGTCAGCTTCTATTTTAAAATTCTATTCATTCCACAAGAGGATTTCTAAATATTAGTTGACTTCTACGCCTACATACCCACACTAGCTAAATCCTCTTAAGTTACAGAGGGCAACTCCTTGTCAAAGAGCATTTCTGTGGCTCTGCTGTATATGAGGAAAGAGCAAAGTGCTTTATTTTCTGCCATTTCCTAGATGTATGTATTGTCTAACTAGCTGATACAAAAAGAGGAATTTGTGTAATCAAAAAGGAATAACCGATACATTCTGGTTTTTTGCTTAGATCTAAAACTTTAAGCTACATTATTAACATAACAGTTATAATTCACCTTCACTCATAAAATATGCCTGAAAAGAATGAAAATGAGTCCAGAAATACACACAAATTCAATTCTGTAAATGGTAATGCACTTTCTAAACCTGATTTCTTTTAAGAGCTACCCCAGGGTGGGGAGTAACTTTCATGGTTGAACAATACAGTAGCATTAACCATAGGATGACAGATACAATGCCCAACTATCCTATCTTCAAAATCTCTCTATTGTTTTTGACATCAAACTTTGAGTCAGGTTTAAATCTTGCTCAGTATTAATACACTATTTCATACCCGTGTCTGATGATTTAATAACATGCCACTGGGCTGAAACGTCTGGAACCCAAACGAGGCCTGGAAGTGGTCAGGCGACGGGAAGTCCAAATTAGTGAAACTCAACTGTCCTCCTCTGGAGAATGAGGCCGATCGCACAAGCTGAAATGCAAACACGGAGTGTGTTACTGGCATTGCAATCATTTCAGGGCTGAAATACAGAATCTTACCCTGTATCACTTTACCCAAATTGATTATTAATAATATGGGCCAGGTGCGGTGGCTCATGCCTGTAATCCTAGCACTCTGGGAGGCCGAGGCAGGCGGATCGTTTGAGCTCAGGAGTTCGAGACCAGTCTGAGCAAGAGCGAGACCCCGTCTTTACTAAACATAGAAAGAAATTATACAGACAGCTAAAAATATATATAGAAAAATTAGCCAGGCATGGTGGCGCATGCCTGTAGTCCCAGCTACTCAGGAGGCTGAGGCAGTAGGATTGCTTGAGCCCAGGAGTCTGAGGTTGCTGTGAGCAAGGCCGACGCCATGGCACTCTAGCCTGGGCAACAGAATGAGACTCTGTCTCAAAAAAAAAAATAATAATAATAATAATATGATCTATGTAGCCTCAGAAAGAAACAAAGTTTGCTTTTCTGCATCATAAATCACCAATCACCGGTAAGTTTTTGTGTGTATAGCTGGTATTCCTACTTTCCTACCCATTTAATATGCAAACCTGAAGAGATTCAGTACCTTGCAAGTACGTGGGGACTGTATATGAGCCAGCTCATGATAACCCTTTGCTACCAGAGAAGAGTCAGAAGTTTTGTTAATGAATATGGAAGATGGACTGGTCGGGAAGCCCTCCTTCACAAGGTTCTGAACCCTTCTCTTACCTTCCAGTCCTCCGAACACTTTTTGGTTACTCCCACAGTATCATTCAACCTCACAACACCAGTGGTTTTCTTCAGATTTTTCATGCAGCCTCGGAAAGCAGGGGTAGAAATGTTAAACCTGATTAGGAATACAAAAAAAGAAGCGATGGATCATGCCATGGTCACCCGAGAATCGGAGATGAAACCCTCTGTGCTCTCTGATATTTCTCACCCATAAGCAAGTACGCATTTATGGTTATCCATTCCCACGGGATTCCTATAGTGCTGCTTATTTTATGATGCAGGGAAAAATCTACTTCCTTTCTGTGTGACTCTGAATTCCCAGCTTTAAAAATGCAGACAAGAACATTGACAGAAGAATGTCAGTGTCCCCAAAAGGTACAGAGAAGATGCACAATATCTAGAAATGCCCACCTCCCTGAGGCATGGCATTGCATAGTGGATAGGAAGTACATTAATAAGTTAATATACTATATATTACATAAATAAAAATAAATAAATAATTTATAAGAACCAGGAATGCCCTAGAAAAGTTTTTGCTCTTTTTTTTTTCCTGTTCACTTTTAAGTTAGCCACTGTAAACTCAGAAGAAACAGAGTGTTACTTTTTGGTTCTAGTCAGTTATGAAAAATGTGGCTTGATTTAGCCAGTGCCAAGGTGAAACCATGGAAAGAGTTGTCTGGGTTCTTATACTGTATCCCCTACCTCCTAACTGTGTGACCTGGGCAAGGGCCATAGTGAGGGTTAAGCAAGTTAAGGTACAGCAAGAGCTTGGGACAGTGCGTGGCACGTGGGTGTGAATACTTGGGGGTGTTTCTGAGTCATAATAGTGCTGCTCTGGAGCCAGACTGCCTAGTTTCAAGTGATGTCCCTGCTGCATGAGCAGACAATTTAACTTCTCTGTCCCTCTGTTCCCTCACTGATACAATGGGAATATGTTAATCTGTTTCATAGGGTTGTCAAGAGTTTAAATAAGTTAATATATTAGTATGTAACACACTCACATAGTGCTTGGTACAGAGTATGGACTCAGTGTGAGACTGCAGGGTTAGTAACTTTCCCTATATTACTGCTATTATTATAATGAGAGCAATTTTTACAGCAGGTCTTCCTACATGGTGCTGTGGCATTTCCCCTTTGATTTGACTTCTGGATCTGAATTCACATAAAGCATTAACACACATGAACTGCCTGCAGTCCAGGCAAATATTTGTGTTTCTTAAACAAATGATGTACTAAGAAAACCCAAAGTTGATTTCATCATAAATCCCTAAGGCAGCTCACTTTTCTAAATGGAAAGGTGTCTGCATTCATTTTAATCCAATTCATTATAAACAGTTGAGCTACATGTAATATGCATAAAATTAAATCACATTAAAAGGAAAAGGAAGAAACAAATCCTCACTGGCATTACAGCACAAGCTTAATTATTTTATAAAGATGGCTATCTGCCTCAGAGGAGGAGGAAAGTTCATTTTAATTCCTGGAACTTGTCTATTTGTACATAGTTTTAGATCCATTCTCTCTTGGGTTTCAACCTGTCTCTTGGACATCAGCGTCCCCACATGTCCCTCTCTCCATAGATTGTTGGTCAAAAAAGGAAGGTGGCAGAAAAGGGAAAGAAGGGACAATATCCTGAAATAAAGAAGGGAAAGATAGGTAGTCAACCGAGACAGGACACCTATTTTGCACTTGGTACTATTACTCCATCCAATATCTTTGAAGGAGATATTTTCTTATCTAACACTTATTGAGCACTTACTACGTGCCAAGCACTGTGCTAATTCCTTCACACACTTTAAATCCTCCCAACCACCCTAGGAGAATAGGCAGTCACTATGTCCATATTACAGATGTAGCGGTTTAGGGGGTTTAGGTATGTGCCTAAGATCACACAGCTGGCAGAACTGGGGTCTGTATTGTCAGTGTGTCACACAGGTTAGTGTCACTCGAAGCCCTTGCTCTTTATGCTTTTGTGCACCTGCAGCACTTGGCAGTGATCATGACTTCTCCCTATGGAACAGCTGTTGACAGCAGAGGTGTTAAGATGGAAGATGTATTTCCACTATTCCTTGGGAGAGCTCTTGTTGTCTTGGCTCATCTGAAGGCCTGGAGTTCTGCATTTTCTCCAGGACACAGGGTCTGAACACACTTGCTAGAGAAATGTGGTTGTGCGTGGGTGTATGTTGCTGTGTTAATGGGTTCCTACGTTGCGGTGTGTATGCACACTCTGGGCCAATCTGTCCATGACAGCTTAGCCAGTTCCATGGCTGCTGCTGGCAGATTTCAGACAGTAATAAGAACAAAATGGAATCCTAAACTCAGTGTTGGGCACTCAGTAAAGGTTCGATAGATCCTTGACTGATTTTTACTTTTCAAATTATTTTCATTTTGATGTTTTATTACTCTACTCTGTAACACAATGGCCTAGGTCCTTAGGGAAAATGTCCTTGTTGGTGTCGGACTCTCTAGTATCATCATGGATGACTTGCTCTTCCCCTGGGAAGTAGAAGGGATTAACAGACTGTGATTTCTGATCATAATCTGAAACAAGTCATTCCAAGATCCGGGTCCCCATTCCCAAAAGATACACTGTAGTGAGAGAGGAAAAAACACGACACCCACAAAATCCCCTCAGCAAGGCTGTTTTATTTAGCGATGACACTAGCTTGCTTGGTCCACACTGGCTTTGAGCACTTGGACTGTCTGTAAGGACCTTCCATCCACGCCAGGGGTCAGAACACCTCCGTCTGGGAAGAGTTGCCTGGCTGCCCCTGCAGAGCTGGGCTAAGGGTTATGGGCAGAACTCCTCTATGCCCAGCCACCCCCCAGTGACTCATGTCAGGGCAGGTTAGGACTCTCTGGACCACCAAGGGCTTCACTGGTGGGATGAAGCAGGGGCCAAAACAGCTGGACACACCACTTAGCACTTTACTTTTGAGGTAGCACAAGGCCAGTGAAATCTTTTGACTGGCCTCTATCTCCTGCATTTGCTATGTTCTTGTGATTGTAATAAAAAGTCAAAGTATGAACTTGCCCAGAAAAAGGAAGCAGTGCCCTGTTTGGAGGATCCTACAACAGAGCACTAAGAAAATCCTGTATGTATAAGTGTCTCTGTCTACACACGTGTCTTTACTGGGTAGAGATTGGATGGTGAAGAAAGGTTGAGTGCTAACTTAACCCAAGATCACACCACTCTTTGGTGGCTGAGCCCAAACTAGAACCACTTCTTTTGTGGTTCTACTCACTACCTCTTTCTAGAAAACCTGGACTGACTGGCACCCACGTTGCCACGTTGCGGTCTGTGGGCCTTTAGCTAATACCACACCAACCTAAGCCACCAGCCAATGGGTTCCTCATTGCCTCGGCTCAAGAACTCCTCATGGCGCTGGGTGAGCCTCAGCGACCTCCCATACTGAGCTTCGTTCACCCTCTCTCCAGCTTGGACTTCTCTCCAGAGGCCCAGGCCGCCATGTGCACCTGCCTCTGGGCATCTCTACCTGGCGGTATCTTGGGCACCTGGAGCTCAGCCTGTCTCAGACTCAACTCAACACCCTGCTCATCTGCCCAGGGCTCAGCCAGAAACCAGGCCTCATTCTCTGCCAGTTTTTCCCTTGACTCCCCAAACCCGTGGACTTGTTCAGTGCTGCCTGTTTGCCATCCTAAATATATTTGGCATCCACTCCCTCGTTGTCACCTGCACTGCCATTTCTCTGGCACCTCTGTTGCTCACCTCTGTTAATATGCTCAGCTTCCAGCAGCTCCACCTGTCTCTGCTCTTCCTCTGTCTAGTCCAATCTCCACCCTGCACTAGATCGAGCTACTGAAAATTCAAATTTGATCATGGCCTTTCCCTGCTGATGTCCCTCTGATGGCTCCTCACTGTGACTTACAAGATCTTCTGTGCTCTGGCTCCAGCTGCCTGCACCAGCCCCAGGGGGCAGCCCTGCCTAGCTCAGGGTGTACCCCAGCTCTTTGCAAGTTCATGCTTTCCCTAGCTCTGGGCACTCATGTTGAGTGTTAGCATCTCTCAGGTCCTAGCTAGAGAGGCCACTTTCCCGATGCTCCCAACTGGATCAGGTTCCCTCCCAGGCCCCGTCAACACCCCGAGCTGCCCCTTTACAGCACACATCACACATTACTGCAGCGACTGTCTCTCTTCTCCTCTTCTTCAGGCTCTGCCCTGCTCGTCATTGTCTGTCCAGCACCTGACACACTGCCTGGTGCCCGCTAGACACTCAGGAAATGCTTGTGTAATCAGTAAACAAGCAGTAATTCTCAAATGACCTGTCTACCTTAAATGACTCTATTTTATTACATTTAATTGTATAAAATCAAGCTTACTGACAATTCATAACTGGCCATCCATGGCTGAATTGCTATTTAACATAATATTAAATATTAATATCACCACTTAGGCTCTCAACTTCTTCACTTGTAAAATTCAAGCGTCTGCAAGGTCCCTTCCAGGTCAAAGAATCTAAGGAGTAACGGATGCTCACCCCAAACTCTGTTCAAGTGCTAAGCTCTCCCCCCTGCGTGTTTGTCTTTGGGGGCAACCTGACAACTTTAAAACGCAGATTAGTGCCTCCTACTATGGAGGCACAGATGCCTACAGGCATAAAGATTCTAGAAGAAAGGATCCCTTCATATGACACTTCATATATCACATCTAATATTCCTTCCAACTGACTTATAAATTAGAATAAGTTAACTAGCTTCAGATCTCGTATAAAAGTAATTATCGTCAAACATTCTGGGAGTGCTCTTAGCTTAGTTGTGAAGCTGTACTAACCCTTCCAGGATATCGTTAGCTGCCTAAAAGCCTTTTGGGAAGATACAAACTAACAAAATGTAAAAATGATTTTTAAGTGTATTCTCAAAGTGGTGGGATTTTTTTAATTCAGATTAAGGTTTACTGCCTTTCAAATTAATTTAATTCATTCATCCAAGAAATAGTTATGCACCTATTCCATGCTTGGTAGCATGTAAGGGGCAGGTAACACAGATGTGAAGGGGACATAGTGTCCCACATCCCCATAGTGTCCCATACCCAGCTTGCGGTGCCCAGCGATGCCTGTCAGACTTGGGGACGCCCATGCGAAAGGCCCAGGGCCACAGCCTCCTTTCCACTCGCTAACAGCATCGTCAGCTCAGCTATATTCTTTGTGGTTTCTCTCCTCCCAAGAATGAAAATGGGGGTGTCACACAGTTCCCCCAACTCCCCCCATCCAATGCCCAGTCTCAGTATTCAGGATTTACATTTTGTTGACTGCACTGTTCATACTGAAAAGTTAACTTTTAGTGTGTGTTTGTTGCCGGAATTAAAAAAGAGAGATTAGGTTTATTGGTGGCAATCATAACCACTACGACAGGCAATCTGGTTTTTTTTTTAACTAAAAAAACAAAACCATATCATCTTACCTTTCCCTGATCGCAATTGGAATTCCTCCCAGATAATATGTGCTGAAATCGAATATTTCGCCTTCAATCTTAACGTTCTGAACATTCACACTTATCCACATAAGTTTTTGGGCTTTTCCAATTTTGATCTGAATCTGAAATAAGTGAGAGATGAGTCAGCAAGCAATGGGGAATAAAAGAATCCTATTCACGGTGGTTCACAACTATTGTGTTTTCATTTATCTTTCTCCAGAATCATTTATTTACACAGTAGGAAGACTCTGAGCAGTAGTACTTTTGGATAAAAATATGATACTAAAACATTTTTAAACTATTTATTTATTGATTTATTTATTAGAGATATGGTCTTGCTCTGTCACCCAGGCTAGAGTGCAGTGGTGCGATCACACTTCACTGCAACCTCAGACTCCTGAGCTCAAGTGATCCTCCTGCCTCAGGATCCCAAGTAGCCAGGACTAGAGGCATGTGCCACCATGCCCTGCTAAGTTTTTAAAAATTATTCATAAAGACGGGGTCTCACTATGTTGCCCAGACTGGTCTTGAACTTCAAGTCTCAAGCAATCCTCCTGCCTGGGCCTCCCAAAGTGCTGGGATTTCAGGCGTGAGCCCACTGCGTCTGGCCTAAAACTTTTTAATAGAAATGTTGGCATTTGAAATTAACCATGTTTTATATATGTTATATATATAAATAAAATATATTTTATGCATAAATATGCACACTTTTAAAGAATGTGTCCCTCAGTTAATAGCTACAAGTTCATCTGGAAATACAGTGTTTTGGGAGCAGGGAGAGGCACTGACTTAATTTTAAAAGACTGAGGACATTTAACAATTCCAGGAAGCAGACTCAAAGGACATACCGAATGATCTTTCCCGTTGTTTATGATGTCTCTAATTCCTTTTTCCTTTGGTGGCTCTGAATTCAGTTTGTATCTCACCATGAGCCTGCCATCTTCTATACTTAGAGATATGAAGCGATCCTAGAACATGGAAACAAGGTTAGATTCCCAGGAGACTTGGCTAAAGAGGAGTTCAGTTGAAAGGGATCATGGTGCTGTGATATCTAACTCATGGGATGAGTGTGATGGTTACATTGCAAGTCATGTTAAACATCAGGTACTGTGGTTGACACATGGGACAGACACACATGCTAGCTATTACCATGATTTTGTTTCATATGATCCATAACCAGCATGCAAACATGGAAACTGAAAAAATATAGATCATTAACATCATTTAAAAGTATGAGTGCTACCCTTTGGAGAGAGAGATGATCTATCTTACTGAAACCCCAGCTATCTTCCACCGTCTGTTTTCTGACTTATTCCTATGTCTCGGTCTCATCTGCTGGTTCATCCCCCTCCACCTCCACTGCCGTGCTGGGGGTTCCTTGGGGACCCGCACGGGGCTCCTTCTTCCTCACACCACTCCCTTTGCCTCGACAATCACAGACACTCCTGTGGCTCCAATCCCGGTGCACCCACGAAGCCCAGATGTTTCTCTCCAGCCTGGACCTGCCTTCTCAGGGCCAGGTGTGTACATCTGATTCCCCTGTGGTTATTGTTCTTGCTTGCATGAGTCACAGACACCTCAAACTCAGAATATCTCTAACGGAATTTATGACCTACATGCCTCCCACAGGCTGCCAAGCCTGCCTCCTTCCTTCACACCGCATGGGTGCATCCTCCCTCCCTGCACCTCTCTCTCTCACACACACAGAGACACACACGGACACCAATCACCTGCTGCGCAAGCCACAAACCTAGGAGTCATTCTTGATCCTTCCCTCTCTCCCATCTGATCAAATCTGAATTCTGCCCTTTCTTAACTCTCTCCATTTTACCCCAGCTAGTCTCAGCCACAAACGTCTCGTGCCAGACTGTACAGCAATAACCCGCTGGTCTCCCCACATCCCCTCCGGAATCCATTTCCCCTCTGCAGAGAGAGTGACTTTCGAAAGCGCCAGCGTGAGCACGTTACTTTCCGTGGCTCTCAGGATCAAGCCTTGACCCCCTGGCAGATGCTGTGAGGCCCTGAACTTGCAGCTTCATTTCTCAGGGCTCCCGCTCACAGGCCACCCTTCAGTCCCCTGCGTGCTCCCTCCCCCTGCCTGGAACCTCCTCTGCCCTGTCCCCCTGTCCCTGGACAAATGCTGTCTTCTGCTTGCCCTCCAGGTCTCAGATGAAGCATACTTTGCTCAAAAGAGTCTTTTATGTTCTACATCCTCATTTTAGCCCTAATTTTTCCTCTATACCACTCCTCACAATTGTGATGAATTAACGTAGTAATAGCATACCTTTAACACCTGTCTTCCCTCTAGACTATAAGTCCCTGAGGGCAGGAGCCATGTCTGTCTTGGGCATTACTGCAGCCCCACACGGTGTAAAACGTATACCTGGATTAGCTGCGTCCTTAGTGGGAAGATGAGCTGAGGAATTTCTGACTTAGGGCTTGAAGGTTTTGCTCTTACATAGTTCCCTAAAGATAAGAATGCCTCTCTTTGAAGTCCAATGTTGGAGTCCTTATCTAAAAGGAAAACCACTCCTTATCTGGACCCTAAACCTTGCCCTTGGGTTAGGGTTCGTGACTCATGAACAACGGAGTAACACCAACTTCCGCGCATTACTCAGCAGCTCTCTGGACCATTTTTTGTCTGGTTCTTAGTCTCCAAGAACTTCAAAATATAGTACAAAGAAGACCTTGATTTGGAAAACAACCATCTTGCCCTGAAGATGCTGTGTGATCTCTCAGCTCTCTTCCGGCTGGTAGGGACCTTCCCAAACCATCAGAACTGGTCCAGCCGTGGAACCTCCTAAAGGGCCCACTGAACCAGGCTGTGTTCCTGACTTGCAGGTAGAAGGGCCTGGTAAACTCCCAGGCTCTGTATCAATCCCATGTTCTCAGACCAGAGAGTCTACAGGCTGATCCACATTTCTCCGGAAATATTCCCTGTGGCAGCAACTCCAGAAGCTCCTATTTCTCTGCAGGGTTCAACTCAAGGCCCAGAGGCTATAAAGGAGCCCAAGCAAACATCACACCACCTCTCCGTCGACCAGCAGATGGTGCTGACGATCACCTGTAGAGTGTCACTTTGGCCTTCTCTAACCTAATGGATTTAAGGATGGTCCCTGGGAACCTCAGCTGCTTGAAAATAGAGAATCTTCAGTGTCTTGAAGTCAAGCATCAGGCTCATAAAGATGCAATCCCATACAGCCTGGCAAGAGTCAGACCAAGATGGAAAAAGCAGGAAGTCAAACAATCTAGATCCAAGACCCCAGGAGGCAGAATAAGTAGGCTATTAGGCAAGCAGTAGTTTCCCAAGAATAAAACTGACGATGAGAATAGAACAGGAAGAGGGGAGATTTCTCCCACATGTTGGTGGCATGTTCTCAAATTCGATTTAAAGGCACACATCCTCATTAAAATGCACACTCCCCAGCCAACAGAATGAAAGTACACTTGGGCCTAGGAAAAAGATGCAGGTAACATTTGCACATTGTTTTTCAGATCTAGTTCGTAGTTTATAACAACCTAGTTATCCCAAAATTGCTGAATAGAATGGATTTATTTGGTAGTAGTTCGGTTACTTGTTATAAATTACCTTGTTTTCTGCAAAGAACAGCAAACCTCTATCCACAGTAGTCTGAATTGTCTGTCCAAAGGTTGGGAAGGGAGCATTTGGTTGAGTTGGAACTCGAGCATAGCCTGTACCTTCAAAATAATTTTTGTCTGACTCTTCCTTTCTCCTGTCAACATCAACCACCATAAGTTAGAACATAGAAGCAGAAGATCCCCACCCAAGTGTGCTCATGCATATGAGATGCTGCTCTCTGAAAAATGGAGTGTAAGAATACGCAATCTAGTTGTCACAATTTTGCTAAAGCAGAGGACACATCTTTAAAATGTTAAAACAGCCAGCTTTTCCTCCTGCATGTGCTCTTAACACTCTACGACAATCAACCCCTAGCTCAACAAAGGTAATATTCAAGAGTCCCTTTTGGAAATGTCTAATTAGGAAGATGGCCTTCAAGCCACATCTTAAAATGTGAAAAATTATTAATTTGAAATATAATTTTGCTCTGAGTAATAAATACTTAGTCTGCCTCATATTAGAATAGTCCAAATTTGTTTAATTGTCGGGAAGGTTAGGAACTCAAGGCAGCAATTTTCAAAAGGTTCAGAAAGGCAGAGTACCTATAAAATCATGGTACACTTTGTGGATCACTATCTTTTAAAATGTACAGTAAATCTATAATTTTGTGCCTAAATCAGGTACCACATAACATTGAATATTTTGTGGTGAAAGCACCAAATTTTTAAGAAAAGTTTATTTTTTAAAAACTTGAGAAAACTCTATCAATCTAATATTTTATACAAATTAGTAAAAGACTGCCACTGTTAGATTTTGGGGATGGACTGCCAGTGTTGCATGCAAGGATAATTTAAAAACTACTGACCCAAAGCAAGCAGCTACATCAACAATATCTCTCTGGTCCATCCCTTTAACATACATAAAAGTACCTTAAGTGACCAAAACTGCAGTTATCGAGACATTAGTTTCTAGATTTTCTTTACCTTCTACAAGGCTCCACTTCAGTTGTGTTGAGATTAAAAGTTTTTTTGAAGTTGTACAAACTCAGAACATTTTCATTGAGGTCATCTAATTCAATACAACCTTTGTATGGAGGGAATCTTAGTCTACTGGGAAGCTGAAAATGAAACAAAATAAAACATCTTCCAATAATAGAATGAAGCAAAATAATCAGGCTGATTAGAAAAAAATAGTATAAATCTGTCACTTTTATCAATCAATACAGCATAAGGGTTAAGAATGTGGACCCCGGAGCCAGATGCTCTGGCTTTGCTATTTACTAGCTGTATAACCACAGGCAAGTTACTAAACCTCTCTGTCTCAGTTTCCTCATCTGTAAAATGGGAATGATAAGGATACTTATTTAAATTAACACACTTAAGCTTAGAACAGTGTACAAAGGAAGTACTCAATAAGTGCTAGTTATTATCACTAGAATGTGCTTTAAGAATGTATAGTTAAATCCATTTTATATGTAATTAATAATTAAAATAGAGACATGAGGTCATTATACCAAATTAAAATTTAAGTATTTTCACTCAGTGAAATAACATTTATACTTACTTTAAAATCAGGTGGGTAACCTCCAACATAAAATACAACATTTTCAGGATCCAAATTAAGAAGCATATTGCTGTTTCCACTATCCATGTCATGGAACTGGGGTATATCTGGTTTGCTGGATGTGGCTCCTTTGGTGTAATTAAGCCTGGCAAACTGATAAATTCTGTTTAAAAAAGAAATTAGATAATAAAGTTATATGAAAAAAATTAAAAAATTGAAAGCCAAGATAATAAAAATGGGGTTCAGCAACACATTAAAAAAAATTTGGTGAGTGTAGGTCAGGTTCACAAAGAGCAAGAGTCAATCAGACTTTTTTTTTTTTTTTTTTTTAAGACAGAGTCTCACTTTGTTGCCTGGGCTAGAGTGAGTGCCATGGCGTCAGCCTAGCTCACAGCAACCTCAAACTCCTGGGCTTAAGCAATCCTCCTGCCTCAGCCTCCCGAGTAGCTGGGACTACAGGCATGTGCCACCATGCCCGGCTAATTTTTTCTATATACATTTTTAGTTGTCCAGATAATTTTTATCTCTATTCTTAGTAGAGATGGGGTATCACTCAGACTGGTCTCAAACTCCTGACCTCAAGCGATCCACCCACCTCGGCCTCCCAGAGGGTAGGATTACAGGCGTGAGCCACCGCACCCGGCCTAATCAGACTTTTACCGTTGAAATTTCACCCGGTCCATAACCGCCTCCTGAGTTTCGCTCTCGGTCAAGATCTGGTTCACTTGGAGTTCGGCCTCGCGCTCCCCCAGGTTGTAGACACACCTGAGCTCGCCGTCTACGACCGCCATGCCAATGTAGTCCTTGGAGGCCTGAACACAGAAAGGCCACCTCAGAACACTTCACACACTGTGTTCTCTCAACTTTCCAATCCCAAGAGGAAGCATTTCAAATAGCTGATGGGTTTTATGCAATAAGCCTTGGGCAGACAGAATAAACAAGGTGCATCCTTTTGTTGAATAATCCAGAAAACTTAATTAACAATGTCTGAGCTGTCTTTGCTCATGTTACGGTGCACTCATTTATTCATTCCTCCATGTGCTCAATCTATAAATATCTGCCAAGCACCAACCATAAACAGGGACCCGACATGGACTCAGCCATCCATAGAGTTTAGTCTGGTAAGGGAGGTCAGCCATTTTTGTTCTCCCAGTACCATACAACCTTCTCTTTAACACTCTGTGCATGCCTCTGTTATAACACCTCTATGTTACCATGGCCACTTATGTATGCATCTTTCTTCCCTGTTAGAATGTGAGCATATCAAGGGAGAAACAAAATAATTTTAAATTGTGATAAAATACACATAACGTAAAATTTGCCATTTTTAATTGTACATTGGCATTAAGTACATTCCAGAAATAAATTTTTGTTTATCATAAATCCAGGATGTGGCATATAGTAGGTATATGGTATAAATTTGTTGAAGGAATAAAGTAATATGCATTTTGCCACAATATAAAGCAAAAAGTCACGACATAAGAAAGCTACAAATAAAGTACCGACACTTTGAAGCATGAAAGGGTAATTAGTAATAGTGCTGATCTTAAGAATGTTTAAATGCAATGTCCACTAGTGAGAACTAACAGTTTCCTAACTGGGCAGAATTTTCAAGAACCACATTTTGGACATTTCTTTTCCAACAACTGTATCCTAACCTAGTCAGTGATTAGCTTTTCCTCTAACAGGTAAGTCAAAGAAATGTATTTTAAAAGGAGGGATTAAAAGCTAAGACCAATCATTCAAAATGCCTGTAACAAGGGCGGTTTAATGAATTGAGAATAATAAAGAGACGGGTAACTGCATTTCTTATTGGTCAGGCAGGAGAGGGTTCATTCCACCCCAGTCCTCATCCTTGGATCTCCCTATCCCACAGACTTGAGGAAGGGTCTGCGGCTGGGCGTTTTGAGGAAGAGGACAGGGTCATAATTCTGCGAGGAGGAACTACTGCTGATTTCCACGGAGCCTTGATACTGCTGCCCTGGTCATGTGGTGCCAGTCATCCTCCCCATGTGTGTATGTCCTCATGTGTACACACACATGTGCCCACAGCTGGGCCCACTGGGTAAAGCCTCTCAATCTGCCAACAGCTAACAATCCATGATGCAGGGGAGGTGAGCAGGAGGCAGTGCGATTTGTTGACATCTTGGTGAGATTTCCACCTGCTGTGCTAGTGGCAATGACACAGTTGTGCCACACACCTCAAAAGTACACATCTCAAAAACCATACTCTATTTTTAACAAGAGAGGTGTCCAAGCAATACTTACATCTTTATTTCCCAGGTACATGACAAACATATTCTCAGTGCCCCCATTTTCTCTGGAGTCGGGTCTTTGGAGAAACAAAGACAGAGATGTGTATCCTTTCAAATCTTCCAGGTCATTTGGCATTCGGACTTCGACGCCAGATTTACCATTGAACCTCATGGGGACAGCGACCTGTGAGGAACAAGTTACATGGTTGTCACACACTCCCCTGTGAAGAAAGTGAGTGTGCTCAGACAGGTATTTTGTGACTTCGTAGCCATCCCTCTTAACTACGTATCAGCCTTTCCCAATTTGTTACAGTAAGGAGCAAAGGAGTATGAATGTCTCCAGGACCTGAATTATAAATTCATGAAATTGTTTCAGGATCTGGGTAATAAAGCATTCATGTTCTTCCTGTTTATTAGCCAGGGGTCTTTGAGAAGTGCATTTAATCCTCTGTGCCAGCAATAATAATGATAATAATAACAATGATAATTACAGCCCTACTTTTTGTGCAGATGAGCTAACATCTTTGCAAGCAATTGGCGTGGTGCCTGGCATACAGTAGATATGTCATACCTAAAAAATATTTTTTAAATGCACTTTTAAAGGAACTGTTTCCCATGAATCTATTACATGTTATGGTTTCTTTTATTACAGGCATTCAGTCCTAAAAAACGAGTGCATCAAGGCTCTTGAAAATAGTGCTTCTTAAACTCTCTATGGTGAAGGACCATTTTTCCCCCTCCAATCTGTCGTGGACAATACTTTTGTAAAATACCTTAAAAATTAAATTACTAAAAAAATGTAATAAAGGTTGTATACAAAATGCAAGCCCACTGACCACAGGCTTGCATGTTGAGGTGATTCAAATTATGAAAAGCTTCCAAACATTTACTCTCAACTTTATACTTATATATAAAATGGACCAGTAACAAAAGTTCTTTGACTAGTGCTGGTCTGTGGGCCAAGCTTGCTCTAAAACAGAAAAGATATGTATTCCCTAACAATCAAAAGAATAATACTCCCAGAATGAGACATATACCGAGCCCACATTTTATCTATCAAGCATTTAAATATTTATCAAGGATCTTGTATGTGCAAGCCATTACTCTGGGGGCTTGGTGATGGGGACCCACATTCATGGGCTCATTTTATGCCTCTCTCTTCTACCGACCCTCTGCCCTTCAGAACGCCCAGCCACATCTCAGAGTCTCTTCCTGGCACGCCCTTCTGCTTTGCAGCACCTGGCAAATTCCTATTTGTTCTTTTTAATTTTTTTAATTAAGAAGATACATTACGTATACCAAAAAAATATGGAGAATATGCCTGTATCTGCATCACCATCTTAAGAAAGGAAACATGGCTGGTATAACTGAAGCCTCTTGTCCACATTTATTTCTCTCCCTTTCCAGAGGTCACCACCACTCTGGATTTGGATTCCCATGCAAATTTTAATATGTTTTACTACATATGCATTTATCTAGAAACCATAACTAGTCTTATTTTTTATGTTTTAAATATTTTTATATACATGGTATCCAACTGTGCACATCTATAACTTGCTTTCTTTGCTGGACACTATGTTTTTGGATTTATCCATGTTGATACACATGGCTAAAGTCACTCACATTTAGTATTGTAAATGTGTGGCTTGCTTCCCCCCCAAAATTTTGTGATTATAAACCATGTTGCAATGAACATTCTTATACATGTCTGTTAGTGCTATTCATTAGTGCTATTCTGAGACTCTGCAGGTAGAAGTGGGTGTTTCTGAGACACACATAACATAACTCTACCCAGCTTCTTAGCAGAGTCTAAGAAACCACCTGTGGAAGCTGGTGAACAACCTGAGTGCAGGATGAGCACTTAATAACATCTGTGTCCTCATCACCCAAAGAAGAGCTCGTGCAAACTAGGTGTTCAAAAGCACTTGCCTTTTTTTTTATTTTGTGTTTTCCCACTAACATGGCACTTACTATTTGCCAGGCACTGTTCCACGCTAGCTCATCTAATAACCTAACAATCGCATGAGGCTGGTACTATTATTTATCCTGCTCTACAGATGAAGACATGGAGGCTCAGAGAGGTGAAGTCTCCAGCCCACAGTCCCACAGCTCACAAGTGACAGGGCAAGAATTAAAACCAAGACAGTCTGGCTTGCTTAACTAGCTTTTAACCACTGTGTCAGAGTACACGTCAAATTTTGTTGCATATATTAACGAATGGACATAGAAGGGCAAAAGCTATAACACATTCTTATTCACGTGGTTTTTCTAAAGCATGTATGGGTATGAAGAAGGTATGAAGAAGGTATTTTCTTCCAAACTTTGCCTCATGTTCTTGTTTTCCTGCTAAAGGTTTTATATTGGGAATACTTTTCTTTCCTAGAAGAAACGGCAGAATCTGAGGCTCCAAAAAAGTAATATTGAGTCTAGGAAATAAATTAACCACGATGCCTCCAGGGCAGTGATATCTTGACTTGGTTTCCTAACTCTCTCCCTCCAAATATCACACGCAGAGCTGGCTAGGAACTGTTGGAAAACACAAGAAATTTCATTTATACTATTTTAGGACAAACAAATCATAAGAGATGACCTTCAGAAACTCAATCAGGTTAAAATGAGAAAGGCTGATGAACCCACGCTCCAGTGGTGGGAAACTGCTGTGATCCCAGGCCTTCCATCCCCAACAAAGACGAGTCCACAACTGTCAAGTTACAACGAGAGAACAGTGCAGTATCATACTGGCAATTTCTGACCACAGAACCCTCACTTGAACTTGCAGTAACAGTTTACCCACTGGGGCCTAGAAGAAAATCCTTCTTTCTGCTTGAATAAACTCCATGGAAGAAAACTGCTTCAGGTCTCTGACATACCAGATAATTTAGGGGATGAAGGTCATGTGCACTTTTAAAGGATGACAGGAGGAAATCAACCTCTGTAAATTAAGCAATCAAAGAATAAGGTCAAGAAGGACAATCAGTTCTTGAGTAAATTAGTGCTTTTCCTTTCTTGATGAATGTGGTAATTTATCAAAAAACCAGCCTTGGCTATGGACCACGTGGGGACATCCCACCTTATTGGCAGCATCTCTGGCCTGCTGAATCAGTTCTCGAATTCTATCCACGTTGTCAGAGATGTTTCCCAGGGGCAACAGCTGTTGGTTGATACTTTCAATCTTGCTCAAAAGATCAGGCAGTTTGTTGGTTAATTTCTTCACTGTTGGTAAGGTTAGAAAATAGAAACTTAAAATTGTGCATTGAGAAGAGGTTAAATGCAGATGTTCTTACTGAAAGTATTTATCAAGTGACATGTTTAGGCCTCAAATATTCAACAGGATGGATCACAATCAAGTGCAATAGTCCACCCCATTACCCGCAGTTTCACTTTCCGAGGTTACTTGCCATTAACCGTGGTCCGAAAATATTAAATGAAAATTCCAAAAATAAATAATTTGTAAGTTTTAAATTGCATGCCTTTCTGAGCAACAGGATGAAATCTCACACGTTACCACCTAGAACACGAATGATTCCTTTGTCCAGAGTCTCCACACTGTCTACGCTACCCATCTGTTAGTAGCCGCCTGGTTACCAGATCAAAAAAACAGTATATATAGGGTTCAATACTATCTATGGTTTCAGGCATCCACTGGGGGTCTTGGAACATATCCCTGAACCACTGTACATTGTGGATTTTATTCTACAATCTAGGTACCAAATCCTTTTCCTTGATCACTACAGGAAAAAAATCTTTGTTCTCTGATTCTCAATATCAATGCCTCATGATTCAGGAAACTATATCATAATCAGGAAATTCAGGAAACTATATCATAATTCAATGCCTCATGATTCAGGAAACTATATCTCTACTCTATAAAAAAGAAAATCAATAATGTTATCAATGGATTAAAAATTTAAAATATCCTATCTGGTTCTAACAAATAGAATATCTATACTCTTTGAATATATCTCTTTCTTATGTTTTAATTTCTGACATCGGACTTTATCAGGGAAGAATTGAAATGGACCAAAGCACATGACAATGGAGAGAATGGCTAAGACATCCTGGCCAAAGAGCGCCTGATACCTGAGTTATCTGCATCAGTCAGAGCTTTGTTGAAGTCTTCACTCTGGGTGGTCCCATAGGTGTCCTTAATTCTTTCCACATCTGTCTGAATGGGGTTGAGCCCATCCAGAACCTCATTTGTGATATCGGTGGCCTTTCTGACCATGCTCTTTGCATTACTGAGCATACCATCGATGTCACCTAACACACACACAAACAGGGAGGTTTAAGTATCTCAAATGTTCAACTAAAGCAGCCAAGTACAGTGGGTTAGGAAGATACCAACCTCTCTGTATCCCGCGAAGATCATCTTGGACAGTCGTGAGATTGGTGTCTATCAGTTCTTTCTGAACTGTCACAATATTCAGGGTTTGCTGTAGGTTGTTGAGAGCTGGAATGGTTTCTAAAATAAAATAAAGCATCAAGAGGTTATTACTTTGTGCATTTTGATCTCCATTGGTATTTGGAGTAGACAGTGTCTGCACAGCATTGAGCAGACTTACTTCCCAGGGGTCATCCCAGAGATGCCCACTGCACATGTCCAGACCCACAGCTCTGGGACCCTCTGGATACAGAGACCAGAAGCACATCAGGGCCATTTGACAACAGGCTCCTTGGAAATGCACAAGAAGAAATGGAGAGGCCAAATAACTTGGGGAAGCCTAAACTTCTGCTCTGCTCAGAGCAAAAGACTCTGCTTAGTGAAGGATGTGTCTGTTTTATCCACTACTGTGGCCCAGCACATAGTGCTGGGTCTGGCACTAGTCAGGGCTTAATATTAGTACATATTTGTTGAATGAATGAATATAGGAATGAATGAACAAATGAATAATACAGAAAAGGTGCCTCTTCAGTCAGAGGACAGGAGAGGAATGTTGGTGAGAGACCTCTTCCAAGCAAACATAGACACAAAGTAAGCATTGTTTGTTTCAGTTCATTTCCAAACTGACATATTTTTAAGGTTTTGGGAAAGGGAAGGAGATAGCAGCCATTCCTAGCTGATCATATTGCCATCCTTGGGTCACCTAAAATGACCAGCAAATGCTTTAAGATCATATTAATGATATATGCCTTTATATAGATAAATTTTGATTCCAGACTGATTTACATAGCGACGCAGTCAGCATC
The DNA here is from genome assembly GCF_020740605.2 of Lemur catta. Classification (NCBI taxonomy): domain Eukaryota; kingdom Metazoa; phylum Chordata; class Mammalia; order Primates; family Lemuridae; genus Lemur; species Lemur catta. Next base: position 16,755,099 of record NC_059143.1, on the reverse strand, counting down.
CTCACCCTGTATAAAACACTGAGCCTACCTCTAAGCTCAAATTTTGTAAAGAGAGCAACAGATGTCATACCAGGAAATCTGAATTCTTGAAATTTGCTAGGCAAATGATTGTGTGTTAGTAAATTTTTTTGTATTTTATTTTTCATGTATTTAATTTTTTAAAATGTGAAAGAAAGAATGAAGGAAAGGAAGGAATTAATTTACAAAGGTATCATCTAATCCCTCTTGAAGGACTAAGAGGTTGAGTAAGGGCAGTGAGCTCATGGATGACCTCAAGAGACCACAGAAACTTATTAAGAGACTGCATTTTCAGAACACAGGCACTTGGTGAGATTGAGACAGTTTAATTATTTAGAAAAAATTAAATAAAATATATGAAAAATTTCCAAAGATAAAATTTGTGCTTAAAAATTCTCATGCTTCCCAGTGGTACTAATTTTGGGGACTTTTAGTTGCTAAGACTTTTGGACTTAAGAAATTTTGAGGCTGGGTGTGGTGGCTCATGCCTGCAATCCCAGCACTTTGGGAGGCTGAGGCAGGAGGATCACTTGAGGCCAGGAATTTGACACTAGCCTGGGCAACATAGTGAGACCCCAATATAAAAAAAATAAATTAGCCATGCGTGGTGTTATGCTGCGCCTGTAGTCCCAGCTACTTGGGAGGCTGAGGCAGAAGGATTCCTTGAGCCCAAGAGTTGAGGTTGCAGTGAGCTATGATGATGTCACTGCACTCCAGCTGGGGTGACAGAGCAAGACCCTGTCTCTAAGAAAAAACAAAACAACTAAAGAAACTTTGAAGCAGCTGCTCTTATGATGCAAAACTTATGATCTTGATATGTGGGTTCCCAATGCCATGATCACAAGTGAATTAAATTAAAACAGCCTCTCCCCCTAAGGCCAGGCCAAAACAGGCCTATTAATATTTATAAGGCTCCAGTTAATTTCCTATATGATGGATGGAGGATATTTAGAATATTGAGTGGATGCATGATATTGATAAAATAAATCATGGATTTAATCTGCATTGACACTGAGATTCAAAAAGAGCATTTGCTTCTAGGGCTTTCCATCCTGTCCCATGGGTCATTTAAAGCCAGCCCCTGTCTATGCCTACCACTGCCCACCAATACCTTGCTGTAGCTTCTTCTGTGTTATCTTGGCTTCCTTTAACAGTTTATCACTGTCGGAACTCAGGGTTTTAGCTTTTCTTGGCAGATCTTCCTTTATCACTGTCTGAAAGCAAAGCATTTATCAGCCTTAAACACATCCCATATCTTAGGAATACAGAGTAAGATTTTTCATCCTAGACTAAACCCTCATCTTTAATTGTTAAAGGAGGAAGTTCATAGGGAGAAGGGAGTTAGACTGTTCTCTAAAAGATACAGTTAGAGCTCTAGATAGACCTACATGGCTTGGGGAAGTGGACCTATTATTTACGTAGGCTCAAAATCGATAGTCAGTGTAATTTCTATCTGGTTTCACAGACAGTTTTTAAACTGTGCTACAGACAAGAGATGGTCAAATTCAGAAATTACCCATGCAAGATATAGGTAATTTATTCTATTTAAATGGTATTTATTCTATTTAAATGGTATTTATTCTATTTAAATATAAATTCTATCTGGTTTCACAAATAGTTTTTAAACTGTGCTATAGACATGAGATAGCTAAATTCAGAAATTATCCATATCTAGAGCAAGATATGGGTAATTTATTCTGTTCTATTTAACAAGTTCTGATTTAAAATAATGCTTTTTTTGTATCCCTCAGTGCACACGTAAAGAAAATAAGATAACAGGCCATCTCCAAAGCCAATCTAGATAAGCTGCCCACGCAGGTGCCTACCTGCAGGGCGGACTCTGACGCGCTGGAGGCCTTGTTGGCCGCGTCCTCGGCCGCTTTGATGGCGTTGAGGATGTTCTCGTAGGCGGTGGCAGCGTCCACAGCGCAGCGCACCAGCTCATCCCCACTGGCGTTTCTCTTGATCCTAGGGAATAGGACAGGTTAGGTCCTCCCATGGCCTTCCCCTGACGGCCTCCAGGGAGACTTGAGGCGGTGGCGTTTGCAGCTCCGCCCCAAGGAGGTGCCCAGGAATTAGCTCCCCCATCGCTGTCTGCTTCGGACTTGCCTTGAGGCTTTGGCCTTGGCCCCGCCCCCACCGCATTCTGGCCACCCCGCTAACCCAGGGGAGGGCCGGACTTGACTCTGCCCTGGGCCCCGTAGGCCCTTTAGGTCTGGGCCACACACTCACTCTTCCAGCTGCTTTGCCAAGTCTTGTAAGGACTGCGCGTGCTTTTCTGCCTCCACCACCAGGGATGCTTTGCCAGCAGATTTGGAAAGTTCTCTCACTTTGTCATTTAGTTCTTGCCTTGCTTCATTTAAAGTAGCACCTAATTTTTCATATTCCTATTTTTTCCAAATAAACAAAGACAGTATAAATCCAAGCGAAGAATGTATATGCCATTTTCTCAAACTCTGAGAAATTATATTTTCTAAACCCATTCATCACACCAATTAACCCTTGGTTACTTCAGATAGTGGCATTGGTAATATGCCCCCAAGTTTTACCATCATTTTCGGCCTTTGCATTATGGTGGGGCATCTTTTAGTAACTTTTACAAAAGTACAATGTCATCATCAATGTACAGTTGTACTAAATCAAAGGACTTTTTTATGATTTACAATTAGCTATTATAAAACATACTTTCAAAATCCCCATTGGACTAAGAAATTTTGTCAATCTTTTATCAAGTCTTAAAGGCCTTCTGTTAATAAAGGTATGCTTGCTCTTTTACAAATAGCATTATAATTTTTTTTTGCTATAATAAAAGCGATTTGCTCCTTGTAGACAAATTAGGTAATACAGATTGACATAAAGAAGACATATCATTCATACTCCTCCCCCATGGGAGAATCATTGTTAACTTCGGTGAATTCCTTTCTATCTATTAAATAAAAGACATATCCTTTGAGAAAAACAAAATAGGTCAGCCCATCTCACTGTTTTCTGGCAATATAATTAAAATGTTTTTAGATTTTTCTAGAGAATAAGCGATCTCCTCTACCTTCTGGCTTTTCTCCATCAGCTGCAGCACCACGTTGGTTTGCAGCAAAGATGCATCTGCAGTGGTTAGATACTTGGTGAAATCACTCTGCAGGGAATTTACTTCCTTCATTTGTCTCTGGAGAGAATAAAAGGAATATCTGCTTGAGCTCCGCGATATAGTATCAGAAGACAAAGACATATCTGTCAGACAACAGCATCTACGTGATTTCATAGTCAGAATGCTTTGTTGAACCTAAACATTATACTACAAAGTGATGGAAAATCAGTTCTGTTTGCAATGTAGGCATGCTGTCATAGTTTCCTCAACTGTTAATATATGCCGATGAAACAATTGCTATCACTGTTGGAGGAGGTTTCTACAGGAGGGGCTGGCTTAGCCAATCAGGTGGATATATTATTAAGGTCTTGTTTGTGGAACAGGATGAAGAATTTTAACTAAATGAACCATCACCGACTATCAGCACACTCTACATGCCAGTGCCAATGAGGATGTAGCAGGCACCTGAATGAGAGATTACAGAGGACCTGAGGTTGCCAGGCTAGAAGGCGGCCAAAGTTCAGAAACCCATAAAATTGGATTCTGCTCCCTTCCCTTGGCATAATCAGTGACTTCACACAGAGGTGTTACTATTTAAAGAGGCTTTGGGAACTAAGCATAGAGTCATCCACTAAGACAGCCTTTATTTTCATTTACCAACTTCTTCCTCTTTTGGGGTCAGTCCTATGTTATTCAACTTTGATCACACTGTCATTTTATAACCCCTCACATTTTTGTTATTGTTTTAGCACACAATGTTCACCATTAAAAATATAAACTATAAAACCTGGAGCTCTAAATTCTGTTGTTGCAGACAAATTCAATTGTGTGCTGTCTGTGTTTTTATTTCCTATAAAGCAAGTAATAGTTTAAGATGCCTTTGCTGGTGATTGTGATGATGATGTTTACATATCTGAAACAAAAAGTCAGTTAGTTAAAACATAATCATTGGATTAATTATAACAATACTAATTTCTCATCTACTTGGCAACATTATTCCTCCAGTACTCTTCTAGCCAAGGTCGGGGATGAAGCAGTTTACATTGCTTTGTCTGTGGTTGAAATTCGGAATCTTTTCTGATAGCTGAAGAGTAGAAGTAACTTCGGTTTTGCATTTGTTGCCTCACTCCTGTTTGATCAGGGTCTGAGGTGGTATAAGCAGACATACAGACAGGTACCTGGCTATGCTACCTTATTAATAATAAAGATCCCTGCTCGCCCCCGGAAGCAGGCAGCTCCAGACTGTGAACTCACCTGGATGGCTCCCAAAGCTCTCTCGTTCTCTTGGTTGAGGCCAGAGGCCTGCTTTGCTTGGGCAGCTGCCTCCTGTAGCATGGCACGAAGGTCACTGAGTTTGGCTTCATAGTCATTTAAAGAATCCCTCATACTCTTCACAAGTCCATTGTTTTCCATCTGGTGGGTTTCCAGCCAGCTCCGTATGCGGTTCAGCACTGCAATACATCACTTTATGTTTTCCACTGGAGAGATGAGTATATTGAAGCTAATTTATGAAGACTACAGAAGAAGAGTTGAGTTTCTACTCATTTCATGATTTTCCTTGAACTTTTGAGGAAATGGGGAAGGAAACTAACATTTATGCAGACTTGCTATGTGCATTGCACACGTGGCCTCATTTAGCATCGATGGTAACTATAAGACAACAGTAATTATCATTTTCGTGTTTTAGATAAGGAAATGGAGGCCCTGAGAAATTAGGGGATTGACCCAAAGTTATGGGATGAGTCAGGCTGGGGACTTGAACTTCAGCTGCAAAATGTAAAGTGCATGTTCCTTCTGCTGCTAATACCCCCCTTATAATTAAAAGCTGAGACCAACATTAAATTTGAACAATAAACATGCTACAAGAAAACTGCTAATATCTGTATATTAACCACTGATACATCACTTTATTAGAGAATAAATATTAGTATTTGAAAAAGTATGCACCAAACTAATATTTCTCAGTTTTGAACTAATGGGGCATTCTCCCTAATCAAAACCTTTAGATATATTCAGTTAGTTTCTAGTATATTTATTTTTGTGTAATACAGGTTGAGTATCCCTAATCCAAAAATCTGAAATCTGAAATGCTCCAAAATCCAAATCTTTCTGAGTGCCAACATGGTACCACAAGTGGAAAATTTCCAGACCTGATCTCACATGACAGGTCACAGTCAAAATGCAGCCCAAACTTTGTTTCACAAAATTATTAAAACTATTGTTTAAAATTACCTTCAGCTATGTGTATAAGGTGTAAATGAAACATAAATGAATTTCCTGTTCAGACTTGGATCTCATTCCCCAAGAGATCTCATTATGTGTATCCAAATATTCTCAAATTGGAAAAAAATCTGAAACACATCTGGTCCCAAGTATTTTGGGTAAGGGATACTCAACCGGTAGTAAGGCTAATATCAATTTGTGATTCAAAAATCCAGTAGTGGTGACAGTTAAAAATGATATAATTAGAAAATTGGAAAGAGGTGAGTGAATGTCAGAAAAATGAAAATGCAGTTAAAAAGGGGGAAAAATTATCAATAGCTAACTTCTAGGAGAAGAACCTTTTCTTTTTTTTGCATGATGGTAAGATGTTATATTCTATAGCCTCTTGGTAACTTGGAGAAACCACTCTTGGTCTCCTGGAAGGCTGCCCATTTTTACCACGTGACCCTCCAACAGTAATATTTGCTGAAATGACCTTTCACCTGTCACTGGGAACGCTATACTGTAGTTTGCACATTGTATTTCAAACCAATTAGAGTGGACCGGAAGCGAGAATTTGGGTATGTCCTTACAGAGCTGAGCCTCTCTTCTTTCCGCTTCTGCCTCTCTCAGGTGCTTGGCCAAGTTCCGGTTCCGCAGCTCCCTCATCATGCGCTCTGCTTCGGCCAACTCTCTGGAAAAGTCACCTGAAGGCACGTTGTTTCCTTCTCTGTCTGTCCCAGAGATCTGCTTCAAGAGAACTAAAAAAACATCAAGCAGTTTATTGAACTGGGAATTCTAGGATCCAGCAGACAAAAAAAAAAAAAAGAAAAGGCAAAAACTTTTATGGAGGTTTCATATTAGTTTTAGTATCACTATGGGATATTTTTCATCATGTTGAACTCTTAAAGGGAATTCTTTCAGTGTACAATAAAGGTTATGTAACAACAAAAAAAAATTTAACTGGGCTGAGTAACTCTGCTTACTGTGCACATTCCGGATGACATTTTTAATCTTCGTGTCCAGCTCTTTTGCGCTTTGGGTTGTCCGATCAACATTGTTATACAGTGTTTGTGCTTTTCTGGAATTCACTTGTGCCTATATGAAAAATAAATTGATTCGTAATGAATGAATTGGGAAAAAACCTAAAAATATTTCGAAAGTGGAAAAAAATAGTTAATTAAGCTAACACATTACCTTTTCTTGCAAAATCTCAAAGTCACGATTCAGATTACTCAGTTCTTTTTCCAGGCCGTCGATTTTTGATCTGTGATTTGAAATGGCAGAACGGTAGTTGAACAACTGATTCTGTAAACAAAACACAAAGTCGATGTCACTTTAGAGTAGAAATTTAGACTAAATCCTAGTAATGAAGTGAAAAGAATCGCTTAGCAAGGCCAATGCTGGTTCCACAGGGGAAAAAATGTGGTTCTTTGAAAGAGGTTACATGAAGAACGTACTTTCTGATGTAAATTGTGATATGGCTCTAAAATAAAGCAGCAAACGTGCAAAACGTGAATAGACAAGAGATACTTTACTTGAATTAATGACCTTATCTTAAAGAAATGAGGGCAATACTACTTACCTGATTTTAAACTAAATATAGTTCTTAAATATATATAATCAAACTGGCAATACTAAAAGCAATGCACATGGCTACTTTATTGAAGGAACCATTAGATTCAAAGAATCTAATTTAATACAGCTGGAGGGAACTCAGCGCTCATGGAGTTGAATAGCCTCATATCACAAATGAGAAAATGGGATCCCAAAGAAGTCGAGTGACTTGTGCATGGCTGATCAGTGATTGTTTCAGGACCATAATCCAGGTCCCCCCCTCTTTTTTTTAGTGCTAAACTGACTCATGACTTTTAGACACTAACATTGCTGTACATTATATCTAGAGCAGTGGTTATTTTCAATTTTTTTGGAAAAAAGTATTAATATCTTGAAAGATTTTACAAGAAAAAATGATACTATTACTTCCATATGTATGTCAGAGCCAGTGTGGGGAAAAGAATACAGACTTTAGAGCTTAAGTTCAAACTTTAGGTCTATCACTTAGTAGATGAGCCTCATTAACTAAGTCTTACTCTGCCACTAGTAAATTGGGGATTATAATATTTAGCTGCAAAGTTGGTTTTGGTGATAAGTGAGCTCAGATATTCTAAAATGTCATGTGCACATGAGCATTGAAAAATGTTACTTCCCTTCTCATACTTACTCCTACTGAATCTTCACACTGTTTATATGATACGGCAAAAGGATAGTTTTATTTTAATTTTACTAGGGGAAAACTGAGGCACATTACTATATAGAATATCAGCAGAACACCAGGATAAGAGGTCTAGTGGATAAAGTATGGTCTTAAAACTTAATTTTGATTTGAATTCTTCTAGAACCATCAAGTACTAGCTGTGTGGTTTTAGTCTCATATCTATCTTTTAAAAACTGAATTTAAGGTTTATTTAAAAAAACAACTTCTAACAAACAAAATCCCAGGCCCACTGGGAAATTTTATCAAACATTTAAAGAATTAATACCAATTTAACACAAATCTTTGTTTGAGTCTTCTGAATGTAAGACATTGAACTAAACAAGGGCTCTAAGAGAAAAATTAGCCCAGAAATGTTCAGTAAGTAAAAGATGTTCACGCAGAAATGTTACTTTTGTGTATTTACAAATACTTTCCACCAGGAAAAATCTAATCTTCATTTGGATCAGAGGAAGGAGGAAACCCCCTGAGCCTTAGGAGGAGGCAGCCTCTTCCCCATTCCCACAGCATCTATTCGTCCCGTGTCTATGCCGGGCCGTGGGGCATTTACCCTCAGGTCCTTGGCCTGGGTCTCCATGTGCCTCATCTGCTCCAGAGTGTCTGCGCTGGCACTCAGGCCCTGCAGCCGAGACTTGACCAGGCGGAGGTCCTCGCCCATGGCGTTAAGGTCATTCAGCAGGGTCATCACACAGCTGTCGCAATCTGCAGGGGCCACAATCAAAGGCAAACGTGCTGCGCCGGAGCTGCCGGCATGCAGAGCACAGGGGCTGTGCAGCCCGGTTCACACACGTGTACACAGATCGTCACAGGCAAAAGTCACGGCCCTGTTCTCAGGGAGGGATGCATATTCTGGGAAAAGGAGAGCCCTATACACAGGGAGCATTTCAAAAGGAAATGGCAATTCCATGCAACTCCTTTCTTGGTTTGTGTATGCAGAAAACAATAATAAATAGCTTTTATCTATGGAGAGCTTGCTATTTCCATACACATTGTGATAAGGGATTTACAAGCATTTCCCCAATAGCCCTATGAGGCAGGTCTAGTTATTATGTTCATTTAGCAAATGATGAAACTGAGGCTCAGAGAGGCAAGGTCGCCTGCTAAAGGTCATACAGGCAGTAGTGGAGAGAGGTTGGAAGGGACCCTAAGTAGTCCTCCTCCCACCTCCTCCCACCGCCGGTTTCCCAGACTGGAAACAGCACGTTCCAGCACGGGGCTCACGTGTCTTACACTAACCCACCACCCGAAAAGAGGCGGGGCTTGTTCTTCTCACCATCACACTCTTCTGCGGGGCTGCTGTCTTTGGGTTCTTGGTTTATGCAGTCTGAAAGCAGGAAACAACCAAAGGAGATATTGTTACTAAACTTACTCTTCATCTGCTTCTTAACTTGCTTTTCAGAAAAGCTAGTTTTGGAAGATTTTAATCACCCAATTGCCCAGCATTGCTGGCTCGTCCTTTCCCCTCCTCGCCCCTGCCATCGCCAGGGAGCTCTCTCAGCTCCCAGCAGGCTTGCTGCAGGAACTTCTCGCGTGGCTTCCCTCATGATACAGTCCATTTCTTCTCACAAAGGGTCATCTCTATAAAGGACCATGCTTTGCTTATCAAATTAAAACTCTTAATCATTAGTGCTAAGGCTTTCTTCATATGTTCATGCCTCTTCCAGTAACATTCAAGAACACTGAACATTCACTGAGCACCTTTGAGCACCCACGGTGTGCCGTGGCCTGTGCTAGGTGCTGGAAATACAAAGGTATCAAGACAAAATCGTCACTGCTCTGTGATCTAACAGTTGCACAGGGGAGGCAGACAGATTACAAAACAGAGTGACAGAGGCCCACAATGGTCGTGGGTCTACACTGCCAACCACGTGTGGCACATGTAAGCTGAGTTTCTCAGCTGCAGTCAGGAAAGCCTAGTGGACATCCTGGGACATTCTTTACTCCCTCCACTTCTCCTCTTGTCCCTATGCCACACATTCGTATACAGATATGCCCTCTCCCTTCCCTCTGAGAAATAATCTAACTTCACCACAGCAAAACACGAAGCTTGACATTTTCCTAGACATGCTGCAAGAGGCTTTCATGTTTGTTCTTCTCAGCAGCCAGCAACATTCCACACTTTGTGTGTATATACATACATTTTAAACCACATCTACTTTTAATTGTAAAAAAATAAGTTCGTTAATGGAAAATTTAGGAAAGTCAGAAAAATAAAAGTATCACCCTTGATCCTACCACTTAAAGACAATCATTTCCTTTATATATATTTGTATACATTTTAATTTATTATATATAATCATAGGTTTCTTTTACTCATCTTTTTAAAAAATCTTTGCTCATTCTTATATGTATAGATAGTTTGACACTTTTATTTCCTTTATTAGTCTATAAACGCCTTCCAGCCAGGAAACATGGTTTTATTGCCTTCACAGTTTCCCCTGGTACCCTGAGCAGTTTATAGAGGATGAGGCTTCTCTGGTTGGTTGATTTATCAGTGCAATTTTCCCAACAAGCTTGAGTTTTGACCACTAAGGAATCTGTACATTATTAGTTGAGGGGGGAAAGAAAAAGAAAAAAAAAAAGTTCACATGAACAAGTCAGTCTCATGCATGAGCATTTTCTTCCATTTTTGAAGCAAATAGTTACTATTCTCATTTCAGGTTACTTATTTTTGTTACCAGAATAGGGGAAATGAGAGTTAGGGAGGCAGTAATCCCATAAATAAGTTGCGTGTGATGTTGAAACTTCTTGAATAGCTCCAGTGACAGTTGAAATCACCTCCTTTTAAAACAGTCTGTTTCATCTTTAAACGTTTTAAACATTCGGCACTTCTTCCTTACAATGATTTAAAATAGGTCTCCCCCTTGCTTTCACTTTTTGCTATAAGTTCTGTCCCTTCCACCACAGAGAACGACATCAACCTTCCCCCATACACCAGCCTGCCAAGTAGGTCCCTTCTGGGTCCTCCTCTCACTGCCATGCTCAGTCCTTCCTCATGTGACAGGTTCCAAGTCCCTTCACAGTCTCACATTCTTTCTGAACACACCGTAGCTCATCTACTGTCTTCTAAAGACATAAACAACCCTGTCACAGGGACTTCTGTGAGCAGAATGCCATGGAACGGTGGACACTTGGCTCTGGACACTAGAACTCAGTAGAGATAGCATGAGCCGTTTTAGGGGCCACACCACACCACTGAGCCACACCGAGCTAACTGCTGATGACAACCTTAAGCCTTTTTACACCTCCTGCTACTAAACCACCTCCCACTTATCACATACCTAAAGGGTGATGTTTTTTTCCATTCAACTATCAGATCACATGCATGTCCTTAACATAGTTTTGTTTGGTTAGAATTGGGCCATCTTTTCAGGCTGCGGAGGCCCTTTTGTATTCTAAATGTGTCATAAGAGGCATTTGCTATGGAAGGAGCTGGGGAATTTCACCCCCAAATATGGCACCCTCGTGTCCTGATTATTTTAAATCAAAGGCCCTTGGAGCCCAGCAGATGCTGGAGGAAGCTTTACTCTGATACCCCCTTATCTGCCCACAGTCCAGACCTGCCAAAGAAGAAAACAGTTACTTCTGGTACCCTCATGAGTTTTCATTAACTGAACTCATGTCACAGGAAAAAGACTGAAGTCTGTCTACACACCTGGACTGACTTTTGTCACCAACTGTCGTCTGCTCTGCAGGCCCAACAGACTTTGTCCCAGGCCTCATTATATGTCCTCCATGCCCGTTGAATCCTCCTGAAATCATTTACTATCCCCCTTAAAATCATCCACATTTCCCCGTCTCTCTTTCCCTGAAGAAGAAGGGTATAGAAGCATCTGAACCCCACTGAGTTACTGGGTAACCAGTCTCCTGTGATTCTCCTGCATTATGCACATTAAAATAAAATTTTGTATGCATTTTCTCCTGTTGATCTGCCTTTTGTCAGTAGATTTTCAGTGAACCTTCAGGGAGTGAAGGGCAAGTTTTCGTTTGGCCCCTACACTATTCTTCCCAATGTTGTGTCATCTGATAACTGGGGACATGCTTTCCACATTCCACCCAAGTCAAGTGTTGAACAAGACGTAGCCAAGGATGAAGTCCTGAGGCAAGACAACACCCCACTGTAGACCGGCATCGACCGTTCACTCTGGATTCCTTTGGGAATCGCCACGTGACCAGATCTAATCCACATGTCCAGGGCTAGTTCTTCATCTTGTCCATGACTATAAGATGAGAGATTTTACCTAAGTGTTTGGTGTTACCCTGAATCAGTGGCATCTTCCTGATAAGTCATATTAGTATCTCTGTCAAAGAAGGAAGAGGTGGTCTTCTTTTTTGTTCCAAGTTGTTCCTAATGAACCCTCCTAACTCCTACTAATTATCTTTTCCTTGGTGTGTAAAATTCACCCCAATTACCCACCCACATCCCAGAACACATATTGCTATAAGAGAAAGAGTACTCTGACTTCCTCAGATCCACACGTGAAGCAAGATGTGATGACAACCCTACAACCTCAAAGGGATGTCTCAGCAAAATCACCAAAGTAGGGGCGGGAGTTATTTTAGTTAAAATTAGTTGAGTTTTAAAAACAATTTACTTAAAAAACTAATTGAAGTAAGTTATTCACCAAATCTGCAAATACTACCTAAGTATTCCCAGGGTTGTTAAAATAAGGGGACAATTTATTAGCTGGAATTGTATATCATGCTTCCTGAAAATTTGTGCTTGTGTTCTTAGCCTGTTATTTGACGCCAGTTTTATAAACGCAGGTTAGCAGAGGAGTGTGGCAGTCTTACCTCCAGTCAGGGGGTCGCAATTGACCGACTGGCCGTTGCCATTACAATTGCATGGTTGGCAGCTACCTCCAAATTTCTGGGGATTCCCAAAATATCCCGGTGCACACCTACACAAAATACAGAAAGGAGGAGAAAGAACTAAATAATTCATCATTCATCCCTAATTTTTTCAACTTCTAGCTTTCTGTTTGTAATATTGTAACCCTATGGGAAGAAGGCTGACATAGATTTGCAAGCATAAATGTTTCTTGATACATTTACCCCTTGAATTTCCTCATAGAAAAAAATTTAGAGATTCATATAATTTCAAATTTTTGCAAGAAGGAGGGCTTTCTTAATGTTTGCTATTGTATTTTTTTGAGTCTGCATAATTCACGTTTGCACTCATGGTTGCAGTGCTCACACAGGATCAGGAAGACCTGGCTGGAACCCTGCCTCCACCACTTCCTAGTGTGGTCTTGGGCTGCTGGGCTTTGAGCTTCAGTTTCTTCATCAGTTTCTCCCATGGAAACATAAGCTCCACAAAGACATGGTTTTTTTCACTGTTTCACTGATGTATCCCCCTAGCACCTGGATAGTGCCTGGCACATATTAGGTGCCAGGTAAGTGTTTGTTGAATGAATAAATAAATGATTGGACTAATAATACCTATTTTGGCCAATGGATATGAGAGATAATGCAGCAAAGAATCCAGCACAATGCCTGCACATAATAGACACTCAATAAAAGGTGGCTATCATTATCAGACATGATGAAATATTCATTTTCTAATTGGTATCATTGGAAATTGTTACGTTTCAGAAAGTAGACAGGAAGCAGAAAGCCCGTGTATTCCCTAACTGTCAAGACCATAACTAGGCTGAGGAGACTTATCTAAGTCTACTAGGCGGGGTGGTAATGTGCTAATAATTGGGCTTTACTTTGTGACTAGCCAGGTATGTACCTAACAAACCATGCCATGCAGAAGATCTATACTCTGAAATGCTGTATTTCTAGATGTCTTACCTATATCTAAACTTTCCATGTAAAAGATTCATAATTACAAAGTACCCTATATTAAAGCCACATAAATATTCAGGAAGTTTGATTCCGCTTCTTCCTCATTCTTGCAAACCACTGCTTACTGATTACAAGAAATAACTCATCCCTTATTCTCATTTTATGATAGTGGCTAAACACAAAGGAATGCAGTAAAACTTCCTGATTTCATAGATGACATTGGTACAACAAATACAGAGTGGACACGTTTGTCATCAGTGACTCTGTGTGGCTGAGGGAGAAAAGGTAAACGAGCATGGTGAGGTCTGAGAAGCCTTTCCTGGCCCTCCCCCAGGCCAGCCGCTGCCTCCTCTACCCAACTAGCATCCTGCGTAATATATATTCCTACTTTTTACCCTCCACTGTCCTTGTACTTATCACGGACTAGTTGACGACTAGCCTGGGTGCACAATCCATGTTTAACAAATGAAGAATGTTGACACCACGATGGCATTTACCCGTGAAAAAGGCTTTAAAAACTTTAGAGAAACAATAGCTTGTTTTCTTGAGACATCAACTGTAACAAACATAAGCTGAGAGGAGAACTGTTAATTAAGAATCTCTGTTCAAATGAGCCGCCTGCCAAATGGATGTCTCATAGAGCCTGTTGCTGTTTTCTGCTTCGTTGTTGTTTGTGAAGAACCAGAAGGAGAAGTGCATTAGACAGCCTGTCCAGGTATGAGGTCCTGTGGCTCTTAAATCACAGAGCCCGGAATCCCTCCTCAGTGCCCCCCACCCACTTCCCGTCTCGCTAATCGGATGTCCCTCCTGGTGCAGCTCCCTTAGCCTGGTTCTCCCACCTCTCGCTATTGTAGTGGCTCGTTTTTAGGTCTGTCCACCACTGGGCTGGATAGCCCTGGAGGGCAGAGTCTGTGCTCTGCTTGCTCATGTGTGTCCAGTGCTTTGCACCGTGCCAGGCATATACTACATTTTTCATTGAAAGAAAGAATGAATAATAAATGTGAGGCAGGTGTGAGAAATGTTCCTTTTGCTGAAATGGAAAACGAAAAATAGAAGAACTTTAAATTGTCTCTTTTACCATAAGACAGAGTCTGGGTTCCTTAGCTGCTGCTCCATGTCCCTGGAATACGGCACCCCCCACCTTCCACAAAGGGCAGTCCCCTCCAGCCCTGCACCTCCATCTCCCGGCTCCCCTGGGTTCTAGTCATGCTTTAGACCTGCTGAAGTCCTACCTGGTCTATGAACACTTCAGATAACCCCAGTCTCGAGTGGTCATGCCTACCTAGGAAATCTGGTTGAATTAATTTTCTTTTTTTTTAGAAAATTTGGTCAAACTCTCCTAATATTCATCCAGAAAAAGAATCTGCCAGAATGATTAAGCAAAAAATTTTAAATAAAAGATACAAGGGGAGTCTTGCTCAACCCAATACTCAAAGGCATTTCATGCTTTCAGAAATGATACAGAAGTGATAATGGCACAAAAACGAAATAAAATGTACAGAAACAAATCCAGGTGTATGCAGAAATTTTGTACATACACATTTAGCTTTAGTGAATTCAACTAAATGGACTTGGTGAAAGGGAGAGAGACAGAGAATGTGAGAGCATGAGAGTGAGAAAGAGAAAAGTGGCTGGAATGTCTGTCCCCAGGTCACTCAAAGAGCACACACCCTGGAGTGAACATGACATGGGGGACATGAACCTGCTGTTCCCCTTGCTGCTCTAGTTCCCCATGCCTCTCCTAGCATGAACATCTCACACTGAGTATGGTTCACCAGTGGAACCAAACATTACATATATTTCATGCAACATGGCCCTGGATTATCGAGCGATGAGATGTTGGAATATTCAGGGTTATTTGAACTGTGGTCAATTTTTGCCTTACATGCTGACCTTAAATATATCTGGTATGTGATCTGCAAAACCACCGAAAAGGTTAGGTTCCAAACTTCCACCAAAATAAAGACTTGAGGCTGGGCGCGGTGGCTCACGCCTGTAATCCTAGCACTCTGGGAGGCAGAGGCGGGTGGATCACTCGAGGTCAGGAGTTCGAGACTAGCCTGAGCAAGAGCGAGACCCCGTCTCTACTAAAAATAGAAATAAGTTATCTGGCCAACTAAAAATATATATAGAAAAAATTAGCTGGGCATGGTGGCGCATGTCTGTAGTCCCAGCTACTTGGGAGGCTAAGGCAGTAGGATCACTTAAGCCCAGGAGTTTGAGGTTGCTATGAGCTAGGCTGATGCCACGGCACTCACTCTAGCCTGGGCAACAGAGTGAGATTCTGTCTCAAAAAAAAAAAAAAAAAAAAGACTTGAAAGTAAGAAATAAAACCACTGAAGTACTAAAAGAAAATATGCATAAACATGTATATAACCTCTCTAAGCCTGATACCGATGGCTGAAACTCTAAAGGACAAAAGAACAAACATAACTGTAGTAAAATTTAACTACTGCATACCTAGAATTGACAAAAACAGAACCAGAAGGCATATAAACAAGCAAAAATCAAACTGAGAAGAATATTTGCAACATATATTATGAAGGATTAATTTCCTATAAAAGAATTTTGTACAAACGGAAGAAAACAATGAAAGATGTACATTCAAATAGAACAAAATAGGTAAATGACCTAGAAAACAATTCAAAAAATAAGATTTGTAAATGGTCAATAAGCACATGAAAAAATGCAATCAGAATATTAAACAAAAATGTAAATTAAAATGATACAATTTTCCCTATTAAATTGGCGAACATTTAAAATATTGACCATTTTCAATATCTTTTGGGGCAGGCAGTTGCTCATTCTCTTTCACTGCTAGTAGGAATGTCAATCTTTCTGGAGGGCAATTTTGTAAATTATATGAAAAGCCTGAAAAATGTACCTATCCTTTGACCAAGGGGATCCATTTGGACAATTATGTCTTGAGGATTTATGTACACAGATATTTAGCTGCAAGGATTTAATTTTAGTGTTGTTCTAAATGGAGAACAGACAAGGGCTCTCTAAAACCAAGAGTAGGGAGGGGGTTATGGAACCTCAGTGGAAACTTTTCCGTCACTGGTGTGACGTTATCAACGCATGCTTAGTGATATGGAAAGATATGGAGAGTAAGCAAGATGACTAACATGGTATCAGATGAGAAGACAAGCCAAAACATGAAGTAAAACAGAAATCTACTTTTGTTTTTTTAAAAAAGTCCCTGCGTGTAGAAATGATGTGTAAGAATATGCAGCAAGCCTTTAACAGCGGTGCTCTGCAGGTAAAGTGATTATGAATAGGACCGTGTGTGAACCCGTGCGCATGTGTTCAGCGTGTGGCATAGCAGGGGTGCGGTGGGGCTCATTGGTTCTTCGCTTGCTTACTTGTATTACATTATTTTTACAATAAACATGTTTGAATTTTATAATATAAATATTTTAAACTTAAAAACATGTGGGCCATATGATTCATTTTTTTATACTGTTACTTTTCCAAGTACGTGTGGCACCTTCTGAGCTGGACCGTAGCACCCTCTCTACCCTGCACGGCGCTCGCTGGTGCCCTATGCATAGCGGCTAATCAGGAAAATGTGTTCGTGACCCACTAAAGCTTGGCGCCGTGGCCCTTTCGCATCAGTTTTACACTTGCCATTCCACAGCATTTGTTCTTTTGTTTCGCAAACATTACTGACCTCCTATCATGCGAACAGTACCATGCTAGGCACCAGAGATTCGGAAATCAACAAGATGCAGACTGTCCTGAAAGGGTTCAAAATACAGTGTGGGGATGGAGCGGTGTGTGCGCATGCGCAGTGAATGTGGGGGGAGGGGTGTGCAGAAATGAGTTTATATGTGGGTGGGAGCATGTAGCTGTGTGGGGAGGAGTCTGTAGGGGTCTATGGGGGGGAGGTTAAGCGTATACAGAGATATGCAGGGGGAGGGGTCCCTAGGGATGAGTTTATATGGGGGGAGAGGTACATGGGGTGTGTGTTGGGGGTACACAGGGCTATGTCTGGGTTTGTGTATATGTTGTGCCTCATTCTCAGATTTCTGAAACAAGTGCAAGGCAAGAAAGAGGAAGACGTTAATGATTTCTTAAGTGAGCAGTCTTGTATTTTTCCCAAGAGACTTTTTCCAGCCTTCTGTAAAACTCACAGCCCCACCCCAGCTGAGCCACTGCCCACGGGCCCCACCAGCAGCCCTGAGCCTGCAGCTGGCAGAGCCCGCCCCCGCCCCCACCTGCGGCACCCACCTTTCGCACTGTGTCCCTGTGTAGCCAGGTTTGCAGGAGCACCTCACGTTTCCCCCGTTCACAACACAGCCGGTGGCAAAACTTAAAAGAAGACAGAAAAAGGCCCCAGTGAAAACATAAATCGATAGGCCTTAAGCTCATTATTTTATTGTATTTATTTATTCATTTTTTTACCACAAAGGACTGACTTGCATTAAGTGAAAATTGAAACCCAGTGTCTGGCTACTTTTTTGTGTGAAGTAAATTCTGCCCATCAGGACTTGTAGAGATAATGATGAATTAGCTCAGCTGACATGGAGCAAATTGTGGTGAACAAGGACTGAAGGCATTTATTTTATTTTTGGCTTGGAGAAGTGCATTCTTTCCCTTAACACAGAGCAAAGTAACTCACTTTGGAAGAGATGATTACAACAGCATTTTTCCAGAAATAACAAGGATGGAATAAAACAAGTCTAGGCAGAAAAAAAGAACAGAGAGTTCTGATTCTTTAAAAAAAATGTTTCTCCTTGTTTATTCTAGTTCTTTTGTATCGGGCACATCGCCTTCTGGGAAGGAAAGCCGGTGGGGGTGGCCAGGCCCTTGGAGCCCCAGAGAGGAGCACAGAGCACGCTCGCCTGTCGTGGCATCTCTGTGGGTACAGCCATGGCCCATTTTCACCTTTTTTCAAACCAAGTTGTGGAATTTTGATCCCTTTTCCTTTAGCTCTAAACTGACAATATTTGAGAAAAAGCTTAAAAAAAAAAAAAACAGACCACGAAAAAGCCCTGTTGCCTTACAAAGTGTCTCCATTTATCATTTGCTGGGAAGAGAATTCTTATTTGAGAAGCCTCTCTTGGCCTCTTAGATGGATGCAGAGTTAAGGGACAGTTAGAAATTTGTCAATAGTATTGATATTGCTGGAAGGCAAATTGGACAACAATAGAGTTTTACTGCTAAATCTGAGAGACTGTTACTTCAGCTGCACAGAAGCTGGAAGCTGACCCAGACGGTAACAACGCACTTTGCAAACAACACCCAAAAGCTTTCTCCAAGCACCGCAGTGGGAATTTTGCTGCTTTCTGCTTTTGCTGGCTTCTGCTCAAACAAGCCTGGGCAAGCCTCAAGTGATAGATCCCTTTACAAATGAAGCTGCAGCATGGGGCGGGCGTAACAGGTATCACACACAGAGATAGCAAAGCTGGGCAAACATTTGGACTATGTCTCTTAGAAAAGCCACACTAGGGCAAGTGACTGCTGGCGCTGCTGGGACTTGGCCCGTTTGCCTGATACTGGGCTGATACCAATCTGCCTTTGCGGCCGACACTTGTTCCTGAGCCTGAGTGTTACGGATACTTCATCAGGATCTTCTTGATAGTCAAACCGACTCTTGCTTCACTTAGTTTATTTGTTACGTTCTATGCTTGGACCCCACAGTGAACGTGTCTTGCTGAACAAGAATAGGACAAGGTGCCAAGCCCAAAGAACACGGATTACCATGAGGACACAATGGTGGCTTCCCACTGACAGAGTCTGTTGGCCACACTGGAGCCTGAATGACAGCTCAGATCACTCGGTGGCTCAGAACTGTCCCAAGACTTCCACTGCACTGAGGACAGAATCCAGAGGCTCCACTCCAGCCTGCAGAGTTCTGCGGCACCTGAGCCCTGGCAGCCCCGTCAACTTCAGCTCCGCTCACTCTCCCATCCTGCACTTCAGCCACTCCTGCCTCCTCGTGTCCCCAAACACACCTTCACAGGCCTTGCCCTTCGTTTCATCCGTGCCTGGGACCCCCATGTTGCCATGGCTTCCTCCATCCCACTGCAGGCCTCCTTGGCCAACCCCCTGCAGCAGCCACTCACTCGCTATCAGTCACATAACCCTATTTCAGAAAATGTCATCTCCATCTGAAATCGTTCCTCTTATTTACTTGTGTACGTATTTATTGAGTGTGATCACACCCCCTCCAGCCCCAATCCAGGCAAAGCCCCACGAGATCAGAGACTCCCCTGTCTTCATTCCAGTTTCCCTAGCACATAGTGAGGGCCCAGGCCTGGCGTGTAATGGGTGCTCAAGAAATAATTGTTTAACCACTGAACATACAGCAAGAAAAAAAAAAAAAAAAAAAAGGAAAAGGAAAAGCCCAGAAGAATAAAGCTTGGAAAGACTGTTTCTGGTTTGTTTTTGTTTTTGCATACTGTGTTTGTTCATTTTTTTAAACTATAACAGTTTTATTGAGATATAATTCACATATCAGACGATTCACCCACGTAAAGGGTACAATTCAATGGCTTTTCTTGCACACACAGAATTGTATAACCATTACCACAATCAATTGTAGAACATTTTCATCACCTTAAAAAAGAAATCCCATATCCTTTAGCAGTCAGTTCCCATTTCATCTCCTCTCCCCTCCCAGGTCCACTCCTGGGCAACCACCAAACAGCTTTTGGTCTTTCTAGGTTATTTTTAAGTCTCTACAGTACAGTACCTGTTGGTATGAGGACACGGGCAGGCTCTGCAGGATCCGTGGACGGCGTTCCCATAGTGACCCTCCTTGCAGCGCTCACAGTGGTCCCCAGCCGTGTTGTGCTGACAGTTCTAGGGACAGGTGGACAGCACAGGTAACAGCAGCCTGGTACATGTATTATAACTCTCGGGATCATTGTAACCTACACAGTTAGAACTCAAGTCCTCTGACTTTACAGCGCTATCAGTTCCACTAACTATATATATTTCCTGTCTATCTAATCACTATTAGTGCTAGGAAAAAAGGTATTAAGTGCCCTTCCATCAGTTACGTGGTGGGTAATGTCGGGGCGTGACATGGTGAGGTTCACATCCCACTCTAACGTCCTATGGCTGTGGAATCCTGGGGCAAGCTCCTTCACCTCTCTGTGCCTCATTGTTTCTTTCATCAATTTCACTAATGCACGATTTACATACAATTGTAATTTTCTTCAAATGGACAGTTAGAGTAATGCCCACTTTCCAAGGCTTTTGGAAGGATTTTTAAAAAGTAAAGTATACTAGCCCCTTGGGAACTGTAGATTGCTTTACCTCTTCCCCTTGGAATTGCTTCTAGGAAAATGACCATCATCTTACCTCATAGTTCACGTAACAATGATATACTGAAGATCAATATAATTGAAATGTTTTTAATACATGGAATTTGTTAAAATGATAAAAAGTTGCATAGTACCTGCAGAAAGCACTCAACTTAATTCCAATGTCACAAAGGAGCAAGAAATTAATTTTATCTAAGCTTTTTATTCATATTTTTGGAAATCCAATTATTTTCAGGCCAATGTCTAATGAAAGTTGTTCTTCAGCAAAGTGTTGAGATGATACAACTCTGCAACCGAGCAGTCTATTACGACAAAGTCTAGTGGCATGGGTCAAATGTGTTCATTTTTTGGAAATTTTAGCAGACTATAACGTTTCTTGGTGTTACCCTAGTAATAAAGATCTAAAACATCCAGGAAAACTCCCCTTGCTGTGGGCATTTGATAATTCAGAGATACTTTGTGTTAATTATATTGCCCGGAGTAAGCATACTTTAAAAAATTTGCTTAGGTATTTTACCTCTGTATGCGGAGGTGGTGCTAGAGTGGGAAGCTTTAATGGGCGTGAGTTTTTAAATAATATCTGAAGCTAAGTTGGGAAAAAACAATGTACATGTATTTAGCACAAGAGGACATGGTTTGTTCGCAATGGAAAAGACTGCCCTTCAATCATAAATGTCATCGATGTGTCCAGATTGAACAAATCCATCCTTCCCAAATATTTGCATAACTGAAAATTATACGAAACACTAAGATGTTAAGATATCCTTTCATATGTTTTCTAGATATAAAATCATGCCATAATCACAGGAGATTGGTAAGCATTTCAGAAAATGTGGAAGGCTTTTAAAGTAGAACTCTGCTCACACGTTCACATCACCAGAAAGCTCGCCCCTGTCCAGACTCCCTCCTTCCTTGCTCAAGTCTGACTGTAGTGTGGGTTGTTCCTTGAGGTGCGGACACTGGGAACAATCCACCCTGCAGTGTACCAGGCCACAGTGATGGCCTCTCAGGAGTGTCAGAGGAGGACACTAGCAGCTTCCTTCACCCCTACTGTCCCCAGCTACCCTGACCCTCTCATAAAACACTGGTCTTTTGGAACTCATTATTTACCTTTCCATTTTAGTTTTCTTTGTCTTTTAATCCAAATGACCATTTTAAAGAAGAACATACCCTGGATAGATATGTTTTAGTCCTGTGTTTACTTAGCTCTGAGGCTGAAAACATCAGAAGCAAGACTGCAGAAATGAGAATTGTGGTGAGACATCTGCACCCTACTAAAAACACCCTAAACACTGGTCCTCCGTAGGGGCAAGGGAGAGGGCATGGAAGGGGGTCATAACCATGTTGCTTGGTAAAGTCCCGTAAGAATGTCTGAAATGCTGTTTGCCTTCAGTTGGGAGGCTACCCTGGAAGCCGTCTTCGTCAGTCCTGCAAACTTGAGGCATCTCCCTATCCAGTTTCCTTGTGTTTTACTGTGAGTGAGTGAAAGAAAGAACGAATGAATGAATGCCACAGGAGCCACTTCCACTCCCATGGCATGTGCTCACCTAGCTCCATTTGCAACCAAGTATCTACTGGGCATTTACTACATGCCCAACTATGCTAGTACTAGGGATGCAAAGACAGGCTGGCACTTTGCCTCGGAGTAGATATAACCCTGTACATGGACATAGTCAATATCACGTGGAAAACAGGATGACAAAGGTGTGCCAGCATCTCCAGAGAGCGAGAGGAGGGGCAGCTTGCCCTTCCAGAGCCTCAGGGAAGGCCTCCTGGAGGAGTTGCTGCCTGCAAGAAAAATGGAAGGACAGGGATTAGCTGAGCCAGAAGTGAGAGAAGGGCATTCCAGGCGCATGGAACAGAGTGGGCAGAACCTCAATCTTGCACATGGAGGGAGCGAGGAGCGATGGGTGTCCCAGAGACTGAAGCATAAGGGGGCTCCAGGATGCAACTGGAGGGTGCCTGAGACCACCCATGAGGGTGGTGGGCTTCCTGCCCTCTGTGAGCGTCAGGGCAACAGTGTCAGCTGGGAATTCCAGATAAATCTTTCCAGTGGAGTGGGGAAGATGGGAATGAAAAGGGGGACACTAAGGAAAGAAGATGAGAAGAGAAAAGGGAGGGACAAGGGAACAGAGGACAATAAAGGGTGACAGAGACAGTAGAAAGTAAGGGTAGCTGGGGGGAGAGAAGAAAACATGGGGAGAAAGTGGGACAAGGAGCAGAGGGAGAGACAGGCAGGGGCCGTCACCGTAGGTCCCTCTGGCCGGTGGCACCCACACATGCCTCCCCTGCTACTCCTGCCCTGGCCATTGGACACATACGCATCCTGCTGTATCAGCAAGGAGTTAGGTTATTTATCTTTCAAACTTTGAAGTTTATTCTTGAAATGAATGGAGATTTGCACATGGCTGAGGGGCCCCAATTTTAGAAATTTACTCTGGATCTTGAGAGGTGGAGGTCAATTTGCAGCGGCATCAGCTGGAAGGCCCATTCGATATTCAAAGGCACTTGACTTCCTCATTACTGCTCGTGGAGAATGAGAGCTGTGTCCTCAGCCTCCACATAATGGACACATCTCAGGGCAGCATCAACGCTCAGTACTGGCCATGGAGCAGTTAACTGAGTGTAGGCATGGACTCTGTGTGTGTGTGCCTGTGTGTGTAATGTGTGTGCATGTGTGCATGCACGTGTGTGTGCATATGTGTGCGTGCAAACATGCACATTCCCCACTAGACAGAAAGCTCCTTGAAAGGAGAGATTATGTCTAATGATTTGAACCCCAGCACTTAGCTCAGTACCTGCCACAACAGCAAATGATTTCCTGAATGAATTAATAGTCTATAGCGACCACAAGGCCATTAGGGACAAGTGAAGACAGAGCTACAAAGAAAGGACACGGAAAAGAAAATCTTGTTTGATTAAAATATGAATTACAACTTTCTCAAGTTATCCTTCACTAGGGGAATGGACTACAAAGAAAACTCCCTCTGTTCTTTGGCAACTTTTATAAGGCAGACTTGACATCTAGCAATGGTTCAGTGGTAAGATAAATATGTACTTTTAACTAAAGCATCTACCTGTGTTACACACGACATACATGAACTATTATACAGGAATAATATCAGGCTGAAAAAACAGTATTTCCTAATGTTTTTTTTAACCTATAAGGTTACAATTGAACAACATATTCTATCGGGCTGCTCTTTACAACGATTTCCTGTTCCTGCCTGTCCCATCTTGCCGAGGAAGCAGTTCCCTGGGCCGTGCTGAACTAGCTTAACATAGTCTAAGAACTCAAATAGTTGAAACACACTCTAGTTGCACAACGCAGAGGAAAGCTGTGCCAGGGGAGTGTGTTTGCAAAGGAGCACAGCTCGACTGGGGCTCTGTGTTCCTGGGAGCACTGATGCTCTCTTCCTCCCTTGGAACTGTCCACTCCCCTCACTGGGGAGGCCCTGGCTGCCGGGAGGAAGAACTCTGATGAAAAGGCATGAAAGAAGCAGAATAAAAAGGATTCTGCCTCATGATGCAAAAGAAAAATTTCCTAAGCAACTAATTTTATGTGGGAGAATTTTATAAAATATTCCAAAATAAGATCCATTTTCAGTGGGTGAGCTGTAGTCATCAAGGACTGCATCAAGACCTCGAGGAAAAAACAATCGATACAGGCCACCTGCAAGCCCCCGGATGCAGGGAGGAAGGGAGCGGGGATCTAGCCCTTTCCCAACCCCGACACACTCCCCTCACCTGTCCTCCCCAAGCCCTGTTCCGTCTGTCTTGCATAGTGGAGAGTTTGTGCTGGACTGACTGCGTGTGAGCCTTAGGCCTTTCTGAGCACCCCCTTCTCCCCTGTTGCTTTCCTGAGTTACCTCTTGTCTGACAGCAGCAAGCCCCCTTCTGAGATCTCTTGCCACTCCAACAAAACTGGGGCCCAAAGGAATGGCTCTGATTTATTATATCCTGGCAAGAGCTAAGCCCTGAGATCCACCCATTAATATCATTTCATGAAGCAGAGATTTAGAAGCTAAGGTGTAATTTAATCATTCAGACAGGTATTCTCTTCTGATGGTGCATGTAAAAATGGAGGAAAAAATGAAATGTAAAATAATCCAGTTTGATAACGCTGGAGGATCCTATATTTATACGGCCACCTCTATTTAGGGTTTGGGAGGAGATGTGTCACTGACATCTCTGGAGAGAGTGGGGGAAATGGGGAGAAACAGATTGTCTGCAGGCAGCATTACAGTATCAATGTACTCACAATACATATTCCCGAGCCATCCTGGCAGCGATTTGAATGTCCGTTGCAATTGCAGGGAACGCACCGTCCGGTATCCAAGCCTTTGTGATCTCGATAGTATCCGGGGCTACAACCCTATTTTGCAAACAAAGTGTTTAATCAGTAAAAGGAAAGAAAACAATTACTAACCAAAGCATGTGACAATTCTGACTGTGAAGCACTTTTTTTTTTTTTTTTTAGAGATGGGGTCTTGCTATGTTGCCTAGGCTGGAGTGCAGTGGCTATTCACAGGTGCAATCATAGCACACTACTGGGCTCAAACGATCCTCCAGCCTCAGCCTCCCAAGCAGTTGGGACTACAGGTGTGTGCCACCGAGCGCAGCTGAAGCATTCACTTTTTCATCTTCTTTCCTTCATCCAGTGTGTAGACTTCTAATTTCAGCCACCAGCCAGGTCCACCTGCTTTTCTGTCAGGTTCTGTTTGGTTCCCGAGCCAAGGTGGGAACATGAGACGTACGGTGAGGAAGTCGGAGAGAGGGTAAGTGTAGAGACAGAGGGGCCTTCTCACACCACTTGTTTTGAGGGTGGGTGGAGGGGGTGGAAGATGGATGAATAAAGGGAATCAGGAGCCCCATCCTTAGAGGGGAGGACATTTAAGCAAGTTAGTTCAAGTTCAAGTTCTCTTCAGGGAGCCACGCCCTCTCCCAGTGTGGCTTTGGGTTAGTGAGGGATGGGGGACAGTACAGGAGCAGGAGTTGGGGAGCGGGTATAAGGAGTCTTAACTGGGGCCTACACAATCATGGCATAGCTGCTGGAATCACTTCACTAGTCCATGGGCAACAGGGAACCCAGGGGCGGGGACAGCGTGCTGAGTTCATACACAGGACTGTTCACCAATGTCTGTTCCGTGCTGAGCACATGGACACCCAGCCTGAGGGAGTCTCCCTGGGCGTGGTCTTGCTTCCTCGTTCAGGATTATTGATGCCTTGATTGTTACTATCTCCAGTACACTGTCTCTCTCCAGTATAAGTTATTATTTTTCATCTGGATGAAAAAAATTATAGTTTTGTTTTCATGAACTAACATCTTTTAAAAGGATTCTAGTTAAGAATGCCTCCAATAGGGGAAAAAAGTAATTATTCCTCTACTAGCTATTAAAAATCATTTAGATTTCTGTCCTTAAATAGAATTATAGACATGTTCTTTATTTTGGCAGAGCTAAGCAGGGCACAGACTAAAATCAGACATTGTCCTTAGTTTCTTTCACTGATCTCCTACATGCCTCATCTTTAAAACATCAGGAAAAATTAATATTTCAAGATAAAGAATAGTCTTTAATCCTTTTTAAACAGCACATATGTCTGTAAGACTGTGAAACTACAGTCAAAGGAAATCTTGACATGAACAGTCTATTTTCGTTCATCCATGGTCATAACGGTCTTTCCACCTGGTCAAGCAGAAGAGAGGAAGAAGCCATCAGAGAGGAGGGGGAGACAGAACCCCCACGCTCTGCCTGGGATGGAACCTCCCAGGTGCTGCCAGGAGCTCCTTCCGAAATTACCAATGAATACAGATCGTACATAACAACAAGACCGATATGTTGTTCCTTTAAGCTATTAGGAACCATGTTTAGGCAAAAAAAAAAAAAAAACCACATTGCAAAAAAATAGACTACTTTAGGTGTTATATGAATAGGCTTGTCTAAAGGAGAATCGAAGTATGAAAGGAATGTTCTTTTGATGAAAGCCAACTGAAAGATACATCTGAATGAAACGCAGCCAATGATGGTGCAATCATATCTACAATCTCTACTAATATGTGCCAAGTAGCTTATAATTATTATCACCATATATCACATTACCTGCTTATAAAATAATTGTGTTTGGTAAAGAACAAATTGTTCAAATAAACAAATAATCTGGTTAGTTTATGGCAAAATGCCTAAATAAAAGCTTATTAAACATGCTTTGGGGGAAGATAGTCTGTTGTGACTAAAACTAAATCACCCATCTTAAGTTGCTTTTGATTAGAAGCAGAAAAAATACTCTGCAAGAGTTATCTATCATGTGACTCTCAGAGCATTTGTCAGTTCCTGAAATATAATCATTTTCTCATCTCTTATAAAGCAAGCAAAATCACATTTTACAAAAAATTTCAGTTTAAGTATTCAGATTATATTGAAGACTTGCTCTTCAAATGAAAATGAATGTGTCCTAATATATTATTCAATACAGGAGTTTTGTAACTAGTTAAGGTTTTTCAAAGTGATGATTTTTCACGTTAAGTTTTCCAGTAAACTTTAGTAGTACAGATGATAAAATTATGTCCCTATCTGGTTTCTAGGGCTATTTCAGCAACCAAGGATTTATTTCTCTGTAAGTATACACATAACATCCAGGAAGTTTAAAGAAAGAGAGCAGAATTTATGAACGTTTCATGCCTGGCAAATTGAAGCATGTCTGCCAGGTATTATGCAAACTTTGATCACTTTTCTTAAGCACGGATTCCAGTGTTTCCCATGTTTTACTTTGTGGATTGAATTTTCTTCCAAGCAGCATTTGGAAACCTATAGGCATTGGACTCTCTTGTCCCGAGGTCTGGTTCCTCTCCGAAGGGCACAAAGTTTCATAGTATATTAACATCCCACAAGCATTCAAGCTCTTAACTGGGCATTTCCAGGTGGGCTGACGTTTATGGGGCTTGCGGTTAATAGCTCAGGAGAGCAATCTGTCCGGTACTGTAATAAACACTGCCAGTCAACGCGACGGGGCGGCCACCGGCCCCTCCCCCAGCCCACCAGTTACTCATTAATCACACTAACTCAAAATGTCACAAAGCTGGAAATCCTTCCCCGTCCCAACCCCAAATTTAAAAGGAACATTACCTGGTTGGGTCTAAATTCCGCATAACTTGTTTGCTGTTGACTTTGACCCGGAGGTCGAAGAAATGGTACCCTTTGCTGCTGTGAATTGTACCCCAGACACTGCCCCAGGGCTGCCCCAAAGATCCACAGCCAACCCGCGCTGCGGGCGCACCGCCTCGCTGCAGGGGGCATGCTGGTCCCTGCGTCCTGCCTGCCGGCTGCGCGCCGTCCTCTGCCTCTTCCTCTTATACCTGCCCTTCCTGCTCGGTGCCCGGGCCTGCCTGACTCAGGTAAGGAAGGCTGTCTGCGGCCGGGGCCCCACCTTTCAACTTCACGCATGAGTCAGCCTGCGCGCGGAGCACACATAACAGTCCGCAGGTACGCACGCCGCTCTGTAATTCCCTGAAGGTGGGGCAGCCAGCACCTTCTCCCCACCGCACCCCGCAGACGGCACTAGACGATTAGAGCAGGCATAAATCACAGGCTGAGTCACGCGCAGGGAACACGCCCTGGGCGGGAGGGTGGCAATCCCCAGGCCCCACTCCTGCCCTCGGGCGATCTATTTTAATCAGGCTGGAAAAGACCTGGGGGAAAACGGGGAAGAATGTGCGCGACCTGCAACCTGTGGGCTACAGGTTACAACTCAGGAGTCCCCAGAAAATTAAGGCAGGTGAGATATTTTTGGTAGCTTTAAAAAAATAGAAACTGGTGTGCAGGATCACCTTGGGGTTTTCTGCTATGGAGGGGCCAGGAAAGAAAGTGAAGGGTTTGGCTAAGTCTGCATACTCTGGGCATATGGAATGCACAGAACAACAATGTTTGCTGTTTCCTACTAATTATACTCACATTGTGCTTTCCCTCAATCTCTTTAGGAAAAGAGCATATTTATAGCTTGTGATATTAAAAAGTTTCATTTTATGGTACATTGTAATCACCTGAGGACAACTTGGGTTGAACAGACCTCAAACAATATGGACTTGCTGCGAGCTAGGAAATTGGAACATGGTGTCTCCTCGCAGAATCCAGGATATTCTCTGGAATTCAACTCTACTGGGGACTGGGGCGTGGCTGCATTAGAGAAAGGCATGAACACCCTGGGTCAGCTATTAGGAAGGCAGGGTCAGCTATTAGGAAGGCAGGGACTCAAATGCGGGGATGCCGACCGGTGGGCTCCTTCCTACTTCTCATTTCTCCAGCCCCCACCATCTAGGAGCTCCCATGGCTTTCCTGTGCATCTCGAGACATTGGTGGTGTCTTTTTCACATTTAATTCCTGCAGGGAGTCTAGATCAAATATAAGCTACAGCCTAGCAGAAATCTGGACAGAGAAGCAATAGGGAGAGTGCCCTAAACCATCCCGCAGTGCTGGTCACCAGCTAGAACCGCCCTGGGGGAATGCGTGGGTGGGAGAACGTCCTACCTGACATGAGTCACCCGTGTAGTGAGGGGGGCAGACACACATCTCCACATCCTGTGCTATGCGTCCACTTCCTGTGTCGGAGGCCTCCTCCAGCCCCACCTCGCCCAGGGTGAGCCGCTGCGTCTCGGTGAAGTGGAGGCCTCTGATGCGCACACCTGCCAGTCTAGACAGCACGGTCATCAGCTCTTCCCTAGACACCGGGGCATGGCTGCTGGCGTGTCTGAAGTTTCTCTACACGTGGAAACAGAAAGGCAGGGTCTTCCTTAGGCAAGTTCATTTCCAGGGATTCTAAAGAGGCAGACACCCAGAGTGAATCAAAGAAAACACATACAAAATGCATAAGGTAAAATAAGGAAATGCATAAGGAAAAATAAGGAAATGCATAAGGAAAAATAAAGTAGATGGGGAAGTACCTCCTAGAGCAATTACATTCAGAAATAAGATGTCCCAGGTTATTCCCATGAAGAGAGAAAAAAATGAAGGCAGGAAACAACGAACAATAAAATGAAATAAAATTTCCCAATGTTATACCTATTTTTAAATGCAATTTGTGCAAACATAAGAAGAATGAGAAAGATATAGGAAAGGGAGGCATATATTAATAGAAACTGATTGAGTCATGCAGGTTAGGTCATTCATTAAATGTAAATAATTGCGATGGAAAGTATAATCTTTTATTGCACACACACTCATTTTATTTTACTTTTTATTGTGGTAACAAATACATAACATGAAAGTTACCGTCTTAACCGTTTTTAACTGTACAGTATTATTACCTATAAACACAATGTTACACAACAGATCTCTAGAGCTTACACATCTTGCAAAAGGGAAACTATCCATTAAACAACAACTCCCCTTTTCCTGCTTTCCCCCATCCCCTGGAAATCACCATTCTAATTTCTGTTGCTAGGAGTTTGACTAGTTTTGATAATTCATATAAGTGAAGTATTTGTCTTTTTGTGACTGGCTTGTTTAACTTAGCACAATGTTTTCAAGGTTCATCTATGTTATCACATAGTGTAGAATTTCCTTTATTAAGGCTGAATGATGTTCCATTGTATATATACCACATTTTTAAAAAATCTAGTCATCTGTTGATGGACATTTAGGTTGCTTCTTGACTACTGTGAATAATGCAATGAGTGTGAGTGTGCAAATATCTCTTCAAGATCCTGTTTTCAGTTCTTTTAGATACATATCCAAAAGTGGAATTGCTAGATCAGGTGGTAATTCTAGTTTTAATTTTTTGAGGAACCTCCATGTTTTCCAGAGCAGGTGCACCATTTTACATTCCCACCAACAGTGTACAAGGGTCCCAATCTCTCCATATCCTCACCAACACTTGTTATTTTCTGTATGTGTGTGTTTTTCTTAATGGTAACCATCTCAATAGGTGTGAGGTGGTATCTCATTGTGGTTTTAATTTGCATTCTAATGATAAAGTCATGTTGAGAAACTTTTCATGTAAAAGCCTGTATTCTTAGCCTTTATATTCTGTTGTCCCCCTTGAACTCAGTTTTCACATCTCTTAAATAGGCATAATAATATCTAATCTCTCAGGCTATCATGAGGATTAAAGTAAATTAAATTATATAATGTATATTAAGTGTTCAACACAGTGCCTAGCATGTAGAGACATTCAGTAGATGGTAGCAATTATTACTAACATATAAATATAATACTTACATAATTTTAATTTATATTTTTAACAGCTTGAGTTATTATCTGTATAAAATAATATTCCCTCATTTTAAGTATACAATTTTTAATAAATTTACAGAAGCATACAACCATCACCACAATGTAATGTTGGAACATATTCATTACTCCAAAAAGAACTGTCAAGTTGTAATCACTACCCATTCCCACCCCCAG
Organism: Lemur catta; assembly: GCF_020740605.2. Classification (NCBI taxonomy): domain Eukaryota; kingdom Metazoa; phylum Chordata; class Mammalia; order Primates; family Lemuridae; genus Lemur; species Lemur catta. The sequence goes on along the minus strand of NC_059143.1, from coordinate 16,724,049 downwards.
GCGCAGGCAATCACTAGTCTGCATTCTGTCTCTATGGACTTGCCCATGCTGGACGATTTATATAAATACCGACTTAATTTCGATAGTATACAAAACTTTTCTTTTATTAGCTTCATTCCCTCCTCTGCTCCTTTGTGCTTTTATTGTCATACAAACTACATCTTTATACATTGTATGCCCAAGAGCACAGATGTGTGATTATTGCTGTAAGTAGTTATCTTTTAAATCAGATGGGAGGGAAAAAGTGACAAACAAAAGATATACTTTTACACTTATGCTTTTACTTATACATATACTTATGCCTTTTATATTTGTCTATGTATTATCATTACCTTTACCAGTGCTCTATTCCTCCATGTGGGTTTGAGTTGCTGTCTAGTGTCCATTCATGTCAGTGTAAAGGATTTCCTTTAGTATTTGTGGTAAAGAAGGTTGGTTAGCAATGAATTCTCTCAGTTTTTTTAAAATACGTAATGAAATGTCTTCATTTTCCCTTCATTTTTAAAGGATTTTTTTCTGGATACATAATTCGTGGCTGACAGTATGTTTCTTTCTGCACTTTGAATATGTCATCCACTGCCTTCTGACTTCCATGGTTTCTAATAACAAGTCAGCTGTTAGTCTTATGGAGGCCACTTGTATGTGATGAATTGCTGCATTCAAGATTCTCTCTTTGTCTTTCAGCATCTTTTTCATGATGTGTCTGTGCATGGATCTCTTTCACTTATACTACTTGGAGTTTATTGAGCTTCCTGGGTATAGATTAATGATTTTCATCAAATTTGGAAAGTTTGCAGCAATTATTTCTTCAAATATTTTTTCTTTCCCTTTCTCTTTCCCCCCACCTTCTGGTATCCCCATTATGCACATGTTGGTACACTTGATGGTGTCCCACATGTCTTTCAGAGTCTGTTTATTTTTTCTCATTCTTTTTTCTTTCTGTTTTTCAGACTGTATAATCTCAACTGATCTTCTTCAAGTTTGCTGATTCTTTCTTCTGTCTGCTCAAATCTGTTTTTGAGCCCTTGTCTTAGTTAGTTGGGGCTGCCATAACAAAATACTTTATACTGACTGGGTGGCTTTAACACCAGAAATTTATTTTCTCACAGTTGTGGAGGGTAGAAGTCCCAGATCAAGATGCTGGTTGATCTGGTTCCTAGTGAGGCTCCCCTCATGCCTTTCAGATGTTTGCCTTCTTGCTGTGTCCTCATAAGGCAGAAAGAGAGAATGAGCTCTCTGGTGTCTCTTCTTATAAGGATGCTAATGCGACCAGAGCTCCACCCTTATGACTTAATTTAATTTTAATTACCTCCTTACTCCAAATATAGCCATACTGGCACTTAGGGCTTCAACATACAAAGGGACACAATTCAGTCCATAGCAGCCTTTCTAGTGAATTCTTCATTTCATCTATTACACTTTTCCACTCCAGAATTTCTATTTGGTTATTTTTTATAATTTCTATTTCTTTATTGATGCTACCTATGTTCTCTTCTTTCAATATGAGACATTGCTCTCATATTTTCTTTTAGTTCTTTAGACATGGTGTCCTTCAATTCTTTGAACATATTTGAAGTGTTGATTTAAAGTCTTTCTCTGTAAGTCTAATATCTGGTCTTTCTCAGTGACGGTGTATATACTGCATCCCCTCCCTCCATATGAACCATACTTTCTTGTTTCTTTGCAAATCTCATAATTTTTTATTGAAAGCTGGACATTTAAAATAATATAATGTGGCAACCCTGGAAATCATATTCACCTCACTCCCTGGGTTTGTTGTTGTTGTTTTATTGTTGTTTGTTTGCTTAGTAACTTTTCTGAATGGATTCCGTAAAGTCTGTATTCTTTGTCATGTGTGTCCACTAAAGTCTCTGCATTGTTAGCTTAGTGATCAGCTAACAATTGGATAGACATTTCCTTAAATGCTTGGAAACAAAAAGGTCTCCTAATCTTTGCAAAATGACTCTGTGTGCATGTTGGGGGACCCCTTCAACTCTGAGCCAGGCAGAGTTGACAATTCTGCCTTAGCCTTCACTTCCTCCTTACAGACAGACTCCAGGTCAGCCAGAGGTGAGAGCTTTGAGCCTTCTCAGGTCTTTCCTCAGCATGTGCACATACCTGGATATGTGCACAGCCCTCATATGTGCATAGCCCTCATATGTGCATAGCCTGCTACATTCCTAGGATTATGTTGGAGCTTTTCAAAGCCCCTATGAACATCTCATTCCCCAACCTTTTAAGCTTTGTGATTGCCTTATTATTTGCCCCAACCACCTCAGTCAGCAATGAAGTTAAACAATCTAAATGTTTTCAGCAACACTCCCAGGAAAAAGCTCCAGTCAGGTCAAATAGAGATAAGCTTGCAATTGGAATCTTCGGAAAAACCTCCAGACAGGTCAAATTGTGACAGCTCTCTGGGAAGGAGGCTTTGAAGGAACTCCAATATCACTCTGCCTCTCTAGTGGCTTCCAGGCTGCTAGACTTCACCAATTGTGGGCTACTAGTTTGCAAGGCTCCTGTGGAGCTGGAGAGAAGAGGATGGGAATAGGCCAACTTGAATGCCACAAAGCTCACTGTTCTTACAGAGATTCAACCATGTTTCTTGAATAAACACTTTCTAAATAGCTACAAGCTTTTGATTAATTTCCAGAGTTCTGAAAAAGTTGATGCTGACCATTTTTTTTTTTTTGCCAGTTTTCTCATGCTTTTAGGGAGTAGAGAATTTCTGAAGGTTCTTCCTTCACCATTTTTGCTGACATGAACTTTTCACATAAATAGAATCATACAATATGTAGTCTTTTGCATCTTGCTTCTTTTATACAGTATAACGTTCCTGAGGTCATGCATGTTGTAGCAGGCATCAATACTCTGTTTCTTTGGTTGCCAAATATTTAACAGTATTCCATTGTATAGATGTACTTGTACAGAAATGTTAAAATATGTCTGCAAGTTCAAGGTACTCAAAAAAGTTTCACCTTTAGGCACTGGACATATTTAATAATACAAAAGGAACACTATTTTTAAGGAATAGTTGTAACTACATAGGTGTAATAAAATGTTTTATGATCTGATGAGCTTTCCTGAATTTAGCTATATTACTTTCTTTTGATGTAAGATGTTTTTGTGGCTTTTCTATCCATCCATCCCAAGCATTTGTTGGACATTGACCAGGTCCCAGGCACTGAGGGAGACCTGAGGATGAGAGGGAGCTACGTGGTAGCATTTACAAGCTTTCAGAGTTTATAAGACAAGGATAATTAGTTGGGAAACAGGAGAGATGGTGCTAAAGTGCTGGAAAGATATGGTACAAACAAAGCCACATAAGCATCAATCACTTTATGTTTTACATAATTTGTATTTTAAATCTAGACAGATTAAGTATCCCTTGTCTGAGACGTTTGGGACCAGAATTGTTTCAAATTTCGGTTTTTTTTAGATTTTGGAATATTTGCATTTTACTTATGGATGGAATATCCCTAATCAGAAAATCCAAAATCGGAAATGCTCCAATGAGCATTTCCTTTAAATGCATTATGTTGGTGCTCAAACAGTTTTGGATTTTGGAGCATTTTGGAATTCAGATTTCTGCTTAACCTGTATATATAAACTTAAATTTATATAATTTATATTTTTAAAACATTAAGTCAAAAATCATGATTATCTGAAATAATTAACTCATAAAGCAGAAAGGATCATCAGGAGCCATTTCACGGAAGCTTTCCTTTACCTCCACCATCTGCACTCGACCATGATGCAGCCGGTCTGGCCGGGGGTTATTTGGCTCCTCGTAGATGACAGACATGTGCTGACCCTGTGTAAAGAAAACCATGAATGCCTCAGTGCCTCGGCTGGGATATTTCAAGACTTATAACTGATCTAATAACAATTTTCTATGGATCTATATTATATGAAATGCCTGACTCTTAAAAAATAGTTCAGAATTAACTGACTGGTAAAAGGACTAATGACAAGGAAACAGAATAATAATAGTGAATACAGTGCCTTTTCTCAAATAGGGAATCAGGAAAATTCCCTGGACCAAAAGCGGCTAAAAAAGATGGGAATTTTTTTTTTTAAGACCATGCTTTGCAGTAAATGCGGAAAGCGTTGTTTTCATTACTGGACTAGATTGCGGTAGGAAGAAAATGCTTTGGTTACTAAGGAAGGTGGGGAGGGAAGAGGGTTGGCCCAGCCTGACTGCGCCAGGAAGCTGCAGAGCTGGCATGTGGAGGGAGATATTCATCTGCAGCCTTCCCCTGAAGGACCCAGCCTCACTCACCCTCGGCCTCCACCCTTCCCGGTCACAGTGGCTCTGGAGCGACTCTTAACATGGCCGAGTGGGACAATGATGCCTACCATTGGCAGCCCCAGTGCAAACACACACGAGCCCCGGCCTTTCTGTTGTAGCACCAAACCCCAAAGAGTCCCATTTGCTAGGGCCGGTATTGCAGAAAGAAGAGCATTAACTGAAATCACATATCATTGAAACTTAATCTAAGAAACATGCCCCAAAGGCTCTTAATTACAGTGGTTTGGAACAAAGCAGCAGAGTAAATGTTTCGGGAGCCTAAATGATTTTCTGTGTTTGAAGATAAAATTAAGGAGAAATTTTGGTCATTACTTCTCAGTGAACCACAACAGTTTGCATAATAAACTCTTTGGCAGTAAAAAATAGGTATACTAACGGCCAGAACTATGAGATGCTTTGCAAAAACTGAAATACAGCACTGCAGTGAGAGCATTTTCATTGTGCAGCTATTTTTCCTTCGACTATGACTCTGAAATCTTTCCTGCTTTATTTTCAAGATATTCTGCAAAGGTTCCTTGGAGTTTCTAAAATAACAATTCTACAGATTTGCATACCAGTAAAAACAAAACACAGCATGGTGGTGCCTGAATACAAATATCTACCAAGAATGTGAGGCCCTCGGCTGTGACGAGGTGTGTGGGACTTGCTGGTCCCTGTTTACAGTGCATGACCCGAGAAAACCCTTCCAGAAGCTATAATTACCTTGCATCCATCACAGCACAAAACCCAGAAATACAGCCAACTTCAGACAATGGCACCCCAACTTATGTTCAACTTATGTTCAAGTTATTGTGCCCTGTGTTGTGGGGAATTCGAAGTAAGACGTGACATCATTTTCTAGATTACAGCTCTGGATCGTGTCCCAGGCACATAGGGTGTGGATGTTGTCACTTCTCTTCTCAAAAAACCAAAGTGCCCCCCACTCCGGCCCCTGTCTATATCAAGTTAAATTCCTGTCATAGCATCAAATCCTTCCAGGCTTGTGTTCGGTGACTCAGCACACACTGATAATATAGCCATGTCCAACTGATCATCCCTTGAGCACAGCCTCCTGTCCTGCACTGCTTTTTGCCTCAGTTTACCTTAGTCCCTGTCCCTGGAGGGGCTCGTTTCCTCTTATGCCCATTCTTAAAGGCCTGGCTCAAAATGAACCATGAAGCCTCCTGAGCCCCTCTCAGACCACATAGCCCCCGTCCCCCTTACTCAGACCCCAGCGGCCACAGAACCTCGGTGGGACTATCTTCAAACACCGTTCGGTGCACTGGAGTTACTAGCATATTATTCTAATCTCCTCTCCTTGTTGAGGAAAGGGGTCACCTGACCTTTTAGAGCCCAGCAATATGGACTTGCACACTGGAAGGGCTCAAAAACATTTATGAAACTAAATTGATAAGATAGAAACATCAAAAAAGTTTAAGCCAAGGCAGTCACTTGTGAGAGGCGAGGGAAAATACATTTAAGTATTAATATTTTGGGAGAGGAGAAGAAAGAAACCATTTGCTTGGAGGAAGCAGAATCCTGAGGAGCTGCTATATGCCCTACATTTTCTTTTTAGTTTCTATAAAGTACTAGAAGTGACTTAATCTAAATGTTTTGTAGGCCATGAATCAAGATGTCCTTAATTTAAATCGGCACCAACTGCAACTGTCGCTTCCTGCCCCACGGGTCATGTTCTGATACATACGGTGAGCTGCACATCCGGCTGCTTTCCCAGGAGAACCATGTCACCAGGTAAGCCGAAGGACTTGGCTTGGAAAGTGAGGTAGCCGCCATATGAGGAAACCTAGAATGGAGTTAACAGCCTCAATAGCCTCAATAACACAAGAAACCATGGCAGCAGGAGCCTGCAGAAAAAGCACACAGGCACATCACACCTGGAAAGACACCCAATCAACCTGCCAACAAGGGTTATATCTAGAGACTGGGCTTGCAAATGCTATTTCAACTTTCTACTTTATGCTATGTTTTATATCATTTAAAATCTTTAACATGAACATGATTGAGTGTTACCAGCAAGAAGATACTTCTATTAAAAAGAAAATAATAGTCATATTGCAACAAAGGAGATCCTTTTTTTCCTAAATGATTACTAAGTCAAAATGTTTACTTAATCCACAGCTATTCTAGAAAATCTAGGCCATTGGTTTCTTATTTAACTGAGAGAAGTGGGTAATATTTATCAGTCATAAAATGAACCTCTAAAAATAAATTTTTCCCCCCAGAAAATATTCCTGAAAGCAGATGGTGAATATTTCCCAAGTGTTTTTGAATTTCGCTGGTATGGAAGCCATGCCCAGCTGCTCTAGTAGGATATGGACCTTCTCTCAGTGCCACAGAAGCAGCATGATCGTGCTGGGGACGTGGAGCTGAGTGGACACGGTTCTCTGACAGTTGCTTCACCTCTGGCCCTGATACCTCCAGCCTTAAAGACAAGACCAATCAAGAAGGAAGGAGTGACCAAAGGACGGAAATCAGAGACAAGATCAGCTCAAATTAGACAGAATGAAATACCCTATGGAAAATGCCCACCACTTGGAGAAGAGGGGAAGAGGCTGCTCTTCTGGGATCCCCGTCAACAGAAGCTTTTCCCTGGAATCTGTTATCTGGCAAAGCCTCACGGAGCTATGAACTTCGAGTCTGGAGGTATTCTAAGGTGACATCTTGAATCGTCCTATTCAGATTAAGTATTGCCTTTTTGATGGGCTCAGGTGCATTTAAAAATATGCCCACAAATTCTTTGTACTCTGCCTTCAAGAGATGGAGCCTAATTCTCCTCCCCTTGAGTGCAGGCTGCATTTAGTGATTCACTTCTAATGAACAGAATAAGGGAGAAGTGAGAGTATGTCAGTTCTGAAATTAGCTTATAAGAAGATTGAGGCTTCATCTTGAGCTAGTGCACTCACTCCCTCTCTCCACCCCACCCCATCAGTTGCTTTGGGGGAAGCCATCCCATGTCATGAGGGCCCTCAGGTAACCCGTGGAGGGTCTCATGTGATGAGGAACTGAGGCCTCCAGCCAACAGCTGGCAAGGAGCAGAGGTCTGCCAACAACCGCGTGAGCCAACTTGGAAGTGGATCCTCCAGTCCCGGGTGGCTGCAGCCCTGGCTGACGGCAACCTCATGAGAGACTCCGGGCATGTCCTCCTGAATTCCTGATCCACAGAAACTGTGCAAGAAAATACCTGTCATTGCTGTAAGCTGCAAAGTGTTGGTGTAGTTTGTTACATGGTAATAGATGATCAGCACACGGGCTAACCGTGTAGAGGTGAAGAGGAGTATGAAGTGAGGGACAGGTGGGTCACAGGAGAGAAGCAACATGCCCCACACTCAGATGTCAAAACCGACAGCCTTCCACCCAGAAGACACAGTCGGAGACCTCAGGCGACAAGGCCCTAATATTCAGTTATTCTAAACATGAGAATGCAGCATCGCCTGAGCTGGGCTCTGTGAACACAGCTATTCTCAAAAGTTCTCTGCTTGCTAAGAAGCATGTGTCACCGGCTGGAGTTTCCACGCAAGACCTGCATTTCTGTCCTCATAAAATGGGCAGAGTGGGCCAGGCTCTGGAATAATACTTCATGCAGCAAAGGAAGAGCACCTGGTTTACGAGGTCCCTGAGGAGTGTGTAACTAAAGGCGCACGATTCTGCTTGTGGAGGCGGAACTGCCACCGGATGCCGTGTGTCTTTTAATAAGCTTATGAGTCACTTTTCGGCTTTTGTCTTCTGACAGGGAGCCTTTCTTCTGCTTTAAAACAAAGAATTCTCAGCATTGGCATTAAAAGCATACATGTCCCATTTGCAACAGATATTATTTAAATGGCATTTCCCTGGAGGAAAATTCTTTGGCATTAAGTAAAAATGGGAAAAAAACCACTGTGTGCTTTTCCTTTGCTGGTGGCTCACACGTGCGGCCACACGAGGCTCCTGCTCGGCCCCTCACAGCGAGGTCTCTTCTTCATTTTTAGTTCTCCTAATTCCTAAAATGTTAGTAACCTGAACTGCCTGACGCGTATGCTCATGTGACAGAGACCCACAGAGGGCTCAGAGGAGCGACAGGACGTCATTACCTTGTCCCCCAGGTAGGAGGGAGGTGCCACCCAGGACGCGCTGCGGACTGTTGCGGGCAGCTCCTGCAGGTCTGCCACCACGCTGTTGCTGCCGGGGTTGAAGGACACGGGGACGTCCACTCTGTCTGCCGTCTCCAGGCGCCAGCCCATCATATCCACGAACTGGAACAGGAAAGCAAGGGATGGAAACGTGGTGGTGGCTTCCTTGGCGATGGCTGAATTATGTCACTAGAAAGATTCGTGGGGCCGCCACCTGCTTCAAGGGCCTCCTGGATGTGTCTCCTCTGTAGCCTGCTCCCTCGGGCTCGCAGGACGGAGCCCCCGTCTGACCCATCGCCACCGGAGTTCTCAGAGGGCAGTGGCCGTATCCCAGCACACATCCTGGTTCTTGACGATTAGTAGGCATTCAATGAGTGTTCAAAGTATAAATAAATAAGTGTATGAGTAATAACTAGGGCTGTGGGCACATTTTAACAGCGGGCTCCTTATAGAGAAAAATGTGATAAAAAATACAGTGGCCCGCTATTATTATTTTTCTCTCAATGGAACATCAAAATTAAATCTTTCCCTGATCACAAAGGAAGCCAGTTAATTTCGAGGAAAGAAAAAGGAAGAACTCATCAGGCATAGGTTGGAATAGATGCTTTCTGATTCCCGGGGTTGTCGGGGAGGTAAGGACAGGAGACTTCAGAGCGATTTACAAATTAATTTTTTTGTCCAATTACCCGCCTGCATTCCTTTTAGGAAGCAGGCAGTGAAATATATAAAATAACCTTTCTTTGAATCCTCGTAGGATATAAGACATTACACAAAGAAAGCAAGCATGAGACTGCTGGTTGACGGAATAATGAAGACAACACAAGTTTTAGTTTCATGAAGTTAATTTTAAAAGTGGCCAAAGAGGCCGGGCGCGGTGGCTCACGCCTGTAATCCTAGCCCTCTGAGAGGTCGAGGCGGGTGGATTGCTCGAGGTCAGGAGTTTGAGACCAGCCTGAGCGAGACCCCGTCTCTACTAAAAATAGAAATAAATTATCTGGCCAACTAAAAATATATATATAGAAAAAATTAGCCGGGCATGGTGGCACATGCCTGTAGTCCCAGCTACTCGGGAGGCTGAGGCAGTAGGATTGCTTGAGCCCAGGAGTTTGAGGTTGCTGGAGCTAGGCTGATGCCATGGCACTCACTCTAGCCCAGGCAACAGAGTGAGACTCTGTCTCAAAAAAAAAAAAAGTGGCCAAAGAAAAGATCTGGTAAAATAGGTGAGAAAGAAAGTGAAACAGGAAGAAGAGAAGAAGAAAAGAGAAATGAGGGGTGTGATATTGTGATATAGCAAGAGATATCGTCCTTGTCCCCAGTTCCTGGTGAAGGGATCCTAGAACCCTTGCAATTTCCCAAATGATCAGGGTGATAGGAGTATCTTTTGTCGTAATATTTGGTCTCAGTCCCCAATTCCTCACACTAGATTTTCTAAGACCCTTGGAATCTCCGATGTGATAAGTGGCTTTTTGTGTGCTAATGAGATGGCTGGTGGTGGCTGGGGCCCCTGGTAGCTTTAGGATGGGGCTGACTGCCAGAAAGGCCAAGGCATGACCGGAGGGCTGGGACTTTTAGCCCCACCCCTGACCTCTGGAGAGGGGAGAGGGGCTAGAGATTGAGTTAATTACCAATGGCTAATGATTTAATCAATTGTGCCTGCATAATAGAACCCCCATACAAACCCCAAATGTTGGTTCCGAAGGGCTCCTGTGTTGGCAGACACATCTGAGTGCTGGGAGGGGTCGCACCCCAGCTCCTGTGCCTGCGACCCTGCTGGACCTCACCCTATGCACCTGCTCACTTGATGGCTTGTCTGGACCCTCTGTCACAGCCTTTGTGATAACCAGCAATAATAAGAGAAATGCTCCTCTGAGCTTTGCAAGGTGTTACAGCAAATTATCAAACATGAGGAGGGGGTGTGGGAACCCCTGATTTGCAGCCAGGTCTGTAAGAAGTACTGGAGGCCTGGAACTCGCACTTGGTGTCTGAAGTGGGGGCAGTCTGGCGGGACTGAGCCCTTAACCTGTGGGGTCTGATGCTACGTCCAAGTAGAGAGTGTCAGCATTGAATTGAATTTACGACACCCAGTGGTTGTCTGGAGAGAACTGGAGAATCCTTGGTGTGGGAAAGGAACACACCTGTTTGGTGTCAGTGTGTTGTGAGTATAGAAACAGGGTTTTCTTTTAAGGGAGAAAACAACAAACTCCATTCATTCAGTGAGTGTTTTATGGGCATCTCTTACATCCCAGATCCTGTTCATCAAGGAGCTTACTTACATTCTAGTGGTGGAAGAAGATGGACAATAAACAAATTTTAAAACAAAATGTAAAACATGTCAGGGAGTGATTAATGCTGTGGAGAATACAAGGGTAAGGTCAGAGAGGGTGACCAGGGCAAGCTATTTTATAGGGAGTAAGGGAAGGCCCCTCCGAGCAAGTGACACCCCACAAATTCAGGGAACAAGAATAAAAAAACACTGCAGGCCAAGGAATAGACAAGGCAAAGCTTCCCATTTCAACAAATCGATATACAAAGTTCTGCAACACTTCATGTCAATTCATACCTTAGCTCTTCGCTTATGTGAACTGTAGCAATGATTAGTTACTCCAAAACAAAAGCAGCTGGTACAACCCTTGGGATTGGCTGGGTCCAAATGGAAAGATCCTTCTCGACACACGTTACATTCAGTTCCTTCCACATTTTCCTGCGGAAGCAAGACATGAAGCAAGAGAGCATTCCTCCCAAAGTTTCCCTGAGTGCAATTAGCTACTTACACAAATTAAATACCAGCCAAGATGTTAGGACATGGATGTTAACACAACATCAAAAGATAACATAATTGTTAAGCTTTCACACCACGTTAATTGTTTAAAATTTTATACCACACACAAGTGGAAGAGAGCATTCCCTAAATTTCATAAAATGCCCCTTGGCATCTTGGGAAGTCTCCTACAACCTGGCAGGACCCCTTGGAGCAGAGATGATGACCTGGAGTCCATGGTCCAGGAATAGACTTTATGGGAACCTAGGAACATTATGAAATTGTAGATGAAAGTTTGTGTTGATTGTTCTGGAGAAGGGCTATACCTGTCATCAGATTCTCTGTGGCCTCTCTAAGGGAGAAGAGGTCTTCCTTTCTAACTATGTCTACGAAATGAAGTAATGACTATAAAATGCTACATGCATTACGAAACCTATTATGGTCAGTCCCATTTCCCACATTTTTCTATGTTGACTCCACAGACATGGAGCACTTCCTCCCTGACTGGTGCCTGGCATCCCTGGCATTGTGCCATCCATCTTACCTTGCAGAGGCAAGCCCCAGTCCCCGGGTCACACACTCCTGGTTCAGTCCCATCTCTGTTGCAATTGCAGGGAACACACTCAGGGAAGCGGTAAAACCCGGAAGCACATTGGTCACACTGTCGCCCTGTGATTCTGGGCTTGCATCTAAACCCAAAGCAAAGGAAGCAAAAATCCTCAACATCTTTCTACACACAATTCTAAAGTGCACACCCACACTGTAGCAGAGCAGGTGGTGCACAAAGCCAGTTAAACAGACACAATGCCTCCCTGTGGGGGGGCTTATCGTCCAAGGTGGAATGGAAAGCAGCAGATAACAGGCACTAGCAGAAAGCAGGTCACTGACCATTGACCACTGTGATGGTCATGGACGTCCATCATGGATGGTCAAGCTCAGTGCTGGGCACTAGGGGTGCAAGAACAGACACGGCCCCTGTGCCTGCAGGGCTGCCGCAGACAGCCCATGAGTGGAAATGGGGACAGTGTACACACAGGGTCTAACTGAGGTTTGGAGGAGCAGCAGGTGACCCAGCGGAACAGTCATTTGTGTCTCTGGGGGAGGTGACTGCGGAGCTGAGCCTTACAGGACAGAGTCATGGGGTTGGGTGGGGAGCAGGCATTCCAGACAGAAGGAACAGAGTGAGGAGACCACCCACTGTGTCTGTGTACAGGGAACAACACAATCATGGTGCTGCCAGGACGGATGTCTGAGCATGTTCAGGCTGACCCGTGAGCCTGAAGAGGCCAGTGGTGCCAGCTCATGAGGACGGTGGGGCTGGACACTGTCTCGTGGCAGCACAGTGCAGTGGCTGAGACCTGTGCATCCAAGGCAGAATGGCCATATCAGACATATGGTCTTAGCAAGTTATTTAACTTCTCAAAATCACTTTTCTCATCTGCGAGGGAGGCTCACTGCCTCGTAGGGCTGCTGTGTGCACAGATGAGGCAGTGCATGCAAAATGTCAGCACAGTGCTGGCACACAGTGAGATTCAATGAGGTACTGCTGTCGTGAACAGCTGTTAAGGAGGGGAGAGCGTGGCTGGTTGTGTGCAGAGGCTGCAGTCAAGGGGCTGAGTTCCGCAGCAGCAGGCTCTCGAGTCAGGAGAGAGACCAGGGGGCTGACCTAGGGCAAAGGTGTTGGGATGGAAGGGGAATGGGCTCCCAAACTGCTTTCGGGTGAGGATGCTGGGACTTGTAATGTTCTAGATGAGGAGAGAGGAAAGAAGAGAAGGCAAGGAAGACTCCCAGCTCTCCAGCTCAGGTGATGGAGTGGGACATGGGTCCCATGTGGCCAAGAATAAAGGGATGAGAGTGTCCCCTTTAAAGGAAGGGTAAGGCAGGCCTGGTGGGGACAGCCAGTGGCTGCCACCTGCAAGTGCCGGAGCTCAGGGGAGATGCCAGGGGGAGCTCAGAGTCACCCATCTGCAGGTTCCTGCAACTGATGCACAGGGTGGATAAGAAAACGTGAGCGGCTGAGCAGAGGGGGCCGCAGTGGGCCGCCCAGCCTAGGCAGCCCAGCACCAGGGCGGAGAAGAGGAGGAGCAGGGTGGGGCTGTGCCTCAGTAGCTCCCCCACTGCGTCCCACAGCTGGGATCTCCGCACATGGATCCTATTTTTGGGACTAGGGAAAGTATTAGAAATGTGTTTTTAATTGGCATTTAGGGAATAATATTTTATCATTCAATCACTATCAACTGTAAGCCATCACCTATCTCCTATTACTTAGGAAAATATCTCACCCCAGTGACCATTCTAAAAAACATAAATACAACTTGATATCTCACTAACTTCGCCTTTGGCAAATATCTGCTTATGACCAGATGAAAGGTCTTGTACTTGATTAAGAACACAAACTTGGAACCAGGCAACCTAGGTTTGGATCCCAACTCTAGCACTTATTGGACCTTGGGCAAATTAATCTCTTTACAACTGAGTTTCCTTATCTGTAAAAATGGAGATAATAACACCTGTTGCATAGGATTGTTGTGAGGATTAAATAAGATAATATACGTAAAGACCTTAGAACAGTGCCTTGCTCACATATAATACTTGCTATCGTTATTCTTGTTGTGTTGGCCCAGGGAGCAGATGGGTGTCCTTCATCCACTCAGAACACCCGAAAGGACGGAATCGGCTTTACCTACAAGACCTGCTGACAAGGAGAATGGCATTCAGTTCTTCTGGCCCCATCCCTCTCATCTTTCCCCCGACCTAATACCTGCAGAAATTGTTCTATAAGAAAGAAAGTATCTTCAGCCGCACCTAGAGCAATGTAGGTGTAGACTGCAAATGGTCTGCTTGAAGTGGATCACTGTAGCACAGGGGGCTGCAAACTTTAGGAAAGAGGGGATCAGAGGCCCTTCTGGGGAGCTAGAAGAACTATGGGCTATCTTCTCAGAAAAGTGCTCAGCGTGCACGCGCGCACACACACACACACACACACACACACACTTGCTCTCACATACACACAATTTGACAATCCCTATCAGAGGGTTCCAGGGGCCAGGTTAATAACACCTGCTCTCTTGTGAATCTCAGCCTACGTGCAATCAGAGTCCAGCAAAAAACACAAAGCCTGTCCCCAGATGATTGCTTATTTCTGGAGAACCAGCAAGTGTGGAGCACAAGAGCTCTGGTGGTCTAGAGACGGGAAGGAAGAGAGCACTGATAACCCCTCCCCAGACACAAAGCATCAGAGAGAGCAAGCCTGGAACAGAGAGGGCCTTTGGAGATGACTCGCCTGGCAGTGGAGGAAAGAACACCGTGCACAGAGGGACAGTGTTGTCATCATGAAGTGTTAACCTGACAGCTCAGCATTCTGAGGTCTGGAAGTTTCTTTTCACAAACGTGCAGGGCTTCTGGTCAAGAGTGCATTAATTGAATTCAGGTAGCAAATGAGCAATTCACACACAATGAACACCATTGGTGGACACGGGCTCTGAGTGTCCTCTGAGCAGGTGACCTGGGCCTGGACTTGGAAGGTGAGGTCATGAAGACAGGAGACCCTCCCCTTTTAAAAATATATTTCCACTTCACTGGAAAAGGAAGGAACAGGAGTAGCTGCAGCAAGGGCAGCTGTGGAAGCTGTTTGTCCCCTGTGTTAGGGGACAAGGAAGAGGGGAGGCAAAATCCTGACTGGTCTGCCTGTTTACTTCAGAACGCAGGTGAGATGATGGGGTGCAGTGGAGAGTGGGCTGAGAGGGTGTGACACGTCAGTAATAAAGGACTGAGCCCCAAGCCTCACTCAGCGTGTCAGCAGCAGCTGAGAGCACACGAGTGGCTGAGAAGCAGCAAGCTCGGAGCAGAGCAATGGGAGCAGTGGGCTGTGAACAGGAGCCTGCGCAGCCCAGCTGGGCCAAGAGGCCAGGGTTCACCAAAACTTGGAGGATATAATATCTATATTCCTGAGTAACGCAATATTTAGATCACTGATCATATGATTCCCGTGCAAACACAAGAAACCAAAGCAGTGTGTGGTGGTGCCATGATAAGAGGGAAGAAAAAGGAGACTTCCTTTTCAAAGTCTGGCTGAACATCTTTTAAAATGACCTCAAGTCTTCCTGACCTGCCTCTTTCTCCAGGGAGATGCTCTGGTCTCCAAGGAGCTGCCCTTGCTGCAAAAGAAGAAGATTCTGTCAGCTGCTGCTGCTGCCGGGAGGTGCAGGTTGGCAGCTCCGGGGAAGCAGGACCAAGAACATCACCTCTATAGCCATGGGCTTGCAGCCAGATGTTATGCAACATCTGCGTGTGTGTGGATGCTTGCTCTGTGTCTCAGAAACCAGGCCCGGCTGTGTTAGGGTGCACTCTATCCTCTGGTCATCAAACACTGCAAGACCCTTCATATTACGCCCGCATCAAACTCTAGTTTTAATCTAGAAGCCAAAGTCTAGATTATTCGTTCATGTATTCATTCACGAGTTCCTGGGTGCCTTCTATGTCCACATCCCTGTGTTAGGGGACATGGCAGGAGGGGAAGTGTAGAGTAAGTCCGTCTTGACGTGGGCATATTCACACTGAGGACACAGGACCTAGAGATGTGGGAAGTTGTCACCGTGGAGAGACGAGCCAGCTAAGCATCGGCCAATCACACAATGAGGATATATCTGCAGACTTGTCGAAGGCTTTACGCCTCCTTTGAGTTTGTACTTTCAACACAAAATCCTTGAAGGACAGGTATGCTTTGGGGGTAGCAGGGAGGCCTTTCATAACTGGAGAACTCACATGTGCAAAAAGTGTTTTAAAGAAGTGAGAAAACCAAGCCAGAGAAGAAAGAAGAAAAAAAGGCTTAAGTTAAGGTACGTGGGGGTGAGATTACCATGGAAAGTTGGTCTCCCTGTGTACGGCAGTGGTGTTGTGCAGAGCCCTGTGTGCCCACAGCACCCCACCCACGATACGGCGCTCACCACACTGCACTGTCATTACTGGCTAGAAGAGACCAGTGACGAGTGCCTTCCACACAAAGCACAGCACCCAAACTAACAGACTTTGAGCAATAAAACACATACAAAATAGAATTTAAGGCAAAATAATCCCCCCAAAAAACCTCACAAGGAACTGAGGGAGGCATTTCATCTTCATTAAAATAACAACAACAAAAAAATCACATGCCAAGAAGCATAAAATTAAAAAAGAAGATAAAATCATGAAAAAAAGAAGAAAAATCATAAACATATATGCATTTCTCAACATTGTCTCAAGTTTTATAGACTCATAGTCTAATGTATTAGTGACAAAATTATGGGGAAAACAGATTTTAAAATCCTAACATAATTGTGTATTTAGCGTATTCCTCTTTAGATGAAGGGGCCAAAAAAGCATGAATGAATGAGTAAACCAGGAAAAGGAAGGTGGGTTAGGAAAGCACCAATACCATCCAAACATGAGGTGGTACAGGACTTAACCGGGATGGTAGCCGACAGCAGAGAGCCATGGAAAGGAAGGGGCATAACCTGGCCCTGGCTGGAAGTTGACACCTGACTGGCAGCAGGGACAATGGGCTGCTTCTAAGACGACTTTCAGATCTCAGGCTTTAAGGATGGGAAAGAGGCTGTCACCTCTAAGTAGATTTTTTTTTAATCTAAAGGGAGAAATAGCTTGAGCAGCAAGACAATGAGGTGGGTTTCAGAGATAGGATTGGAGTTGCAGAATTTTGGAGTTAGAGATCACCCAATCTAACCTTTCATTATACATGTGAGGAGACAGGAGCCCAAAGAGCTCAGGGGACTTGTCCAAGGCTACCCAAGTAAAGCCAGTAAGAGAACCCAGGTTGAACAGGTTTGCAGAGAAGGTGGGATAAGACAGGCATCAGGGGTGAGGACTGGGAATCACCCAGGAGTGGAGTGACTGAAGCTGGGACAAAGGGCGGGACAGCATGGAGGAAGGTGGACAGCCATAACCTCCACAAATAATCCCAGCAGCTAACAGTGCCTGGGTGCGTGCTGTGTGTCAGGCACTGTTCTGAGTGTGGTGCATAGGACATTCCACCCTCTAAAGAACTTCACGAGGTGGGTGCCTCCAGGAGCCCTACGTTATGGATGAAGACTGAAAGCCCAGGGAGAGAAGTATCATGCCTGAGTCACCCAGATAGCGGGTCGCAGAGACAGGAGGCAGCCTCATGCAAACCCACACCGCAGACGTCCTCCCCGTCTGGGGACAGAAGCAAGAAAGAGAGCCAGTGAAACGGCCAGAGGAGGATCAGTCAGAGAGATGAGAGGAGGACACCGGTGTCACAGGGGATGAAGGACAACAGAGGGAATGCAGGTGAGAGCTTCTGAGCTCCTTCTGTGCGGCGGTCACCACTACGTCCCAGCACCCGCACGCTGCCTGGCTGGCCCCATTCCAATTATTCAAGGAGGTGCGTCAGAGGAATCGCCTCTCCAAGTTGTTAGGGCTCAGGGATTTATGCTTCTCTGGAAGCACTTCTGTTCTAAGAACGCCAGGTCTATGACCTTTGCTGGTATTTAATTTCTCCATCTAACACAAACACTTAGTAAATCCGTGAGGACTGGCGGAGACAGAAGTCATCCCAAAAGGCTTTCCTGTTCCTGCCACTCTTCAGAAAACACACATTGTACCTGTGGCTCCATTGGCTGTCTGGGTGGCCTGCTGTCTCCTTCATTCAATCTTAAAGTAGCCTGACAGTGGTCACCATCATGACAGCTTTTAAAAGCAGTGACCCCCAGCTTCCTCGTAACTTTCACAGATTGATAAAATCTTCTGCGGAGACCTTTTGCTTGTTCAAAGAATCTGATGGCATACATCTTCCCTTATTAAAAGGAGATGCAAACTTAATTTTTCATCCCTATTATATTTTATTAAATATATGTATATATGCTGTTTTGTGTTGCTATAAAAATGAAATTTTCATCTCGATAAGTATCTTTATGATCTCGATCTAATGGGGTTGGCCAAAATAATAGACCTTTTGGTGTTTGTACAATATAATTTTGCAATATTGTCTGTAATACAATCAGAGACTGAAGAAGAAACAGAATCAGAATTTTAAATTTAGGTGGGAAGTTAGAGATGATTTTATTAAACTTCACTTTTCAGATTCAGAAACTGAGACCTTGGAAAGCAAAATGACTTGCCCAGAGTCTCCTAGCTGGGACGTGAAAAAAGTGAATCAAGAACTCATTTTTATGGTTCCAACTTAATTTATTCCCAATTGTGTCTAAAATCACAACACCAATTTTAATTAAGTAAAGACTGGGTGTTGTGGATTGCTAGAATTATTTTTGTAATTCATTTTAAAGTAGAGTAATATTTATATCAGTTTGATTTTCTTTTAGTAAGATAAACTTGAACACCTGTAAGTAGTCAAGTTCAATTTGAAAATTCCAAGTTTTCAGCTTTGTAATTTGTGAGAATTTGCACAATTGCAAACAAGTTTGCGGTCTAATTGAGAAAGGATGTGTTTTTCTATTTATTGCAAATTCCAGGTATCTCTGGTTAGTTCTTTCACTGAGCTTTAGGTTTCTTTAAACATACTCCACATTAGGAAATTTCTGGGAGAGAAAAAGCAGTATTTTCTCTAATATTTTGTAAAGAAATAATCCTTTCAGGCAATCAAAAGCCTTTCTGCTATTTACACTGGAATTACCATGGACAATTTGTGCAATTTACAGTAATGTAATAAACTGAACATTTTTCTTACATTATCTGCCAAGGCCCTTTTATGACAAAGCCACTTTGATCTTGCATAGGTATGTCATCCCATTAGGTTATTACAGTCTCTTTGGTAATGTCAAAGTGAACAATTTCACGTCTTGGTTTAAGTGTGATACAAGTCAATAAGTTTCCATTCCTGTTGATGCTGTCAGGTTTGGACAAAACTGTAGACATGCGGCAGTCCTGAGCGAGGAATTTTCCAGGCTATTAAATTGTCATTGGCAGCGAGGGTTTGTTCAAAACTCCTTAGAGTTTTTACATAAAATGCTATGGTAAATCTATCCATTACCTCCTGGTGCCTTAACTCGTTTTAAAAATTGTATAACATTCTTGGTTTTCCTTTTCTGTGGCAACAGCATTGAGAAACTGTGTGAAGTTCTGTTTGCAGTGATTTAGCCTGTGGACAAACTAGTCCCTTTTAAAACTCCCTCCCACTAGTTCTGCGAGAGTGAATCCTGCTTCTCTTCCTCCCCCTTGGCTCCTTCGCTTCCTATGATGAGACACGGGTATCCCCTCAGGGACCCACATCTGGTCCCTGAGCAACTGAGTTGACTCAAGCAGGACTCACACCTGTGATTTTAAAGACTTGGAATGTTCCGTGACTCGGGTTTTTCTCCCAGCTTCCTTACAAGGTCCCGGTAGTCGAAAGGAGTCGATGGGCACCAGGCAGCAGCTAAAGGCATGGTTAAAGTCCATCCGTAGGAAAAGTGAACACTACTGCTAGAGAGAGTCGAATGGTGCCTCCCCCAAAGATATGTCCAAGCCCTACACCCCAGTACCTGAGAATATGACCTTGTTTGGAAATAGAGTCTTTGCAGATGTAATCAAGTTAAGATGAGGTTATACCACAGTAAGGTAGCCCCTAAGCCAATCTAAT
Source organism: Lemur catta (assembly GCF_020740605.2). Classification (NCBI taxonomy): domain Eukaryota; kingdom Metazoa; phylum Chordata; class Mammalia; order Primates; family Lemuridae; genus Lemur; species Lemur catta. The sequence continues at coordinate 16,704,286 of NC_059143.1, read as the reverse complement.
GAGTGTCCTTGTAAGAAAATGAGGAGCGACACAGACACAGAGAGGACACAGACACAGAGAGGACACCACGTGAGGACAGAGACACACGGGGACAGTAACATGTGAGGACAGAAGCAGAGATTGGAGTGATGCAGCCACAAGCACGGAATATCAGCAACACCAGGAGCTAAGACACAGGCATGGAACAGGCCTCCAGAAGGAGCCAACTCTGCTGACTCCAGAAATGTGAAAGAATAAATTTCTGTCATTTGAAGCTACCCAGTTTGTGGTTATTTGTTACAGCTGCCACAGGCGACTAACACATCTGCCCTCAAGCTGGGGTCGCTGAGGCCTGTCACCAGCAGCCACAGCCCTTCCTGGCTCTCACGCCAAATCACAGGCCACAGCCCGGGTAATGTCCGTGTGCCTGGGCTGTACCTCTACGCTGGGGTGTAAGGTGGACAGTGAACCCCACACTTTCCCCTGCACACCGCCATACTGGGCTGGACTCCTCTGGCTCAGCGTTCCTGTCATATGACCCCCAATCTAATTCTTACCAGCCTGTTCCTCCAGGAACTGAATCCTGGCCTTTGCCGCTACAGCCACTGTCTGGCCCTGCAGGCATCAGGCTCATCACCTGGAACCATGCACGAGACACTGGCCTCCACCCCCCAGAGCAGAGCTCAGGCTGTGAACCAAACTGCTTAGCAGCACAGCGCCTGCTTGAGCCCATGTGTGCCACCTGTCTCTTGGCTTCATGCACCGGACTATGCGGTGGTCCTCCAAGGGCAGCCCCCCAACTCCCAGCTCAGGCTCCCCACTGTATTTCCTGCTACCCAGCCTCCCTTCCCACTTCTAACCAAGCCCCACTGTGGAGACTTCAGCTCCCCTTCCAGCCCAAGGATTGCAGCCTGTCATTCACTGTCCTTAACACACTGCCGGCTAACCCTAGATGAGGGGCCAGAGCCCACGCACACAGACGGACAGGTGCTCACCACCAGGCCTCACTGACAATTACACACGTGGAGCACCTCCCCACCTTTTGCACCATGGCACACACAGAATGTGATCCTATCATGACAACACCCTGGGGTAAATGGGCAAGGCTGCTTCTGGCCTGGGCAGCTGGTGATCTGACCACCTGGCTACCCTGAGCCTGAGGGGACCAATCCCTCCACCCCCTGCAACACATCCTGACTGGGAAGCTCACCCCAAGGTGAGCACCAGGTTCTCCCAGACAGGTGGGGGGTGGGAAGTGTCCACGGCCATCATGGACAGATGGCATCTTGCCCCCTGCCCCTGTGATGGGACCTGACAGGCTACTCCACCCGGGCTCACCTGCACTGCCCACTGTCCCGGTCACACTGTGGGGTGGCGGCCCCGACGGTTCCCCTCCTGGAACAGTTGCAGCCTTCACAGCCAGCCAGCGGGTGGAAACTGAAGGAGTGCGTCTCGCACACCTCGCACTGGGGCCTGACCGTGCGGGGAGGGCACAGGCACCGCCCAGTCAGCTCTTCACAGAGGCGCCGGCCACAGCTGCACGCTGGCCAGGGGATAAAGAGACACCATGTGAGGGTTAGGTGCCACCTGGCCTCCAGTAGGACTGCACCTACTGCCAGGATTTCCAGAAGCTTCCAAGGGATCTGGGAGAAAGGTTTTGATCTGAAGGACCCGTTTCTTGAGGCCAAGACCCCTAGAGACAGCGTGTAGATGCAGGATGAGGCACAGCTGGACTGACTGGCTCCAGGATGGATACTCTGAGGAGCCGACCAAGGGCTGCCGTGTGCCATCCTAATGCGGGGCTTCTGTCCACCGGGGGTTCTGGAAGTAGGCAGGGGAACGCTCACGGGCTCCCTGAAGTGGCTCTACATCCACGTCACCCCAGTGCACTGCGGGTCCAGAGCCCAGGGTCAGGGCAGGACGCAGCAGCAGGTCCCTCGTGCTGCAGGGCCCTCCTCACTGCTGCCACATAAACTGGGCTGACCCTACACCTCGGGCCACAGGACAGTTCTTAGACAAAGGTCCAAGGGCCTCTCGTGTGAGCAGGACACCTGTGTGGCCCCGGCTCTCCTATCTCAACTGAGTTTTGGCTGGGCTTCCACTGTAAGGGACCGAGCTGTCCAAGACTCTGACATTTAAGACTATTTATACTCACCTGCTTTGCCAAATGCATAGGTCACACGGCATGGGAGTCACAAACACTTATCTTCTAGACCTTTGCTACTCAGAGTGTGGTCCGTGGACCAGCGACATGGGCGTCACCTGGGTGTTTATTAGAAATGCAGAGTCTCAGGCCCCCGCCCAGGTCTCCTGAACCAGACTCTGCATTGCACAGCTCTCCAGGTGAGTCTCCAGCACAGAGAAGGTCTAGAATGAGCATCTGCCCAGAGGAGCATCTTCCACACAGGACCAGAGAAGACCTTGGGCACCCGGGAATGTGCACTTACGCTTGCAGCGTGGGAATCCGTAGTGGCCGGGGGCACAGCGGGTGCACTGCCGCCCGATGACGTTGGGCCGGCACTGGCACTGCCCACCCTCGGGGCTGCAGGGATGGCTGATGGCCCCGGCGGGGTGGCACTCACAAGGCAGCGCGCCCTTGTGGTAAAAGGCCACCAGGGACCTGGCAGAATTCTTACAGAATTCGGAGGCTGTCTGGGGGCTGTGGAGACAGAAACGAGTCGTGGTGATGCCCCGGGAGGTGTGCCTGGAAATGGTTCCAACCTTCCCTGCACCACCTGCTCCACCAGCAGTGACTTTGGGAGGGGCTCGGGGCTTTGCAGTCTGGGAACAGTGGGAAGACACCCCACCCGGACTCAGCCCCATGTGTCCCCTGCAAAAGGAGACATCACAGGACTGGTCAGTGGGAACTTGGGTGGCAGGAATAAAAGGGTGAAAATACACCTAAAAGATGAACTCTGTGGTGTGTGAATTATACCTCAATACAGCATCTGCCCCCCCCAAATACATCTATATGTGCAATAATAAAACTAAACCAAAGATAATGAAGAGGAGGAGAATTGCCAACATTCATTGAATGTTGTGTGCTGGAGGCCTTATCTACACCTCACGTGACCTCCCAACCTCCCAACCTATTAGGCCTGAGCCCCAATGCACAGATAAGGCAACTGAGGCTCCTGGAAGCTGAGCAACATGCCCAAGGCTGCAGGGCTCTGGCGTGGCTGAGCAGGCCCTAAGCCACAGCTGTCAGAGCCTTTGCTCTGAAGATTCACCACACTGGAGGTGTCTGTCTCCCTGGGCCCCCGGAGCCCCAGGGTGCCTCAGGAAGCCTGCGAGGGGCTGGGGTGGGTCCTCAGAAGAGAACGGCAGGACCCGATGCTCAGGGCTGCCCCAGCTCTTGGCATCCATGGGTGCATGGAGAGAGGGCAGGGAGGTCGTGTCTCTGGACACGCCCCACTAGTCAGGTGGCCAAGGGGGAGTGGGACTGATGTCCTTCCCAGTGGAGGCCGCTCTGTTTTGTGTCTTTCAGGAATCTTCGTGGGAAACAGGAAGCAGCAAGGAGAAGGAGAAACTCCTAATCAGCCCCCGAATCCAGCTTGGGGGGAGGACCTCCACTGAGTTCAAAGTTGAGGGCGGTCCCTGTTCCCAGATGGCGTATGGTGAGGTCTGTCGGAGGATGGCCGGTGCACAGGAAGTGTCTTCCTCCCCAGACCCAGACTCACTGCCACTCCCTTGGGCGGTGAGAGGAAGAGGAGAGACCCAAGGGCCAGCCCCTCCCTGGGCCTCGCTCTGGTCAGGAATGCGGGAGTGCCTCGTGCATTCCAGAGCCTCCCCACAGAGTGACACTTACTCAATATAAAAACTGTTTCCTCCACAATTGGTGATAAACTCGAATGACTTGTCCACTGATTTTTTGTGATGTATTTGGTAGTCATGAGTCTCTGCAGGCACCACTAGAACTCGGACCTAAAAGAAACCCATCAGCATGCCTTTGGATTTTCAATGACAGGCACACCTAAGGCTACTCAGTATGCGGGCTGAGCATCCCTAATCAGAAAATCCAAAATCCAAAATGCTTTAAAATCTGAAACTTTTTGAGCACTGACATGATGCTCAAAGGTCATGCTCACAAGAAATGCTCCTTGGAGCATTTCGGATTTCAGATTTTCGAATTAAGGATGCTCAACCTGTAAGCATAACACAAATATTCCAAAATCTGAAAATATCCAAAATCCAAAACATTCCTGGTCCTAAGCATTTCAGATAAGGGATACTCAACCTGGACTTTCTCTTCACCAAGAACAATGCTCTCTATTATTGAGTCCAAGGCCAAATGAATCAGGATTTATGAAAGCACAAGAGCACACACAAGCCAGGCTTGGAGGCTCAATCCACACTGCTGTGCAGGGAGCAGCGAGCACCCAGGCAGACCCTGACCTGCTCAGAGAAGCAGCAGCCCAAGCACTAGCTGGGTTGGGGAACTGGAGGGTAAGCAGGGCCTTTGTGACCCATGCCTGAGAGTCCCCTGGATCTCTAGGTATTGCTGTTTTGCATTTTTAAAGGTGAGCAAACTGAAGAAGCAAGAGCAATGCCCTGGCTTGCTTCTGAAGTTTACATCATACCTGGTACTCTATCATGAATAACTGCAGCCCCAGTCTTTAAAAGTACTACTCAGTTCCCTTTGCCTGTGTAAATCAGACTATGTCTATAGCAAATGCTGTAGAAATTTTCAAACATCTTCAACAACTGCACACCAGCCTACGGCTCACAGAGAGTTTACTGCTCTCATCATATTCAATGCAATAAACATTTGCCAAGCGCCACGTTTCAGGCAGTGTTCTAGGCACACGAGATACAAAATGACTAGTCAGGGCGCTGTCCCCAGGAAGACGACACCCTCAGAGGGCAGAGGAGGCACAGCACAGACCTGGAGGGCACCAGGGCAGGGAAGGCTTTGCAGAGAAGACGAGTTAATTCTGAGCTGGGCGAATAGGTCAGCAGGATTTTTCCAGGCAGAGAAGTGGGCAGAAGTATTAGAAAAAGGGACAGCATGAGAAAGCCTGGTGGCATGAGAGGAAATGGCGTATCAGGGGTCTTGAGCATGGGTTAGCTCGGCCAGAGAAGGGAGCCCTGGAGCAGAGGAATGCAGGAGAGGAGGATGAACGATGAATTAGACAGAGGTGGTGAGGGCCCTGGATGCCAGAGTGAAGCATGTGGATCGGAGGGAAGCACACGAACAGTATCCCATCAGTGGTGGGGAGTCACATGGCATGCTCTGAGCCCTCCATGCCAGGAGCATGGAGGTGAGATGGAAGAAGGGACACCATGGCAGGTGGTTGGCCCCACCTGTCTGCGAGGATAGTCAAGGAGAACAATGGAACCAGAATGGAACAGGTGCTTCAAAGAGACGTGGCAGAGGGTGCACCATGGCGCATGGTGCCAGGCTGTGGTCACAGAGCAGGTGGAGAAGAGGGCTCAGTGAGACCCGGGTGCTGGGTCCCATCATCACGGCAGTGAACAGGGTGGGGCGCCCTGGGGCCGTGCAGGGAGCAGGCTGTGTGTGAGAGACCTGTGAGGCCTGGAGCTGCACGGGTACACAGCAGGCGGTCACACACTGGGCCTGGAGTTCTGGAAAGATCAGAGAGGAATTTGCAGATGTGGGGCGTCCTTCCCACAGAGGAGAGGACAGAATTGATGGGCGCAGGTGACGTATCTACAGGGAAACGATACAAGGAGGGAACCCCACATACAGAGACGGGAAAAGAGAAACCACCGAGGACGCACTAGAAAGAGTGGGAGAAAACTGAGAAAACACATATAGAAGCCAAAAGAAAGGAGTGTTAAATGCTTCAGAAAGAGGCCAGCCAGGTGAGCCGTGGTGAGCAGGGGCCCGTGGACAAACGAGACACTTGCTCTCCATCAGTCCCATTTCCCTGGACTTGTGTTATCATGTGCTTTTTTCCTTCTTTTATTTGGTAAAAGATACTGTAAAATTTAAACATTTTTCTATAAATTTGACATCAACTCCTTGGAGGAATTATGACCATGGGCCACACAGACACAAAGAATGGCTGACCAAGGCAGCCATGGGAGAAGCACGTTGAGGGACAAGCAGAACGCACCAGAACTAAGGACTTTCCTTCTGGAACCTTCACAGTCACGGCCACCTCAGGCTCTGAGATGTCAAACTCCACTCGGCCTTCGGACACCACTTGATCCCGGCAGCCAAGTACATGGGGGCAGAAAGAGGCCTGGAAGGAACCTGGGGTAGAGAGAAGACTTTCTGTCACAGGACTACAAGGATGCAGCAGGCGGGCTAGCGGGGCCTGCAGCTCACCTGACCGCGGCTGCCCGCCATCCACCGACACCTGTGCGGGAAATGTCGGGTGTGCTGCTTGATGAAAGTGGATAACAAAGATGTATCGGCCCAGGTGTGGTACGAGTCCTCTCAGGGTCACTTCATTCTAAGAGGAAAAAAGGAGAAAAAAACAAACAAAAAAAAAAACCTCTCAAGTTGAAGAGCTGTGAATAATTAGAATCACAGAGTAATTAAAGATGAAAAAACAAAACAACTTAGGTGAAATGACAATCTATATTCATACAGAAATTTTCACATGTATGTTTATAGCAGATTTACTTGTAATCACAAAAACTGGAAACAAACCAGATATCTCTCACTCGTAGAATGGGTCGACAAACTGTGGAACAACCACAAATGTTGTTGGAGGGAGGCAATTTGGTACATCTTGTTGGACAACCATTTGGTAGTATAGGTTGGTGCAAAAGTAATTGCAGTTTTGGACCATGAATTTTAAGTCATTATAACTAGGCTCAAACACACCTTTATTAGTCAAAATGGAACCATTATAATTCACACATTTTTGCCAATAAGAAATGTTTGTTTATTCCTGTAGCGTAAAAATCCACGATTCGGGATTCAAGGAACTCTTGGAAAGAATTTTCTGCATCCTTCTGGTTATGGAAGCACTTTCCCTGCAAAAAGTTGTGGAGATGCTTGAAGACGTGGTAGTCAGTTGGTGAGAGGTCAGGTGAATATGGCGGATGAGGCAAAACTATGTAGCCCAATTCGTTCAACTTTTGAAGCATTGGTTGTGCAACATGCAGTCAGGTGTTGTCATGGAGAAGAATTGGGCCCTTTCTGTTGACCAATGCTGGCTGCAGGTGTTGCAGTTTTTGTTGCATCTCGTTGATTTTCTGAGCATACTTCTCAGATGTAATGGTTTTGCTGGGATTCAGAAAGCTGTAATGGATCCGACTGTCAGCAGACCACCAAACAGTGACCATGACCTTTTTGGGGTGCAAGTTTAGCCTTGGGAAGTGCTCTCAAGCTTCTTCCCTGTCCAACACTGAGCTGGTTGTTGTATTCAATCCATCTTTCTTTGCAAGTCACAATCCGATCAAGAAATGGTTCATTGTTGCGTACAGGAAGAGAAGGTCACACTTCAACACGACGATTTTTTTGATTTTCGGTCAGCTCATGAGGCACACACTTACTGAGCTTTTTCACCTTTCCAATTTGCTTCAAATGCCAAATGACTGACCATAGAATGGTTGATGTTGAGTTCTTCGGCAAGTTCTCGTGTAGTTGTAAGAGGATTAGCTTCGATGATTGCTCTCAATTGGTCGTTGTCAACTTCCGATGGCTGGCCACTGTGCTCCTCATCTTCAAGGCTCTCATCTCCTTTGCAAAACTTCCTGAAACACCGTGCTGTATAGTTTGCTAGCAGTTCCTGGGCCAAATGTGTTGTTAATGTTGCAAATTGTCTCCACTGCTTTACAATCCATTTTGAACTTGAATAAAAAAATTGCTCAGATTTGCTTTTTATCTAACATCATTTCCATAGTCTAAACTAAATATAAAATAAACAGCAAGTAATAAGTCATTAGCAAAAAAACATAAAGCAAGAAATGCACATTAAAATTATGTATAACATAACCACAGTTATTTAAGAATGTATTCCAATATCAAATGGCAAATTTCAACAATGCTAAAAACTGCAATTACTTTTGCACCAGCCTAATATTTACCAACGTCAAACACATAACTCAGCAATTGCACTGCTGAGTACATGCCCAACAGAAATGCATATGTTTTGCCAAAAGGCAAGAATGTTCATAGCAGTACTGCTCATAATAACTATGTAATAAAGAGTCTGACTCCATTTTTTTTTGTCTTTTGGAAATAGAGTCTCGCTATGTTGCCCGGGCTAGAGTGCAGTGGTATGATCATAGCTCACTGCGGCCTCAAACTCCTGAGCTCAAGCAATCCCCTCCTGCCTCAGCCTCCTGAGTAGCTGGGAATGCAAGTGCATGACACCACATCTGACTCATTTTTTATTTTGTTGTAGAGACAGGGTCTTGCTATGTTGCTCAGGCTGGTCTCAAACTCCTGGCCTCAAGTGATCCTCCCAGCTGGGCCTCTCAGAGTTCTGGGATTACAGGCATGAGCCACCACACCTGCCATGACTCAATTTTTGATATTTGCCCACTGAAAGCTGTCAGGCTCCATTACTCCCTTCTGCCCTCTGCCCCACACTGGACAAGCTGATAAGAAAGCCCAGAGGCTCCCTCCCTAGGCAAGGGTGGGGAGTTCAAACCACACAACTTCCAGCCCATGGGAGAGGGAGCCCTCCCTGGACTGCCCAGTCCTCCCTCCACACCCACCAGACACAGTAGAGAGCAGAGCATAGCCCTCCTTTTGCTCCAGCTCAGGTGTGAGCCCCGCTCTCCCCAGAAAGCTTCATTGTGTGAATAATAAATCCTTTAATCTGCAAACAACAACAACAACACAGCAATAATAATAAAAGATCATCCTCATCTTTTAGATGAGAACTTGAGCTCTGTCACCTTGCTTTCAACTCATCTCCCCCTACTATTCCAGGCTGCCTTCCCTGTATGAGACCTTAATCAATTTTATCCTTCAGATCTTGTTAACTTCCAAACTTAGTGCAATGTGAACTGGCATGAACCATCTTTGGGATTACAAGGACTGAATACAGGTTGAGTATCCCTAATCCAGACATCCAAAATCCAGAATGCTCCAAAATCCAGAACATTTTGAGCATCAACATGGTGTTCAAAGGAAATGCTCATTGGAGTATTTTAGATTTTCGGATTAGGAATGCTCAACTGTTAAGTATAACATAAATATTCCAAAATATGAAATATTTCAAAATATAAAACACTTCTCATCCCAAGCATGTTGGACAAGGGATATTCAACCTTTAATATCAGAATATTAAGTATATTTCCATAATCCAGAACCAAGAAAGTCCTGTGATTTTATAGTTTACAACGAAAAAATACATTATAATATTTCACCTTCACGCTCTAGCTGATTAATCAATAAACATTCACTGAGAATTTCCTGACTGCAAGGTACTACGTTGGTGCAGTGGGGGATATAAAGACATTTTTCAGCCACAGCCACTATTCTAAAAATCTTACAATCTAACTCGAGAAGAAAACTAATAAACCCAACAACGTCAAACAGCAGCAGCCCACACAAACATGAGGTATCACGATGTGAGGCCTGACAAATTGCCAAAAGATAAGATGTGGATCATGGGGACAGAGCTCAGGAGGGAAAGGGCGCGTCAAGCTGGGGTGGTCACAGGCAGGATTAACCAGACACCTGCATTTCTGGGGTTCTCCACCAAAGACAGGGGAAGTTCTCAAACTTCAGGGGCATCAGAATCACAGGGAGGGTTTGTTAAAACACAGATTGCTGGCCCCCACCCCCAGAGCTTCTGATTTAGTGGGTGTGGGGTGAGGCCTGTGAATCTGCATTCCTGACAAGTTCCCAAGTGATATGGATGCTGCCAGTTCAGGGGCCACACTTAGGGAACCCCTCGTTCAGGAACAGCACACTTCGAGGGGAGTTGTACCTGTGGTGCCTTCAAGGTGACTCCAGTCACAACATCAGCAGAAGGTGAAGGATCCTGGGGCAGACGAGGGACAGGCCCACCCCTTGGGATGTCCAAAATTAATGCCATGGGAGGAGTTTCATGGGCCTGGGAGACACAGGTGGCACTGAAAAGTAGAATATTTTAACATCAACCAAGAACACAGGACTGTCCATCAGTGAAGAGACAGACTTTGAGCATAGGACCATGGGAACGTCAAAAGGATCCACAGGATTCTGGAGATCTTTCCCTAAGGGTAACACCATGTAGTCCACTAGCCACGTGTATTTCAGCCGCCTGTACAATACAACTAGCTAAAACAGAAAGAAAATCCTAATTCTGAAGTAAAATAAGCTAGAAAGAAACTTACTGAAACTTCCCTTTCCCGAGCCAAAATTAATTGTTAAAATGAGATCAATGCAATAAAAATTATTCAGCTCTTGTCATAAATGTTGACATAACACTGTATAAAAGAGAACAAATAACAGCATCTCTCTTAGCCACAGCCAGATTTGCATTGTCTCGGTGGTTCCCATCGTCCTAACCACGAGCACAAGATTTCATGCCTGTGTCTATAAATTGTTTTTGAATCTACAGCAAAATAACCTTACCAAAACCCCAGTGAGCATTAGTTAGCTCATTCTTATGACAGAGTTGTGAGATAGATGTCATTATTTTCATGGTTTTTCAAACGAAGAGCCGCAGACACAGTGATTAAAAGGATTGAGACAAAATGAATCTTTTCAAAAGCTCAGAATAAGGCACAGAGTCCCTGCCCTTGAAAGTTGGGCTTTTTCATGTCCCCAGCTGCTACTGTGTCAGCTTCCTGATATTATGGAATTCTGGAAAGACCTCTAGGCTAAATTATTCAGCTGGTTTTTGTTTGCTTTTTATTTTAAATCCATCACCAGCCTTTAGCACCTTGGTTTATGATCATTTTTGAGTTAAGTATAAGGTAAAAGCATCTCAGTATCACTCAGAGCACAAACAGGGAGAGAGGAAGGACACACATTACCTTCGATTAGCAAATCGCCCATAACTGGCAATGCAGTGCACTTGAGGTCTCACATATTCAGTTGAGAATTCTTCAGTGGGTATGATACAAATTTGATGCTATTGAGCAAATACAAGGCAAGAAGGCACATTGCAGTTATCAGCAAAATCAATGGTATGGTCTAGCACACTCTTTTTAGAAAGCTATAAGTAAAGAATTTATCCAGAAAAATTATAACCATTACTTTAAAGTAGTGAATGTAGCAGGATGGCATGCCCTATAGTATCATTACGTGCAATGAATCCTTTTTACTGTCATGTAGGATCACTGACTACATTGCTGTTGGAATAATTACACAAACAGAACTGAGAACCAAATCCTAGGAAAGTCCCAAAACAACTCTTTTCAGTAACTTTTGGTGGCTGTTTTTTCTCTCCTGCCCTGGGCCAAGGCTGGCTCTTCAGAACCCTTGGCAGGAAGAGGGGAAATGTGGCAGGTGGCCAGAGAGCCTGCTGTTCAAAGAGAGGGCTGGACTGGCACTGCAGGACCCTTCCTAACATGGGAGGACTCGTATGTCAGACACATTTGGACTTTGTCAAAGGAACTGTCTCAAGAGCTAGCTTTTGAGTCAGGTAAGAAACTCAGTCATTAATTTACCAATATATTTCATTTTAAATCAAAAATGTATTACCAGCTTGATTGCAAAGCTATTCAGTAACAACGAAAATTTTTATTGAACACTACTGAGATTAGGGGGTCTTGCAAGTCCAAGACAGACAATGCTCCTGCCCTCATGGAGCTTGTATTCTGGTCAGCCTTGACTCTCACTGACATTGGACTCTTTCAAAAAGGGCAAGCCTATGCTTAAATGATAAAGATTCAGCCCCATTGTAATTTCCAAAGATGAAGGGATTAGATGCACTTGGATTGCTATGTTTAAAAAAAGAGCTGCAATTTTATAATGATAATTTAAAAAAACTGAATTCCAGCTACTTCTTGAGAGCAAGGTCAAAGTTTTTAATACTGTCAGCCACAAATATTTAAAACACATTAGTACAGGCTGGCCTGGCATTTCCCTGGGTGTGATACATGCTTAATATTAGCAGTAACAGGAAGTTGCTTCACCCTTAGATAATCTTAAATTCCCTGAGAATTATTGTAAATCTGGCCACCCCTTCCTAGCCAGATCCCATTGCCTCTGTCTTTCATAATTCTCAATGCTCAAGTTGTGCCTTACAAGGAAGGACACAAAGGTTATTTTAAACTTTGAAATTGTGATGAAATTTACCAAGAAGCTGATAGAGATAATAAAATAGTAAAATGGGAAAGAAAATAAACAATAACCAATGGCATTTCTATACTCCAGCAATAACAAATTAGGAAATATAAGATGTTTTATTCATCATAGTAGGAATGAATAAAAATTAATGAAATGGGAACTTGTGAGATGCGTTTAAACTTGATGACTAAACTCTATGAGGCAGTATCAAAAAGGCTCCAACAAATGAAGGGGCAAGTCAGGTTCAGATGGGAAGAACAGATATTAAACTAGCAATTCTTCACAGGTTAGTTTTATAGATTGCATTTATAATTTTATAGATGCAATCCCAGTCAAAGTTTTAATAAGCTTTTAAAAAATATAGATATCAATAAAATGCTTCTAAAACTCAACAGGCAAAACAGAAGTGTACCAGAAGGAATTGGGCCATGTGCGCCTTGAGCTGGACGTCTGCATCTGCCAACAGCTCGTACACAGCGATGCGGCCCATGCGATCAATCACAGCGCTGCGGCAGAGGAAGCTGCAAGAGGGAAAGAGTTTCCTTAGCCTGACTCCCGGAGTCTCCCTCATTTTGCACTTCCCTATGCGGGGAGAGAGGGGGGCCGATTGTTCTTGGTTCCTCCCGCTTATACCCAGATGCACAATAGAGAATTTCCCCGCATAATGAGTTGAAGAGGGATGCAGCCCATAGTCTCCGTGGGGAAAAGACCCTTCCCTCTGCCGTTCTCGTTTTCCACTCAGCTCCAATGGAACACTTGGTTTAGTCATCATACTCAGGGCCAGTAATGGCATATCTCTAACACATAGCCAGTATTCTCAGGACCATTTGCAATTAAAGTCACCCACTAGCCTTGCAGCGACCATCCCACGCCAAGTCAGTAAGCATGGCTGGCCTTCCTCGATGTTGGGGGACACCCAGCATTTGCCTCTGAAAGCTCAGTCTGTTCACGGTTCTTCCTTCATTTCTACCAGTGGTGTCCCTTCCCTCCATCACATCAGGTGAGGTATAAAGTTCAGGAACACTTAAAAGTTCACAGTTTTGAATCAAAGACTACAACTCTGATGGTAAAACCCATAAGGGAAGTTTTTGTTTTTTTTTTTTTTAGTGTATTTCTGACTTCATATTCTATAGCACATTTTCTATCTGTAAATATAATTTGGAAGTAGTGTCATATGAAAACAAAATGACCATCTCTGATAAATATTTGTAATAATTTAGGCAGTGACTTTTTTGGTGAGGATTAAAATGAGATAAAATATATAAAGAGGCAAGTGCAATTTGTGGTATATATTGGAAACTTAATATATTTTTTCTTTTTCCTTGTGTGAGTGTATATGTGTGTGTGTGTGTGTGTGTCCATTAAAACACATTCCTTTTGGATTCAAGCATAATCCTGGGAGTTAAATATATTAAGTGATTCACTTATTTAGCATTATCTTTATTCTATATTTAATTCTTACTGAGAAATAGACTAACAGTAATAACTGGATTGATTTAATCATTAAGTGTCATTTTTCTTATGGAAATCAGATTTTATTTACCACAGCACTATTTTGAAAAGTGGTATTTCTATTAGCACTGCTGCTATTATGGTGGAATATTATTTTTTTGACATCATTAGAACTCACTTGAGAAATGCTAGGGAAAGTTGAAACCTCAGCAGGAGATGCTGCAATGTTGAAAGAGCCAGTCATTTGAAATAGGTTTTTATAGGTCAAATATTTTCCAATTGCACCATATTTTTCGGACCCCCATACTTGTAGCCTGTTCATTTTCACTTGTCCACATGACAGGCAAGGAAGAGAAAATGGAAGTGTTTTAGCAAAAAGATACCCTGGGACTTTCCTGGGAGTGGTTAAATACAATAGTCTAATACAATACCATCGTGAGATTCTAAGGATAGAAATTCGTGAAGCAGAACTTTGGTGTTGTCACATTCAGAGCCAAAATGATCTGCAGAGTGACATGCAGTTCACCCGCAATAACTCCATGCAGACAAAGGTCATGAAACAATATTCATGGAATCCAGCAAGGGTGATCTTTATTTCTTTGGTTTTGAAACCCCTCCTCTCCTTGGCATAGATATTCTCAGAGCTCTTCTGAGATGATTCAGAGGGTCACCAGGGTCATCATGAATATTTCCTCCTGTCCCCTTAGCCATCTCCACTGTGTGTGCTGTGAGACAGGAAGTTAGCCACAGGATCTGGAGGACGAAGGAGTCAGAAGCTGACCTGGGGGGTGGGCTTGGATGGACGTGGTGTGGAGAAGCCCTGCCCCAGACCCTGGGGCTGACAGTCTCCAGGCCTCCGGTGACGTGGTGACCCACCCACCTGGAGTGTCTGTTCCAGTGCTTGCCAATGTCACCTATAGATGCAGCTTATATTTTCAGATAATGACAGAACATTCTGGAGAACTCTTTTAGGCCCATCTCATGCTCCTGTTAAAAATCCAAATACGATCATGTCCTTTGGTTTCTCTATCATCATCCCAGAGACAAAGCCTTCACAGCGACTACGCAGGGTTGTTGAGGGCATGGCGTTAATTCTAGAACCATTTATCAAGTCTCACAGAAGTTTCCATTCCAAGCTACTAAAAGTAACTCTTTTCATAAGTCTTTTTCATTTTCACAACAGGGAAAATGTCCAACTTCTTCAGGTCATCTTGGGTTTGACAAAAAGCAACATGAAATGTTGGTAATAAAATGTTCAAGGTGTTGGCCAAAAACTAGATGGGTTTACTGCAGTTCTCCACCCGCTGTTTCAAGGGACTCCGACTTGCAGTGCCATTTATTAAACAATTAATTTCATGTGGAAACACCCCTTGGGCTGATTCTTTAATTAAAGCATGCTCTGAACATTTGCATGTATCTTGAAATATGCAAAGAAAATCATTTTAATAAACCCCTGTCAGCGCTCTTGGAAGAGAAGAACTTCATCAGGGCAAATTTTTAAGTCTTTTGTTGGTTACAGCTCTTTTAGAATTTGTTTAGAATAAAGCCATTCTTTTCATGTCCAGTTTTTTCATCTGACAATCATCAAACATTCATTGTCCTCAGTTCTGAGGGTGGGTGTGCACCTCCTCACGTTATCGAGAACCAGTCTTTTCCTTATGCCACGCACACCTGTACTTGGCACAGCCTTTGAGGTGAGAGCACCGAGTTCACTGACCCACACCAGAGGGACAGAGAATCAAATAAAGAGGTTGTGCTGCTTCATGTGAATCTGAACCCAGTTGGCAGGTACAGCACACAGCTGTTTAAGAACATGCAACATTTTCAAGATGCTGCCAACAGAGAAGACTCCTGGTACCCACGGTGGGGATAGTGTTGGACCACAGGACTATTCACCTGCGTGTTTTCAAGATCTGCCCCAAAAAGGAAACAACTTTTCAATGCAAATAAAAACCAATGTTCCCAAGGCATATTTCTTAACTGTTCTGTGACAGAGGAGTTCCCGGGGGCGGGGCTGATTACCTGTACGTGCAGCTGTATATGTTCACCCGGCCTGCTAGAACAGACCCGGGGCTCTCCACTCTCACATCAGCCACAAACATCTGGGCTGCCTTCGTGGAATACTCGAGCATGACCACGTAGTGGCCGACCTGTGGCACACGCAGTCGCAGATGCAATTCCACCTGCCAGAGAGGAGGAGCAGACAGATTGTCACCAACATGAAACATACCAGCTACACTTACACATCCGATGGCGAAAAAAGAGCTAAGAAGACACTCTGGAAGCACTTCTATAGTCATCTTAGTGAGAAATATGGTCCCATAAGGAGGGATGTCAGATAAAATACATGGTGCTCTGTTAAATTTTACATTGAGATAAACAACAAATAATTATTCACTGTTTATCTGCACTTCAAAATGTAACGGGGCATCCTGTATTTTTATTTTCTAAATCTGGCAACCCTATGGAGCACAGGGGTTTCTATTCTTTCTCCCCAGGAATGTTTCAGCTACTAGTTTCTCAAGGTAAAAGACACACTGAAACTGGAAGTAAAAAGGAATCACCAGTGCAGGATAAGAGGGATGGAAGTGTGCCTTGAGACTCTTTGTTCTTTAAAAAAGAAATTTTAAATTATGTGAATGGAAATAATGTCAAAGTGACACATACACCCTACTCTGGGATAATGACTATTACTAGCTCGGTTTTCATACATCCAAATTATTTTCTATTCCTGAATATGTACACACATATTTTGTTTTTTTAAGAACAGCTGTGATCGTAGCAACTTGGGATGCTTGTGCACTACGGTGACAGAGACCATGTGGCCTGCGAAGCCCAAATTATTTACTATCTGGTTCTTTACAGGAAAAGTGTCTCCTACCCCCACCCCCATACCACCTATTGGTTAGGAGCTTGGCGTCTGGAATCAGACTGCCTCCAGCTGTGTGAGCTTGGGCAAGTTACTTGACATCTGTATGCCTCCTGTGTAAAATGGGGATAATGATAGTGCCCACGTCTTAAGACTGTTATGAGGATGAAATGAATTAATACATGTAGGGCTTTTAGAATGGTATTTGGCACAAAATAAGCATTATAAAAACATTGATGATTATAATTATGATTATTGCTTTTTTTCGCTTGCTGGTATTTCAAGTGTCTTTATCAGCATATACAGATACACTTCATTTTTCTAATCACTGCCTAGCATCCCATAGTAGGAATATAAAACTATTTAACTAATTTCCTATCGATGGACACTTAGTTGTCTCTAACAACATGTAATGCTATCCAATCATCACCATGTGTATATTCTCATGCTAATATGTCTGTAACATTCCTAGAGTTGAAATTGTCGGGTCAAAGTGTGTGTGCGTATTTAATACCTGAGCCAATATTAGAACTTCATTCCCTAGCAGAGTGACCCACCTCAGCCCAGAAGCTCAGGCCCAGGTGAGCTTCACCACACTTGATTAAAATGGTCCCCCCTCTTCTTGGCTTCAGGTAACTCATATTCACTGTTCTTTCTGAACAGCTCTGAATCATATAACTGCTATTTGCCATAGTGATTTTTCTATTGCTGAAATAATAGAAAAACTTCCTTCAGGAAAAAAATGCAGATTATCCACACCAATTCTGACTGTATGCTATAGAGTGAAATATGGCACTGCCACTGGTCCACATGGAGAGGTTATTGCCAGCATTTCTCCCCTGGGTATCTCCAAATAACGGCTTAGCTGTCTTTACCCCACCACGAAATACTCTCACGTTAACGACGTACCACGTTCTCTCCTAGAAGTTATTACTGGCTGCCAGTTCTACCACAGCACTCCATTATAAATTTCTACTATTCTGTCCACTCTGATTCCTAAGGATTGATTTTTGGAAGACTTGTTAGAATAAATCAAAATTCACTTGATGGGAAAAGCTGGTTTTGAGAAACTCAAGACAAAAGACATAAAAGATGGCAAACAGAAACTTCATTATATGCTGTTCTTATCAGTTATTTGTCTTTACAAAAGCGGAATTTAAACAAAACCAGTGTTAAACTAGAGGAATCTTTCTGGTTTTGTGGCACAGAACTGCATTCTCCTACTTATTAGTGTTCCAAGATAAAGATGTGGAAGGTGGGTTTATCAAATCTGATGCTCACACAAAGCTAAGAAGGATAACTAACAAGTCCAATCTCAATATGAGGATTCAAATGATTTGGCCAACAACCACTGCTGAACATCTATGTTACGCTATGCCAGGTGATGGGCACACAACGGGAGGCAAGGCAGACATGGTCTCCGCCCTCAGACTGACTTTAATCCAATAATTAGATAATTAGACAAATACTGTGTAAAATTACATGTGTGATAAATGCTGTGCAGAGGTGCTGTGGAAACGTGTAAGACAGGGGCCTGAGCTGGTCAGGGAGGTGAGGGAGAGAAGGCTTCGCTGAAGAAGCAGCAACTTAGCTGAGCATGGAGGACAAGGAGCAGATAACAGGATGTAAGGGGAGGGAAGAGCATTTGGGCAGAGGGACCAGCCTGCAGTAGGAGGCTACACTACAGTACATAAGGCTGTAGGGTCCCCCACACTGCAAGTCCAGGAGTCTGAAGGCAGGCCAGAGTGGCCGAGGAACAGAGCAAGAGGGGCTCTGATAAAATTGGGAGGTAGGAAGGGCATGTTAAAATGATCTCTGTCCTAAGAGCAATGAGATGCTCTTGTAATCTTTCAATCATTGTAGGGGGGGCAGGCGTGATGATCAGATATTCCCATCAGAACACGCGTGCTGGCTATAGTATGGAGAATGAATCGGGAGGTGCAGTGGGCCAGAGTTGATGTGGGTGAGTTAATTAGGAGGCTACTGCAAGATCTTCATGAAAGATGGTGGTATATTGGACAAGGGAGATAGAAGGAGATTTTCAAGAACAGATTGGGACACAGACTCGGGGATAGATTGGCTTTGGTGGGGGAAGGAATGTACGAAGCCACAGATGACCCTAGGAATTGTGGTTTGTGCAATGAAATGGATGGTAGTAGCATCGACTTAGGTAGGGAACATTGCAATGGAATTTGAAGTGGCTTTGAGACATCACAGAGGTAATGTCAAGATGGAAGGTGGATCTGCTGCCCTGCATATAAAAGGAGAGGTAGGACCGGGCATACGAACAGGGGAGTTAAGCGTGTGAAGCTGGTGTCTCATACGGCATAAGTGAGAGTGGTTAGAGAGAGAATACAGAGCAGTGAGACAAGGCCTAGGACTGAGCCTTGACAAATTCTAACATTTCATGGCTAGACAGGAGAATGAGCCTGTAAATGATATTTTGGCAAAGCAGCCAGAGAGGTAGAAAGAGAACCAGATCACTCTTAAATTATGAAAAACAAGAGAGTCTTTTAGAACATAGGGGAGGGTTCGGCAAGTTTTGAAAGCTGATGAGAACTTAAACAGATGAGGACTGAAACATACACATTGGATTCAGTGACAAGGATATCATTGGAAGCCTTGGCAAAAAAATTTAATGGAGTGGGAGGTGGAAGCCAGACTGAAGTGGGTTGAGGTGTGAGCAGCATAGAAAGAATTAGAAACAGGGGTGCAGACAATTCTTTGGAGAAGTTTCTTTGAAAAGGGGAGAAGAATTATGGATCAGTGTCTGAGCTGTGGGAAAGGAAAGGAGGATTTTAATAAAAATAGGTTAGAATTTAGCATTTTTAAAAGATGGGTGACTTCCAGTTCAGCTGACACAGAGAATTCATGTTTGCTCTTCTGCTCCAATGGACAGCAACTCTGGATAAACTGTTTTAAAAGAAAAACAAAAAGATCCATTTGGGATCAAAAGTAAATGGGCAATAGAATATAAGTAAAATGGCACTGGGGCTTAAGTCCCAAGCCTGTTGTCCTCTGGGTCTAGAAGCAGCTGTTTGGGTCGGTAGTTCAGCTCACATAGAGTAAAGAGAACTAAAAATGCTCCATAAGAGACAGCGGC
The DNA here is from genome assembly GCF_020740605.2 of Lemur catta. Classification (NCBI taxonomy): domain Eukaryota; kingdom Metazoa; phylum Chordata; class Mammalia; order Primates; family Lemuridae; genus Lemur; species Lemur catta. Next base: position 16,684,726 of record NC_059143.1, on the reverse strand, counting down.
CAGATCGAGGCCCAGTTTTTGAAGCCAAGGAAGAGGGTTCCATCTAATCGTGAAAAGAAGCTAAAAATGATATTGCTGCCAATCCACCACCTGGGTTAGGGCTTTTTAAGAAGCTGTGGAATTTGGAAACCAAAGATCAAACATCTGACCTCATGACAGGAACTGAGATAAGCCATCTACCCACTCAGTATTTCAATCTGCCCTGTCTTCACTATCACAACAACAGAGGTGCACATTGTAATGGCCGGCTCTGGGCTAAGGTCCAGTTGACTAGGTAACACACTGTAAAACTACCAGGCTGAGATAGGTGTAGAGAAAGAGGGAGGATAAAAGCCTCTCATTTGAAATAAGCCAATATGCCTTCAAACAAAATTTCCAAACATATAAAGAAATCTGTTATGAAGAAAGGTAACAGAATCATCAATTACAAGATGAGTTCACTTCCAATAACATGAATTTTATGGAATAGTCTGTCAAAGACTTTAAGTGCCCTGGTCCATGATCTGAAATTCCCCCACTCTGAAAACGAAATTAGTTTTATAACTTTTGTGATGGTAAAACCTAATCTAACCAATCATCATTTGCTGGCAAAGTCTGACCTGAGCTGATATAAGTCTATGTACATAGACTTCCTGTATCCGTCTTGGTGTGCCTAGGCATGCTTTTCACCGGAGAAAGGTTAACTGGTTTGACTGCAGAGTGTTGCTCCAGACCTCACTGGAGATGTTCTCTTTTTAAAAATCTTAAAAATTCCTAATTTCTGAAATATACCTCGATGTAAGGGCTTTAGGATATTCAAAAAGATAAAAGGAGTAACTTCCACTAAAAAGTACATGACATTGTGAAACAAAAACTGGCAGAAAAGATAAGAAAAAGTAAATATGAGAAAGAGTCAATCAAAAGCTTTAAAATTAAAAGTATAAATTAAACTGAATCAATAAACTGGATAAATTCCAGACCAGAGCTAGTGAAATAGAATATTTATGTATTATAAAAGAGTCTTGAGGAATTCACCCAGAAAGAAGCACAAAGAGCCAAAGAGTTATAAAAATATGAAAGAGCAAACAGGCCACTTCTAAAACAAGTGAGCCTCTCATCGATTCAAGTATTCAAAAGAGGGTTAAGTGAATATAATATATTACAAAGATAATGCAGAAAGAATTCTTTCACAGGAAGGGAAATCAGATTAGTTCTAAGGCCTCTTCTAACTCCATAAGTCTCTGAATTTTAGCACAAGGGTCTGTAACAGCACTGTCCACTAGAACTTTCTGTGATGACAAAAATATTCTATAATCTGTGCTCTCCAATAGGGTGGTCACTAGACATATGTGATTACTGAGCACTGGAAATGTGGCTAGTGCAACTGAGGAACTTATTTTAAACTACATTTAAACTTAATTAAGTTTATACAGGTTGAATATATCTTATCTGAAATGCTTGGGACCAGAAGTGCTTCAGATTTTGGACTTCTTTTGCATTTTGGAATATTTACATTCTATTTACCAGATGAGCATCTCAAATCCCAAAATACAAAATACAAAATGCTCCAATGAGCATTTCCTTTGAGCGTCGTGTTGGCCCTCAAAAAGTTTTGTATTTTGGCCAGCACGGTGGCTCACATCTGTAATCTCTGCATTATGGGAGGCCAAGGCAGGAGGATTGCTTTAGGCCAGGAGTTTGAGACCAGCCTGGACAACATAGAGAGACCTCCCACCTCTACAAAAAAATTTTTTTTAATTAGCCAGGCATGAGCCACCATGCTCAGTGCTGTGGCTCTAAGCTAAATCAAAGGTGAGGATCCCTCTTGATGAGTCATCAGCATCACTTCCTGGAGGTTAGCCCTTCGCCACTGTACCTCCCCGTTGTCTGGGTAACACACACACACACAAATACACACACAAACACATACATATATGTGTATTTCTGTATGTGTGTGTGGATTTTATGTATATATGTATGTATGTAAAAACCTACACCTATATACGTGTGTGTATGTACATGTACATGCACACAGCATAGACAGGGAGATACAAACGTGGTATGAGAATGGAGTAAGGGAAGACCATTTTGTTTTTCATTATGCATATGCATATTGTTTTACTTGTCACAACAAGTTTATCAAGTTTATTTCATAGAATACAAATTCTAATAAAATGAAATGAAGACCACACTTAAGAAATATATATAAAATCCTTTAACTGCTACCTTCAAAATGTTAGGAACATAGTTCACAGAAGTGTACATATCTAAATATTCAGTTAAAATTAATTCCACGTATATTTTCACTTCACAAATTTAATCCCTCAAATGTACATTTTCCTCAAAGGTATAAAACAGAGAACATTATAGAAAAAGTAAAGAACGAAAATATAGTGGAGAAAGCTTTTTCCAGTGTCTTCATTTCGAGGTGCTGTGCTGTGTTATTTGATATACTGTACTTCTAACTCAAATCTTAAATTTGGTTATGAGGCTCAAAGAATTCCTGGAAAAGGAGCAAGGGCAAGACCTGTAGCAACCTGTTCTCCAAGCCATGAGGTAGATGCCTTGGGGTGTAGCAGTTCCGGATTCTAAACTCAAGGAATTCAGCTGTTACAAATTGCTTAGCCTAAGGGGTTGAACAGTCAGTGAATGTGGTATCCTTTTAGGGTAAGCTGTGCGGTTTCTGGAAGCCTTTTAGACTGAGTCTAATCTGTCTTTTAAGAGAGATCCTGCCCTGAATCAGGTAGAACAGGATGCCCCCTTGTAAGTCCAGGTAACCAAAAGAAAAGGATTCTATGGTTGCCCCATCCCCTGCCTTGTCTAGAAAGTGCTCAAAGAACAAGCTGAACATGGCTTCAAAGTGTGTACCATCCAGCCCCAGCCCAGAGAACTCAGCAAATGTTGATTAACACCTCTGAGAAATTCTACCAGCTTCCCCTGAGTTTGAGAAGCAACTGTGGCCAAGGGTTTTCAGCAGACACAGATGGAGAGGTAGGAATAGCTTTGACAACAAATAAAAGGCTGTCCCACCTCTCTCCCGCTGAGGTCCACCATGACGGGGTGTGCGGGTGTGGGCTGTCGCACTGCCAAGGGTCTTGGCTGTCCCTCAAGCAGGAAGTGTCTGGCCTCACAAGCCAGGGTGCAGGGGAATCTGGTCACTGGCAAATGCTGGTAAAGCAAGCAACTTCAACAACAATAACAACAACAAAATCAACAGTCACAACTGAGAACACGAAACGAGATATCAAAGTGCATCTCCAACCACTCTTAGCCATTCAATTCACTCATTCATTCATCACTCCTTTAACAAATTCTTACTAAGTGTCAACTACAGAAATTAAGCAATAAATTTTCTTCTGCATGAAGAAGGGAAGAAACAAATGTCCACAAACCCAAATTCTAGTTTAAGCTCTTCCCCTCACCGGATGCATGACCTTGAGGGTGTTACCTGGGCCTGCACCAGCATTACCACACGCTAGAGCATGGTGGCCACTCCTAAACCAGCTACGGTGTGCAAAAGGCTTTGTGATTCAAACTTGAAGGACACAGGTAAGATAGGGAAGAAAATCACAAATAATTATCCGGAGCCCCAGCCTGCAGCTGGGATCCTGAGCCCTCTCATGAACCCTTGCATTAAAGGCTCCTCATTTAGATGCCCCACCGACAATGCTGCGGCTGCACCTCCTGTCCCGTACTAACTTTTCCTGGGGAGATCCTGCAGAGGCACATGGCTCTGTGACTGGCAGCTGGAGGGCAGATGCTTCATAGTAGTCCCTGGGGAGCAGCACCAGGTAATCCTAGTAAATAAAGACCAGAAAGACAATTATTCATTTTGATGGTAGCCCTGCTTTGGTAATATCTCCAACATGCTAGTTAAATAAATAATAACCAGGTGAAGCCGCTAGTTAAACTCTCCATATCAACTGCTTTGTTCTTCGTGCTGACTCACGAGAACACCCAAAGCAACTCCTCATCAGAGGTTGTTTATGCATTGGAGAGAAGCTCCTCAGTGTGGATGGTTTTATCTTTCATTTCTCAGGAGAAATTTGACTGTCTCTTCCAGTTTGTTTACAAATTCAAACATTTACAAAGACAGCAAATTGTCAATGGGTCAAATGTTCCTTGGAAATGCCGGTTGTCTCCGTCAGTACAGAACACTGCACGTGGATCTCGTCTGATGGCTTCCTGCCCCCACACCCGAGCAAGGCTCAACTGGCAAGGTATAAAAAGTGATGCTTTGTGATCTGGTGACTCATAGGAGGGAACTGGCCTGCTGCCTGTCCCAGAAATGAGAGGAAGAACATGTTCCACTGAATGTGCCAAACAAGCCCACAACGTAAATTCAGCTAAGCAGCTCTTGAGGAAAGAGCAGAGCTCCAGGCTTCTGAGATGTGGATGACTGACAGCTCCCAGCCGTTCTGGCAGCACCAGATATCTGCAGAAAGAAGCGAGGAGGGGATGTTTGCCTCAGCTGAGATGAGGCTCATGCACCGACCTCAGAGAGAAATGTACGGGAGGGGAAAATTAGGAGATCGTGGCTCAGGGGACTCAGAGTGAGTTTTCATTTTTAAATAGTTATTGTTATATGTGTAAGTTTCCTAGGTTGGAACTGTATGTTCTCATTACTTTATGGTCCCATAGATCCTAGAAAAGGAAAGGTTGATAATAAGTGTTCAATAAAATATTTTTAGAGAAAATGAGATCATAATATGGAGGCATACATACGTATTAATACTACTGCATAATCGCTCAGACTAAATGTCATTAAGCATCTTCCATGCCTAGGTAGGAACTTTTATATTGTAATTCTTCTTCCCCTTAGTCCAACTTTGTACCCATTTTCGGTATGAACGGAATTTTCCTCTTCCTCATTTCTAACACTGTGAAACATTCTTAAGCTTTTTAACACAGTAAAGCTTTCTGCTAACAAGATGCAAGAACAGGGACTTCTTGTTCTTCTTATGCTATCTTGAACGGACAGCAGAAACCTTCACGTTATCTTTGTAGGATCCCAGATTTGGGAAGGGCCTATTAGAATAAGTATTGTCCCTGCTGTATGGAAGAGGAAACTGAGGCAGGATTGGAATTAAGGGACTTGCCTAAGATTTGCTAACATGATCAATCAATGAAGTTGGGCCAGAAGGAAAAGCTTTATTTTTTCCATTCCAGGCACATGAAACCAAGCTTTTCCCAAATATTTTCTTTTGAAAAGACCTTGCTATAAACTAATGCAGGCCTCAAAGCACACATCAAAGAGGGCCGTCTCAGAGAACAGGCTTCTCTGGCTGTTCCATTAGTGTTTGAGACACAGCCTTTGCCTTGATGAAGAGTTGTTTGGGGAAGACAATGTGGGAGGGGAGACTACTGCCTGGGTTTATGGTAGGAGAAAGCAGGAGGAGTGTCACAGAGAAGCACTGGCGCCTGCAGCCTCTTCCTTCTCTTGCCACCACTGAGAACGTCACTGAAATTAGGGTCTTCTCATCTTCTAGATCCTTCTGCCTTTGCTGTTCACAATCCCCAGACAGGCTTATGTTTATAGACATCCTTTTGATTCGTGCTTGAAAATCCCAAACGTGCTTTTGAAGGGCAGGGACACGTGCTCATGAAGGTATTGCATTTGTTCTGATAACATTGAGTCTTTTTTTTCTTTGTGGAGGAGAAGGAAAAAGGAGTTTATTAATTTGCTGGCAAATGAGGAGGTTATCAGACTTCCATCTCAAAGTACCAGTGTCCTGCCTCTGAGCAGAAGTACAGAGCTTTTAAAGGTTCTGATTAGTCCCATAATCCCATCTCTGGCTAAAATGATCTCGTGACCTCCAACTGGGCAATTCCCCCGAGCCACCTCCTGTGGCACAAAGAGTAAAGGACACTGTCTTGCCCCTCCTGACCACTGGCCTGAGGTAGTGATGTAGGTTTTAGTTCTCAAAAAGGGTGAAAGAGTTTTGAAGAGACAGAAAACATTTTTCCCCTTTTGCAAGCCATTTTCTGTTACATATTCCCCACTGTCAATTTTTACCCTTCCATGTCTATCGGAGGAAGGGCGATGGAGTCATCAAGCTACTTCCTGCTGGATGTGGCAATGTTTTAGATGGAAGGTTTATACTTATTTATGTCATTACAAAGTTTTGTCAATAGATTGACAACAACAAATTACCAGGTGAAAAAGGGCATAAGCAGCAACTACAACTGGGAGGACTGACAAGGCAAGATGGAGGGTACCTGTTAAGAGAGATTTTACCCCACTTGGTATCTAAGACACCAATAGGACTGTGGGTCCTTCCTGTCACCTTGCACACAATGTCTCATAGAGGGCTGGGTAAGAAAGAAACATGGGACCTCTGAATGTGGAGCTATTACTTGCACCCTGTAGGTGATCCAAGAGACCGGCTTCTGCAAATTCAGAAATCATGTACGGAAATACTTGCACTGAATGAGGTTTAGGGTAACACACCCAGCAGCAAGACAGATCAACAGAAGACGCGATAGCCCAGGGATATCCTCATTAAAGAGTTGTCCTTCTATCCTCCGCTACCAAGGAGGATCCATTATCCCTCTTGTGAAATGTCCAGGGCTCCTCGGAGTGTGCTCCTGGGTCCTACTGACGGTGGGGGTGCCTGCTGACATCCTCGCTGTAGGAGGAGGAGCCGCTGAGCCGTCTCTGTGCCTGTCTGTCCACGGTGTCCCGCCATTCTCTATCTGCTCAGCCTCGTTCCCGAGACTGCTGATGTCCGTCATCCTGTCATCCTCCGAGGCCTGCTCCTGTTCTGTGCTGGCGTACGTGTGCAGGAACGCGGTGAAGGCCCTGTCTCAGCCAGCAGCTCCTGGAACTTTGAGCCTTTCTGAGGGTTTTTGTTTGTCTGGGGTTTTTTTATTTATTTATTTATTTATTTTTATTTTTTTTGTCCAAGAGAAGCTAGTTGGAAGGATATAAAAGATACTTCAAGTTTGTTTCTATGTCATTTGAGGGCAAATGTCACCACAGGTTCCTTGGGTGGGGGCTGGATGGTTCCTGTGTCTAAAACCACCTATGATTTTGATATCCTGTGGGCACTGTGGGTCACGGTCTTAGATGGGACCATCTCTAAGGTGGGACGAAGCCCACAGAGCTCTCCATTCAGAACTAAGTCTTACCAGGAGGACTCCCTCTGCCTTAATACAAGCAATCCATGTCCCCGGTGTGATCGAAAATGTGTCTGCAAAACCATTTCCAGGGATGGTGACAAAGGCTGGCTCCTTACTTGGTAGGAAGATGATCTCTTTGCTTTGAGCAGCACCTATCAGAAATACAAAGAACTGCTTAAGGCATTTTCCTATCAGTCAGTGTTATGATTTTAGATATTCAGTTTTTCAGTTTACATTTTAAAAAGTTGAAGGTGGTTTACTAATCATATGTACTGATCAGATTTATTGATCTTACTTTTTTAGTATGTATGTACATATGCAGAGCCATATGTATAAAATAGACTAGAAAGATACCGATAAGATGTTAGCAATGCCTATCTATGCTGGGCTTATGGATAATTGTTTAATTTATTAAGTAAGTATATTAATATATAAGCTGTTTAGGAAAGTCTCTTGCATATAGTAAGTGTTCAATATAGTACATTAGCTACCAAATTATTTTCTTATTTTTATGTGGTTTTTTTTTTTTAGAGATGGGGTCTCACTATGTTGCCCAGGCTGAAGTGCTGGGGCTATTCACAGGTAAAATCATAGCACACCACAGTCTCAAACTTCTGGGCTCAAACAATTCTCCTGCCTCAGCCTCCCAAGTAGCTGGGACTATAGTATATGTGATTTTTAAATTTAAATTTTAATTTTAACTTTTATGAATGAACTTGCATTCATTTTGTAATAAGAAAAATTTTGTTTTTCTGGACACAATGCGTTTTCTTCTGCATTAAACAAAAAGAGGATCTTTTGCAAAAGGTTCAGAAACAAAACTGCTGCAGCTGAGTTCAGTGGAAACTTTTTCTTCAAAGAAACGTCTACTCCAGATCCTTGTCTTCACTCTCATCCTGCAAACATCTAGGGGGCCCACTATGTGCCAGGCTTGGAACTAAGTTCTGGGGAGAAGGCAGTGAACATCGTAAGCATTGCCTTTGCTCCCTGATGGTGGACAGGGGAGGTGAGGTACACAGATTAGAAAACAGGAGAATATGGCAGCGTTTGCACAGTGGTGTTTGGAAGAAGGCATCAGTTACCATGGCAATACATAACACCGGCTCCTAACGCAGACTTGGAGGACAGGTGTCCTGGAGGACGAGGAAACAAACCAAAATGTCTGCCAACTGCTTGGGTTAACAGAGGGCAGACGGCTGGTGCTATTGTCACCGAGGAGCAGAGTGATCTGTGAGAACAAGTTTGGACTCTGAAGACTGGTCTACAAAGAGCAGTGGTGCACTTAGGCAATTCACTAAACCTCTCAGCTCTGTTTCCTCTTCAACTCTCTTCAATCTAGACACTAAAGCACCCTGTAAGTGACAGAGTGAGCCTGCTCATTCTTCCTGTTGGTTAATCAACCTCCGGCTACACACACCTGGCTGATACAACTTGGAACAATGTCACTTCTTCCCCCAATTCTGACTGCCACGGGTGCTAAACAAAGACGCATACATCTTGATCCTAAATTAGATTTCCATTGGTGCCATTCTGTGTCCTTGTGGTATTTCAAATGCTTTCCAGAATCTGTTTCCAGGACAGGAAGAAGTCCTGAGTCCATGCGGAACAGACATGCTGTGCTCTCTTCTGTGTCCCTATGCCCACAGAACGCCTCACGCTCAAGTGAGGATTACAGCTCCCTTCAGGAGTCCTGTTGGGCTTCGTGCTTCACAGCACTCACGTTAAAAATTCCTATCCTTGCCTGTTTCTCCTTGAATGGCTTGGTTTGCTTGAAACAATGGGAGAATTTAGGGCAGTATGCCAAAGTCTCTCAACCCCAAAAAGGTGATGCTTACCTCACCATGAATGAGTTATAAATTATTAATAGCTTTGCTCAGTGAAGGTATCATAACCTCTGGGGTTCAGCCAAGGTATGTGGGTTGTTTTATCGATTTTTTAACATGACAGTTAATGATAAATTTAATAGCAAAATTTAAATAAGCAGACTGTTTAGAGAATGAAACAGTAACAAAAGACATAGCAGCTAGACAAGTGTCTAATCAGACTATATGCCAGGCTTAACGTTTTCTAGGGATGATCAACTTTGTGAAAATTGGAGAAAATGTTTCACTACTCGATCACTTCTTAATCGAAAAGAGGCTTGAAATTTTACCTACCTGCCTTCGCCCAGGATGGATAAATAGTAATATGGCCAGATACTGCTTCGGTTCCAGGGTTAACATATCTCAGAATAACTCGAAACAAGGAGAGATTTGACTTCCCCACATTCAATATTATTCTTACATCATTCTGCAAAATACCCGAAAGCCATAAAGTATAGAAAAAACAACTGGTTAACAGACATGCTAGCCAAACAGTGACTTTAGTACAGTTTCACTATTTGACTTACACACACACACACATTCACACCCACTCAACAAGCACTGAGTAACTTGTGGAAGATGGAAACAGGCAAGCTTAACAATGAATGAAAATCACTTACAAGGAAAGTTACAGTGAAATGCACTCCCTCAGCAACTCAGATCGTCTTTTGAGCCTTTTTGTAATCAGGCAGACAGAGCGGAGTATTAGATGGACTAGTTTAAGAAAGCCACAGTGACAGGGACAACCATCACTGGCTAGGAAAGATATAAAGGCAGAAGAGAAGGAGAGGAAAGTATATTATTTCATACCCACACCACTGTAGAGAGACCACCCCAGGGTCCACTTCACATAAATAAAGTCCAAATGGTCACAGAAACCACAGCAGCTAGGGAAAGGTTTAAGACCCCAAACACAATAGTGGTAAAATCTGGATGTAATTAAAATACACCTATTAAGTCTTAAGAATTTTTATCTCAATCTCCTATGCAAGAAGAATGCTGGCTTTTCATCCCAGAGGAGGGGTCCTGCTGGTGCCCAGGGCCTGGGGCTCAGGCAATACTCTGTAAGCATGATGGAGCCCGTGATCTTGAAGGAAGCGGCAGACTATTTTAATTCTGAACCACAGGCTACATGCCCGGATCTGGCTGTGGCCCAAGGAAAGTTCATGGAGCCTGGAAATTCCCAAATGAGTAGTTCTCTTGGTCTCTCCCCAGCTCCTTTGATTAAAAAGAAGGGGGTATCTGTTGAGTGAGATACTGGTGACAGTAAAGACTGACTTTGGGTGGAATCACTTGCTCTGGAAGCAGGAGCTGCAGGTGGCCGACACTGAGGAACCCCTGCAGGCCCACACGCTTTGTCTGAATTCATCTTTAAGTGTTAGTTCCAAGTTGGAAAATAAAATAAGAGAAATGTATTAGGAACAGAGTCAAGTCAGTGGTGATTCTAAGGATGCCACCAAAGTCCTCTGACCAAAACAACTTCCTCAGAGCACCCATCATTTGGAATTCATTCCTTTGTGTCTGCCAGCTATTCTTTCCAACTGTATGCACCTGTGAGAAAGTATCTACCTTGCCTGGGCTCTTATTCACATCCTACAATGACGCAATGGAATCCACTGCTTTTTTCTGAATAGTGAGATAAGATCAGTGCACTAAAGAACCCAAATTGCTGTATTTGGGGAGAAGGAGGAAAGAGTGAGGTGTCTTAAGATCCTAGGTACTATTTGGGAAAGGCAGCTTGCATAAGGGACTTTGGCCAGGCACAAAGCAGTATTAGCATCAGTGGGGGCTCCCAGAGAACTGAGAAGCTGTCCTAGTTACTCTATGGGCTGCCTGAGATAGAAATAGCCAGTCCTGACTCTGCTAAGGACAGATACTGGGTTACCATTGTCATCAGTTTACCTCTCTTATTCCGAATTTCTCACTGAGAAACAGCTTAAAGAGACCAACCTCAAGAGAAATTCTGAGGACAAAACTACTCAATAACTACAAGGAATTTTTTAGTTATAAATATTGTTTAAGTTCTAAATGTAAACAAAGGACTCCCTTATTCATTCTAATGCAAAGCCAAGATAGATGGATACAGTAGAGAAGAAATATGGGTAAGAAAAATTAAATAGCACTGACTCTCCTCATTTATCTTAGTTTCCATGCACACAGTAATTCGGAGTTTAAGGAAGGCAACAGCCAAAAATTAGCAAGACTAGCTTTCCCAGACTTATTTAAACTAACTCATTTTTATTTTTCCATAAATAAAGAAAAATGTCCCTCATGTTATAATATAGCCTGATGAAGAAATAAATTTCTTTCTTCTTGTAAAAAGTCTCCAGAGATAAACACCATTTTCTTTAATCCCTTCACTTTCTGATTTTTTGCCCAAATCAAAGTAACAATGAAGTATGAAATCCACATATATGTTTATCAGTTAAGGTCCAGCCCTACCTCAAACCCTAAGTTTAACCTCAACTCCAACCCAAACCCTACTCTGGAGAAAAAGAATCCTGGAATCAGTTTTGGGGACAGGCCACCTTTTGGGGGACTCACCAAGAATGCTGTGGGTAAGTTTCTGGACTACACCACCATGAGGCTGTTTCCTAGCGGCCACATACCTGCACTGAGGTCATCTGGGCATATCCTCTCCAGCTAAACTCAGGGAACTCCAGGGGATCGAATCCAAACCGAAGGTCCCTTCCATCAGGTGTAGTGCCATCTTCAATCTCATACTTCATATGATGCAAATCTGGGAAATAGTAGTTGTTTTCAGGCCTTTTGTAAATAAAAAGCAAATAAAGATATAACAAGTTAGGGTCATTGATCATCTGAATATCCTTCAATCCCAAAGTTACTGCTAAAAGAACTCTGCCGAGTTGACAGAATCCATTAAATAAGGACAAATGAGAAAGGTCCCATGCTCTTTCTCTAAATTATGCTTTTCATTTGTATAAACATTCACATAAAACACACCCAATGCTTACTCATTCCAAGCATTAAAATGAGAAAATCATTTAGTACAACCCATAGTGGCAGCATCCTTGAATATGTTCTCAATGGTCGCCAAAAACTTAGCAAAGTCAAATTAGGTTATTTACTATTTATTTATTTAATCATTCATTCATTTATATACTCATACTCACTCATTACACAAATATTAATATCTATGTGCCAGGCATTTTTGCTAAGCACCATAAAGACAATGGTAAACACGACACAAAATATTTCATATGCTGAGTTTACAAGTTAGATATATTTTCCTCTATATGCATTTTTTAATCGGTAAAATGACTTTTCTATGCCTTGTTATCTCTTAAACTACATGCCTATTCATGGAGTTTGCATGAATTGCAATAAATGCATATCTTACATTTATTGTCACAAAAATTATTTAGAAAACAAAGTGAATGTGAATGATTTCTAAACTTGTAAGAAAACCTGACAATACTCAGATAATATCATAGACAAACATTTGGGAGGATTTGGCACAAAGGACACAGACTGCCAACCTGAAGAAAAGGCACCATGCCACCCACACTACTGGTTCGCCATCCTTTCAGTTATCATTTGCCACTAAATCAAAGGACATGATCTAAACTTCAAGATGTGTATGTGCGTGTGTACCATAATGTAAATGTCAGTATTTTTGCCTCAGGCTGGGTAATTTAATCCCCATTTGGTTGCAACATTTTGTCCTGAAAACCAGCCAATCACTTATACAGTTGGAAGGAGAAGAAACATTTGCTGGTTAAGTAGAGAAAACGCCCGCTTTATCAACACAAGAGTGGAAAGAGGTGAAACACAGGTGGAAAATGTCTACGAACGGATCTACAAAGTTCTTCTGGTCTGTCGTGAGGGTGCTGGTCAGCGGGAAAACAAACCTACAGATAGGTCTGTCCTTCTCTTGTTACAAGGCCCAGTGGCAACAGCCAAGGAGAAAAACCAAAGAAAAGCATGGCTGGGTTGCTCTGATATTTAGCCTTCAAATGTTGCAAACACTAAGGAAAAGGAGAGAAACACCATACCAAATACACACACTTTACCTTAACTACATAAAAGATTTCTTTGTTAATAACATAAGTAGTGAAGGCACCTGAGATTTAGAAGTTGTTGTATTTCACAGTTTCCACCATATGATTAAAAGTCCAAATATTAAAACTGAAGTTTTTCTTCCCTCCACTGAGGGAAAATTATGGGTGGATCATGGCTTCAAAATATTTGTAAGTTGCTAAATATGACAGCTGAAGAGAGCGTGCACTGCCATGGTTCCTACAGCCTCCCCTGGTCTCCAGCTCCACCTTGCTCCCTTGCCCCTGCAGTTCACGATAATCTGCGTCTGTGTGAGACAGAAGCGCTTCTTCCCACTTCTAGTCTTCTTACCCCCAACCCCAGTGCTGAGTAACACCCTGACCTCTCAGATCCCTCACTCCTGGGTCCCAAGGGAGAAGCAAGAACTGAGTCTCATTGGCCCAGGCAGCTGGGCGTGGGGAGCTGCCCCTTGTTAATTCCCTCTCTCCCAGAGCTGGCCCATATGCTGGCTCCTCATCCTCTGACCTGTACTCAGCGGCTGGGACATGTGAATCCATCTCACACTTCCAGCTGTTGTCTTGCCCACCCAGCTTTTTGCACCCCTGGGAACTTTCAAGTGAAGCTGCTCTGTGGCCTACATAGTGGAACAGGCTTCACGGGCAACATTGCCTCCTGTTTTAATCAACTCACAGACAAGTGTTGAGATTGCAAATTATACAGGACAGCTTCATCTACCCTCCATCCTTAGGACTGCGTCTCTCTTCACCAGAGCAGTAGCACAGGCAGGAATGGCTAAGGCCATCTTCCACAACATGCACACGGGAAGAAGCCTCCGGAAGACTCACCACTGGCACGCCTTTCCAACGACATGCCCTCGGCACTGGCACGCTCCGGAGGGTCCGCTGCACACGGAGGAGAGCGCCCCGCCAATGTCACACCGACACCCTGCAAGTCAGGAAACAGCAGTGTTTACCCGTCGAGTCACCTCTTTGCTGAGTGCTTCCCCCCTCTACAAAATGGGAAACCAATGATCACAGTGTGGCTGCCTTCCTTCCTCTGCCACATCTTATATCTGGCCAGTGTTTGAAACATGTAGGAATCTTCCAAACTAAAATGATGTGTCCCTCCAAAAGTGCACTTCTAAGTCAGAGGTGCACTACTGCTGGCCTGCTCAAACACGGTTGTCCAGTGCAAAGGTGACAGTAGCTCAGGAGCTTGACGTGATTCAGAAACACAGCGCTATGGTAAATAACGTGCGCTAACGAGGGGCCGGGCAAGATATTCAGGAGTAGCATTGTGGGGTCACTGTTCCTGCAACTTCATTATTTTACCATGACTCTCTAAAAATACGGTGTTAGCTTTTCTGATAATACAAAACATATCTTTAAAATTATTAAGTCTTGATGTTATTCGTAAAATTAACAGGTGCCCTCCCATCCCAATTATAATTAAACCAACAGTGTGCTGGTAGAAGAGAAGTAGAAACAACCCCGTTTGCAATTTATGACTAGTTTCCATGTACTGTTTGGCCAAATTCCCTGGACAGGCTGTTTCAGTGCCATCCCATCAGAAAGTCTGCGTGAAGACAACCGACACAGAAGGAAGGTTATTCTGACCATCTCTGTCCATCAACGCTGTCCTTTGCTCAGGACCCCTGGATGTATTTACCTTGACACCCAAAGTAATTGCTCTTTTCCAAAGCAAAATATCCATCTTCACAGGTGTCACAGGAATCACCACCCACATGAGACTTGCAGTGACAGTCACCATCTCCCTGCGGAACAATCAGCCAGATGACAAAATTTAATAGAATTACAGAACTCAAGAATCTTCAAGATTGAAAACTGGCTTATTATATGATAGGAAGCAGTGCAGCCAGAATGAGAGAAAGATTACCCCGCACTGTATGATTACAGAGGTACTAACACACACCCCCAGAAACTCTGCAATCAGTTGCTACAATGTTCTACCATTATCTCATGAAAACTCGGCCCACGTTACCTGCCCACACTCTCCAACTCCACTCACTGTTCCCGCCTTATCACACTGGCATTCTGTGGAGAAAAGAGAGCGTCCTTGAACCAAGGGTGACACCAAAGACATTTCCCCAGCTCTGGGAACCTTCCACGCCCACAATGTAACATGTGCAGTCAGCCTTTCTAGCACACTTAGCAGAATTACAGTTTGCACCGCTGAGTCCTAAAATTGGATTGCTTTCTGGGGTTGGCAGAACAGACCGATCAATACCATATCCATCTACATAAAGTAGTGGCTGGTTTATGGCTATTCCAAGACAAAAGCTGCAACATCATGGGATTTTGAAATGATTCTAGTGTCAAGGTCATTACTGATGTGCCTGTATGACAATACACTCTATTCAAGGATATTCAGTCTGTTTAGTACCTTTCACTCAGTGTTTTTAAGTTCTTATCCTGGCTTCAAAATAAGCATAAAATTAAACCAGAAAGAGTAGATTATAAAAACAAGAAGGTAAAAACCATTTATCAAGTGGCTGCCTTGGCAAACAACAAAATACGTATGGAAACAGGATATAAATCCCTTGCTGAGATTTTGAAAATGACAAAAGTACTGCAAAAAGTGTGCGTGTCGAGGGGAATATCAAAACATCACACAGAATTTTAGTCAAATCAAACTGATTCAACAAATAGCTCTTTTGTGGTTTTAGTTACCAAGGCAGAGAAAATTAAGAGAAAGGCACAATACAGTAAATTATGTTGTATAAGAAACCTTACCTGAACATCCATTGGGGTTTTCTTTGGCTAGATTCCAATATAATGGTTTGCAGATGCTACAAGTAGGACTTTCAACATGAAGCTTGCATTGGCAATACCCCTTTGAATGAAAATCAAACTAACATTTGACATCTTGGAACTGACATGTTTTCAAACATATGCTTTGAGCAAAGGCTTGTCACAGAAATATATTTTGGCCATGAAAAGTAATTAAATGTATCCAGGGGGAATAAACGTACTGGGTTGATTTCGACAGTCTGCTAATTGCTTTAGGTTGTTTATTCATTTATTTGTTACACACATAATCCACATCTGTGGTTAAAAACAAATTATAAAATAGAGAAAAAGAAAAAATTTTAAAATCATGCTTCTTTATAAAATTGTCAGCGTCTGTCAATGCTGTTACAGTGTGGACTACAAATTTAAATGGAAAAATATCTGAATATTTAACACATTGAGAATCAGTAAAGAGTTATGTTTATCTGAGAGTACTTTTGCAATATGTAAGATTAGCTGCCTTGCTTCAATATCGTCAGGGCTCGTAGTAAGGACGGCAGAACCTCCTTCACACCGTCCATCCAGTGCCTGGAGACCAGCATCTCTAGGCTTTGAGGCCAAGAAGACAGATAATTCCTAAATGTCTTAGAAAATTGTCCTAAGAATATCATACTACTGTGTTTGGAATAATACAAAATAAGTTGTAATTGTTTTGTACACAGCCAACTTTATTTAATGTCTTTGGCCATTGATTTTCTGTTTTATTAATTACATTTGTTAGACTTCTGTGCGAGGATCCATAGCGGCAACACCCTCAGAGTAACCTACAGTAAGAGTTAAACTTTCTAGAATGAAATGTTTAAATAAACCTTATTCTTTTGTTTTTGGGGAAAAAAATCACAAAATCACCTATGTACTTTGAAGAAGAACAATGACTTCTTTAAGCAATTTGGCCTCAGGTCTTATTTGCATTTACTTTTAATTTCAGGAGCTCCCATACAGTCTTTAATATGTATCAGAATCATATCATTAGCTAGAATTGCAAACATTTTATAATCCTGTACTTACCAAACTGGAGTTGATGGTTCCAGCCGGGTCACAAGCACTGCTGGAACCTGTGTGAGATTTAGAAATTTTAAAAATTATCTGGTGGTTTGCTTATTTTTCTCTCTGTTTTGATGTTTGAAGTTTTAAATTTTTTTCTTCCTTTTAAAAATAGTGCAAAAACGCTTATATTTTTTGATCATGGCAAAGACCTTGTGTGTAATCAAATCCCAAATAACATTTATGGTCCTTAATCCCCAAATCACCTATTTTGCGACAACTCTATACCCTGCCTTACTAATAAAAATTCATTTCTCATCGATGATGGAGAGATTAGGAAAAGGAGATTCTAAAATTTTGAGCATCTTTAGTATTGTCCAGAAGAGGGCAATATGGTACCAAGAGATTTTTAATTGTCCATTAAGAAGTTACACAATTTGTAAGAACATATTTTGGTTAACCAAGAGTTAATTCTTTAATTATCACAACCCCCTTGTTCCCACCTGTACTAAAGTTATTTATAAAATCAATTAGTTTGCTATCTTCTTTTAGCATAGCACTACAAGCCTAATATAATCTCTCCTCAATAAACTGCAATCTTGCAATGTCTCAGTATGACTATTATACAGCATTCAAACTGAAAAAGGTCAGGTAAGCCTGTTCTGAGCCTGGTTTTTCAAATCATTTAAATAAATCCACAAGAAAATTGTGTTTCCCTACAAACTGTTATTTGGCCTTTTTGCCTTTGTTTCTGTTGGTTTCAGCATCTCCTTAACAATTCTCACTTTCTCATTGTGTGTGTGTGTGTCTCTCTCTCTCTCATGTTCTTCTGTCCCCCATATTTTTCCGTAATACTAAACTTAACCCTCCCATCTTTGTTTTCCAACCTGGCCATGCCCAGCCTAGGGTTCCTTCCCAGGACATAAACGTGGCCATATAGCCCTGGCATGGCCGTCGCTCTCAGTCTCTCTGCCTGGCAGCCACTCATTTCCTTCAGCTCCTGAGGCCCGTGGAGGTAGCAGACCCACCTTGGGACGCCCTCAAATGCCAGGGACCTTCAGGCCTTCTCGAAGGCAAGCAGTCCCCTCTGACTGCTGGCTGCAATTTCCACCCTCAAGAAAACCTGGTCTCTTGAGGACTCTGGTTAGTGAGGTTCTGGGAAATGAAGTCTGCACGCAGCCTTGTCTGCAGCCAGCTCTGGATGTTGGGCTGGACAGGCTGGTGTGAGAAAACCACATTCTCCTGATGGACCAACAGTTTCCAACAGAGCACGAATTCACTGAAACCAACAGTCAGGAGCTACTGGCTCGCGCCTTGGAGGTTGCACACACCAGGAAGCTCGGGGAGATTTGCAGGCATCTCGTTTCTGTTCCCTCTGCCCCAGAACATGGCCAATTCTCAATCTCTCACATCAATGGAGGGATGAATATCAACGATACCCCATAGCTGTGGGTTTGGTTTCCATCTCCCTCCCCCTTGGCTCAGTCTCTCTAAATAGCAAAGGCTCCTATACACCCCACACCCGTAATGACAGTCCCCCAGGAGGCCAGGGACAGGCAGGGAGAGAGGGACAGAAACACAACAAAGGTCTTGCCCAGCCTGCCCGAAAGGGTACCTGCTAGAAGATTACGGCACAGCCAACAGCAGCACCACAGGCCAATAAGGAGAGAAGGTACGATGCCTTAGGACAGGGGACAACAAATTCTCCGTTTAGCTTAAAGGAGTTGCCACACTGCTGTCCCCAGAAATTTGATATATGAACCAAGAAACCCAAATTTATAAGACATGGGAATTTAAATTTTTTTTAAGTTAGGAACAAATCATTGCTGGATTCCTTTGAAGATGCATATCTGATATATGTGTTTTCAACTGACTCAAACTGGGCAGGAACCAGATGGATTGAGTCAAACATGTCGAAGTGACCAGCAGTGGGGCTGCAAGGCATTGGCAGGCTTCTCTGGGAGGCTGCCTGCACACACCTCAGAGAGGACCCACCCTCCAGCATGCTGCTGGCTTCCCTACCTTGGCAGTGGGGGAAATCATGGGCTCCCGAGAGGCACCTGTCACACCGCTGTCCTGTAACCCCCGGCCGGCATTCACACTGTCCAGTCACTGGGCTGCAAGGCGTCTGGTAGGACCCCAGGGCTGAACACCAGCAGGCTGCATGGAAAGAACTCGGTCAGACGCAGGGTGGCAGGGCAGGGGAGGAATCACATCCTGGATCAGAGCACACAGGTGGAGGCAGAAATGCAAGTGCAGAAATGCAAATGGAGCCCAAATGCAAGTGGTAGCTCCACCTCTTATGAGATCTGGAACCTGAAACGAGTCATTCAACTGCTCTAAGCCTCAGTTTCCCCATCCTTAAATGAGAGTGACACTAACATCTACTTGACAAGATTGTTGTGAGGATTAAATAATACTTAATAAAGGAGCTGGGGGCAATGCCTATCACAGCAAGCACTCAATAGTTGCCAGCTTAGTTTTTATTGCTGTCATTAATTTCATATTCAGCAAGATTGGCAGGTGGTGCATGAGGGCTTTGGGGACGCTTCTCACACACAGTAACTGGCACTTGTAAAGGAGGGTGGAGGGAGCAGCTGATGAGGGACATGACTCACTGGAGGGGCCACTTTAATGCCACATCCCCCTGGGGGTCAGGTGCAAACCATTCCAGTCCAGATCAGCCTGCAACTGTTCCCACTCTTCTCTGACCTCCTCTCTTCATACTGATTTTTCTAAGGTCTAGTGTAGTAGAATAGCCATGGAAAGTTATGCAGGCAGCATTGGGAATTGATGGGAAAGGCAGCGCATCTACGTCAGCTAACTGGATGAATAAACATGCGTGGATGGAGAGAAGAGACTCTGGCCATTGCCCTCTCGGCTCCCTCTTTCCACTGAGTCAGGTTCCTACCAGTCTCTGCAGCTAAACCCCTACAGGGCTGCAGTCGCTCAGCGTCACCCCCATTTGCCCTGCAAGGACTCTGCTTCTGGGGAGGGGAGAGCAGTGGAAATGAGCAGACTGACTTCTTCACCTGAAGTGTTTCACATCTTACAAAATGGAAGCAACCAGAGAGATAGTCTCATTGAATTCCACTATTACATGGTGAAACCCAAAAGTTAAGTGGCATTTCCGAAGTTATGGAATTAGGCTGTAGCAAAGGGCTTCAGTCTTTGGGGTCAGCCACATCTGGATTCAAACACCGGCTGTGCCACTTAATAGCCATGCCATCATGAGCTAGTTGCTTAGCCTCTTTAAGCCTCGGTTTCCTTTCCTGTAAACTGGAGCTGAGGACAGGTCATTTGGTCATGAGATCATCAGAGAATCACCAGCAGTAAGGGACTGAGCACAATGTCTGGCCTAGAGGAAGTGTTCAGTAAGCGTTTGCTCTCATTGACATTGGTATTCTAATTCTCCAAGTCCCCAGTGCTTGGAGAGGTGTTCTTCACATTGTCCCATAATGCATTAACGACAATCAATAAATTCAATAAATTAGTATTTCTGACTTCCAAATTTATATCCAGTGTACACAGTAAAAAAAAATACAACCTTGTTTGCAAGGTTTGAAAAAGTTGGGGCCTTGGAAAAGAAAAGACTCCCAATTCTAGTGATTTATTTACAGGTGGCCTTGGTGTCTGGAAAGCCCCACATGACTAAGCCTTGGAGCATGGAGCCCCAGCGAGACCATGCAGTTTCCATTCTCTTGGACAGGACTCAGCCCAGTCCCAGGTGCAGCAAGTCACTTGGAAGTGCTTTTTAGAAATAATGAGAACAAATTGTAGCTTTTCCAGAGTTGTCATTGGAAACATAAAAAACTCTCACTGATGAAAGGGAACTTGGTTAGTTTTCTCATTTACAAATTACCTAGGACTTCAATGGGCTATGTGACTTGCTCAGAGGGACACAATCAGTGGCAGACCCAGAATTTATGTCACCATTCCACTCTCCTATTTTACATTCATCCACCCAGCATTGACTGAAGGTCTACTGCATTCAACGGCGCCACAGCTAGGTGTTGTGGAGGTAAATACAAAAGGCACTCACGGTCAGCCCTCCATAGCTGTGAGTTCCACACCTGTGGATTCAACCAACCACAGACCAAAACCATTCAGGAAAAAAAAAAAAAAACACAATAAAAAAATACCACTACAACAATAAAAAAATAACATAGTATAACAACTATTTACATAGCATTTACATTGTATTAGGTATTATAAACAATCTAGAGATGAGTTAAAGTATGTGGGAGGATATGTGTAGGTTATGTGCAAATACTATACCATTTTATATCAAGGACTCAAACAGCCATGGATTTCGGTATCTGAGAGGGGTCCCCAATCCCCCACAGAGAGTGAGGGACAGTTGTATTCCCTGATGTCAAAGAGCTAAAAATTCAGAAGACAGGCTAGAGAATTATTGACACAGTACAAAGCATCCCAGGCCACAAGAAACTAAATCTAAGAAATGTGCCTAATGCCACTCCCAGCTGTTGGCAGATAGTGGAACAAGACTCAGACCTCCGACTGCCATCTCCGTCAGTCTTCTCTCATGCCCCCACCAGGCCTGTTTGCAGAGATTCAGTCAGTCCCTAGCTAGCGGCAGATTTCTGAGGAAATGTTCCTGGGCTCTGTGGTGGTTAATTTTATGTCAGCTTGGCTAGGCCTATGGTGCCCAGATGTTTGGTCAAACACCAGTCTAGATGTTGCTGTGAAGGTATTTTTTAGATGAGATTAATATTGAAATTAGTAGACTCTGAGTAAAGTAGACTACCCTCAACGTGTGGGTGGGCCTCGTCCAATCAGTTGAAGGCCTTAAGAGAAAAAGTCCAATATCCCCTAAAGAAGGAGGAGGAATTCTGCCTCCAGACTGTCTTCAGACATGAGCTGCAGAATCAACTCTCCCTGGGTCTCCAGCCCGTCAGCCCATCCTGCAGATTTCAGATCTGCCAGCCTTCACAATTGCAAGAGCCAATTATTTAAAATAAATTTCTCTTTATATATATATATTATACACACACACACACACACACACACACACACACACACACACTATTGATTCTTTTTCTCTGGAGAACCCTGGCTAATACAGACTCGTTCTGCTGTTTCTGCCCTAAGAGAAAGTGACTGCAGAGAGAAAAACACTCATGAAGGCAGTCAGGGTAGCTGCCTGGGCATAGTGGCAGCAGATCCTTGGCATAATACAGGTGACACAGACATTGGCTTCTAGGGCCACAGGGTTGTCCAGGGAGCCAGGAGACACAGTTATATCCTGGAGGTGAAAACAAAGACTTGACCTTAAAAGCACGCGCAGCATTTTAAAATCGTGAATTAATCTGGCATCACACTTCTCATTTTAATCCAACTATTATATGAAAGCTGCCAAATCCCAAACCCAAATCCTAACATTGGCAGTCCTTTTCTCACTCTTGGAAATACTATAAGGCTTTAAAAATATTTTAATTTTGTTCTTTGTTTTGATCCAGGTCCTTTGGAGTTTCTGGAGTACTTTGTCTCTTCCTATCCACTCCTCATTGTTTCTGCTTTAAGAAACTTTTACTCTCAAGAAATATAAAAAATAATAATCACAACATTTAAAAAAAAATAATGATCACAAAGGTCCCAGGGGACAGGGAGCTTGTCTGCCATGCTTGTCTTCCAGCATCGAGCACAGTCCTGGTCCACAGGACATGCCAAATTTCACAAGGAGGGAATGGGTGACCATCAGAATCCTCCCTCGGGTCCAGCCCTATATAGGTTCCTGATATGTTAGCTCGCCGGATCCCCTTCCCCTTCAGTTACATGCTCACAAGTGAGGCCACGCCATGTGGAAACCTGCAATTTATAGTAGACAGGTCTCCTTATCATTTACGGGATGCTCTCATGGCCCGTGATTTGAAAGCCTTTCCTTCTGGTAGAAAAACCAGCTGGCACCTTCCTCCATCAGAGCCACAAACCCAGCTGTCAGCTCCACAATAGTTACCACAATTCGCGTCTCTGCAACAGGGCTTTGGGTAAACTAAATCTACAAAAATCTTTTGGAAGATTTTCCAAATCTTCCAAAGTGTTTTCCAACCATTCACCTCAATGTTCTCTTAGACAAAAAGCAAATAACAGGGAAGGACCAGTTCAAGGCAAAATTGCACAAAACTTGGCTTTAGACTGCTCCCCAAAGGCCAGCCCTCTGGTCTTTGTTTTCCCCCTGGAAAGGCTGGGAGGCTCTCCCGGGTGCATCCCAGGCCAGAAACCCACCACTCACCACGCTGAGTGCCCTGTCCTCCCCGCTTGGCTGGTCTGTCTGACCCCTGAGAATGTGCTAATAGGAAGAGGAGGTGAATCTCTCATTGGCAACATATTCATAGGACTTCTCTAAGGAAAGACCCGTTACCACAACTCGAAGAGTACATCCAACTCTAACGGGGATGGTTCTGGGCCCTGGGTTGGGTCCTGTGGTTGAGTGGGCAGCTGCACTTCCGGTGTCAGTTCACAGTTGTGGGAGGACCACATTGCACATTCCCGCCCTCCTATCCTCTGCCCAGCCAACTCACTAGAAAAGGAGGGGAGAGGGGAAGTGGAGAGGGGGAAAAGAGGAAGAGGAAGAGAAAAACGAAGAGAAGGGGAGAAGAGAGAAGTGGAGGAAGGCAGGAATGAGGGACAGGGGAGGAGGAAAAGGGAGGAGTAAACTCCCCAGATAACCTAGTTAACCCAGATAGTTGCACTTGTATTCTGTGGTTGAAGACAAAGAGTTGAACCAAACATAAACATAAATATAAATTTTATGGACATATAGACCATTCTCCAGTCTGGTCTCACATCTAGGATTTGATTTACAACCTATAAAAAAGAAAACCGTAGGGCGGGCACTTCAGTGAGTCAAAGTCAACATGAGAAGAATACGGCATTGTACTTAGAAGAGTCTGGAGCGAATTACTTTAATGCAAAACATAAATCCAGGACTGCAGTTGGCAAGAACATCTTAGACGGGTTTTTAAATTCTCTTTAAAGAAGATTCTGAAAATCTTTAAAGCAATAAAAGAGCAAAGCCATAAGAACATTTTCTGGCTGGAATATACTAGGTCAGCTGATACAGCATTTTGCGCCACGTGGATTTGATTCTAAAATTCAATGGGTAATCCAAAAAAAAATCACAAAAACTGTTAGAAAAGAAAGGTGGGCGCAAGAGAAGGGAGACCATCACAGACAGAATGCTGCATCCTCCCAAACTGTCCCCAGAAGGTTCCAACCCGAAACAACAAACTGCAGGGGACGCCCGGTCACCACGCCGGGAACGAGGCGGCGGCGCATGTCCGGCACGGAGCCCCGGCAGGTCCCTGCGGCTGGGCGGGCACCAGGGTGTGATAGTCCCCACCACGGCAAGCCTTGAGGCCAAAGCCTAAACGGTGCTGTCTCCCTCCCTCCTTCGCCCCTTTTGGGCGGAGCTGAGGAAGAAGTGGAAGGGGGTATCAGAGCACATGACTGTCCTGCCCCTCTCTGTCCCTCAGGGTGAGCCTCTGTCCCTCCACTTGAGCCACGCCTTGGAGCCACCGGAGTCCCGCAGAGGCGGCCACAGACACCGGCCCGCGGGCCGGACGCCGGCCGCTCTCTGACAGGCTGCGAGCCTTGTCGCTCTCTCGCTGACGAGAGGCTTTTGTCAGACCTGTGGAAACCGAGCTCCAAACCAACTCTACCGAAAGTATCAGTGAGAAGATAAATTCTTATTTTTGAAAAAGTTCTGACTCCAGTCATGTAATACAGGAGATACGGCATTGTCTTCACGCCCCGTGGCTGATGAAAGAGTACTCCCGTCAGGGCTCAGCTTCTTAGGGAGAAAGAAAACCGCTACTGTTAAACCTCAGAGGTTTCCCTAATCTCTCATAGGACTGGTAACTATGAGGAACTGAGTTTTCTGAGAGAGCTGAGGATCTTGCTGACACCTAGTTTTACCACCCCGTGTTGGTTATGACACTCTGATTTTGCCACAGGGGGGATCGCTCTTCCCCTTGCTCCGTTCGTGTCGTTCCCACGGCGCTGACTCCATTTTTAGTTCCATGGATGTGAGGAGACTCAGGCTCGGCCAATCAGAGCACTGCATTGCACGGCCATACGATTGGTTGGGGCATGGGCACGTGATCCAATCAGAGCCAGACCTGCCCTGGTGGAACGCATACTGTTTCTCCAGTCTTGAACCCGGAAAGATATGTATGTATCAGTCAGCTTGAGACGCTGTAACAAAATACCATAGACTGGGTGGCTTAAACAATGGAAATTTATTTTCTTGCAGTCCTGGAGGCTGGGAAGCCCAAAATCAAGGTGCTAGCTGATTCAGTTTCTGCTGAGGGTCTGCTTCCTGGCTTGCAGAGGGCCACCTTCCCACTATGTTCTCACAGGGTAGAGGCAAAAAGAATGAGCAAGCTCTCTGTCTCTTCTTATAAAGACACTAATCCTGTAGGATCAGGGCTCCACCCTTATGACTTCATTTAACCTTAATAACTTCCTTACTCCAAATACTATTACACTGAAGGTTAGGGCTTCAATATGTGAATTTGGGGGACACAATTCAGTCCATAGCAATGTATGTCTAAGAGCTGTTGGCTGCCATCTTACCACCACCTGAGGCTAAGAATGAAGCCAATATGTAAAATAGCAGAGCTCAAAGATGCAGAAAAATAGACCCTGCCAACATCTTTTGAGCCCCTGGATCAAGCTGTTCCTGAAACCAAATATGCCCCAACTTTTCAATTAAAGCCAATGGATTATTTTTGCTTTAAACCAGTTTAGGTCAAGTGTTCTGTCACATGAAACTGCAAAGAATCATAACTGACTCTTCAATCACCAAAATGTTATCATTTTAACCATAAAATAGTACTCTTACTAAAATGTATGATATACTTCCCTTCCTTATGAAGCAGGAAAATTAGACATAATTTAACCATTTCTTTAGGACCTAGAGCCATCATTATAATGCTCATTTACTTAATCTATTGATAATAGTGATACCTTCAGCACCTTCAGAGTTGGGTAGGATTATTTGCCCTTCATTAAATGGCTCCAGGCTGCTATACCTCTTTTTTTTTTCCCCCATTTGAGTAAATTTAGCCACAGGAGCTATACCTCTTAAGTTTCATGTCCGCTTGTCTATTTCCTCCCTTGCTGAGTGTGTTGCCTTAGCAATCTTCCCCCCCTCTTCTAATTTTATATTTCTAATTCACCATGGGCTTGGCTTGGAAAACAAATAACCAAATTTAGAAAAATTATTTTTAACAAAATGGGGGAGGGGGGACGAGGCTGGAATTCCTTGAGTGCACATCTCTGGAGGAGTGCTTGACTTCACAGAGGCAGTGGGGGTTGGGAGCTTACAGCAGAGTTTTTACTTTTGCTCCAGATACGTGGCCATGTAACCAAATTCCAGCTAGCTGGAATAATACTCTGCTGAAGGTCAAAAATAAAATTATAGCATAAATTTTAAAACAGTGATTTTTCTTAGAGGAAAAATGTTGAGAATTTGGGGCTTTTAATAGAAGTCTATATTTAAACAGGCAGACTATTAAAAAGGATAGCAGTTCCTAGAAACAAATCAGAATCACGGAGTTCCTTTAAGGAAGTCATGGTGCATTAAGCCACACAGAGATGCAACTGAGTATTATACGACCACTGAGTGTTATACAACCACTGTGTTATACAAGCACAACTCCTCCTGTCAACTATATCCCATGGCCCTTCTCAGTTTTTAGTTGGGTGACTGTCTCCTTGGACCTAGATGAAAACTCTAGTAGTTTTAGGGCTTTTCAGCACACTCTTAGGTAAAAGAACAAACTTTGAGTTGAAACCCAGTTTAAGGTCAATTCTCCCCTCCTCCTTCTCAGACCTGATTCAGGCCTAAAGCCCATGGTGGGAAAGGGAGGTGGAGGTGGTGGGTGGGAGGGGTGAGCAGGGGGTGGAGTGCACATTCTTTCTCCATCGCTGGCTTTAACTTCACATTTGTCCCTGAGCCTGGATGGGGGAGGAAAAAGAGGGAAGTGGAAAGGATTGCTCTTCTTGGACCAGCCCTATACTAACCTGAAGCTGACTCTTCCTCCAAGGATGCTGTCTAGGCCCCTTAGTGGTTCCCTGCTGGCCACTCCCCTCCTGCCATTCCCTTGCCCCTGGGTGGTGGATGCTTCTCTGTTCCTGTTGCTTTGGACTCTTTCCTCAGCCCACAACTGCCTCAGCCCCTGGGTATTGTATTGACCATGTCTTTCATTTTCTGTATTCTGATGCTTTGACATCCTGGGGCCTTGCTGCCCCCGGAGGGACTGCACTCCCAGGGTGAGGCGAATCCTAGAGATAGTGAACATCTCTCCTGCTTTTCAAATGCAACCCAACCAATAAAGAGCCCACAGCCCCAACACCTTCTCTATGAACTCTCACACTCTGGACCACATTCTGCCTGCCTGAATCACTCCAGAGCCAAGTACCAGACCACTAGGGATAGTCCCAGTGCTCCTGACTCCACTGAAATTATTCAAACTGGACAATCTTGAACCTGCTTACCCTGCCTCACCCATCCCTTCCTGCAAAAACCACAATAAGGATCTTGGCCGCAGTTCCCGCCTTTCCCTCTGCCTCTCAACCAACCCTGGTGCTTCTCCATGTGGTGTCCCCACAGTGTGCCACGCCCCCTCCTCTTGGGCACTATAACTGTCTTTTCAATGGCAGTCATCTCCTGGTCTGCTGGCCTTACTGAACCTCAAATTTGCTACTACCACACTGTATTTTAGGACAGGCACCTGGACAGAAACGCCAGCTGCTTTGGGTGAGGTCTCCTGGTGCCTTTGCACAGACCTATTGGGCAGGAAACAAGACAGCCACCCAGATGCCCCCCCATCTGGTGGTGGAAAACACCCACGCAGCCCTTGCCCCAGAACACTAAGTACAGGCCATTCCCAGCACAGCAGTTCTCTCCCCATTTTTCCTCCAAGCAAGAGACACCCAGCTCTTAGCCTCTGGGTTTTCCAAGCCAAAGTCTCGCCCTGGGCACCTCTGCCCCTCCTGAGGCATCCCATGTGCTGTGGTTTGGATGTGACTTGTCCTGTCAAAACTCATGTTAAAGTTTAATTGCCAGTGCAGCAGTGTTGGGAGGTTGGGCCTAGTGGGAGGTATTTGCATCATGAGGATGGATTCCTCATGAATAGATTAACACCCTCCCAAGGGAGGAAGTGACTTCTTGCTGTCACAGAACTGGATTAGTTGCCATGACAGTGGGTTGTTATAAAGTGAGTTCTCCTGCGTACACTCTCTCTCATGCTTCCTCCTTCACCATGTGATCTCTTTGCACACTCCACTTGCTTTGCCACTTCTCTGCCATGTTTTGACCCAACACATGGGCCTCACCAAAAGCTGGCCAGACGCAGTGCTATGCTCTTGAACTTCCCAGCCTGAAGAATCATTGGCTAAATAAATGTCTTTTCTTTATGAACTACCTAGTCTCAGGTATTCCATTATAGCACCACAAAACACACTAAGACACCATGAAAGCCCTTCGTTAGATTTGAGGTGAGGGGGTAAGCTCCCACCCTCCCTCTTTGGGAAAGAAAGGGGTTCACAGCACAATTTTATACACAGATATCCACATGCCCAGATTCTCTCTCCTCCACTCTCCTATCCTTTTCACATTCCTTTGAGTGTGAGAGAGTGTTGTAAAACAGGTCTGTGGATATTTCCTTTGAAAATCTGCCTGTGGTGACTTGGCTTTGGTTTTTTTTTTTTTTTTTTTTTTTTAGAGACAGGGTATTGCTCTTTTACCCATGCTGAAGTGTGGTGTCATCATCATAGCTCACTGTAAACTCCAACTCCTGGGCTTAAGCAATCCTCCTACCTCAGTCTTCTGAGTAGCTAGGACTATAGGCACATATTACCATGTCTGGCTAATTTGTTTTTTATTTTTTCTAAGATGGAGTCTCACCGTGTTGCCCAGGCTGGTCTCAAGCTCCTGGTCTCAGGCAATCCTCCTCAGGATCCTGCCACAGTCTCCCAAAGTGCTGGGATTATAGGCATGAGCCACTACACTCAGCTAGAATTTTCTATGTATTATAGGTTAGGGCCAGTATTATAATGTTAACATTTTCAAAAAGAGTGATATGGGTGGGTATTAAAATATTTTCCTTGTATTTGCTTTTAAATTCAAGAAAATGTTTCTTTTTTATTCATATGAATAATCCAAGATGATTCTCATTTGAAAGAGCAACTCTAAGGAAAGGCAGATTTTCACAGACATTTGTAAAATCCCAATTATCTTGTTTTTTCCCCTCACAAAGGACTCCAAGCTCAACCTATTTATCAACTCCAAACATTTTTAAAATGTAGCTGTGTCTGCTGCTTACATTTCTATGTAGCTTGCTGGAAATGTCAGACTGGAGTTTCCACACTCTTGAGTCAGTGGGGCATAAATGACAGGACATTGACATTTATACCTTCCTTCCTCCTTGTACAGTTTAAGGCAAAAGAGTAAAGATGAGATTATGGGTTAAAGATAAAACAGAGTACACATCTCGAACTCATTCCTTACACTTTTCTCTTTGGTCCTTGCCCCTCTTAGATAATAGTAAAAATAAGACAGTGTGCTTTCCTGCCCCTCAAACAGGTTTGGGAAGGAAATATGCAGTGCATATTGGCACAGGAATATCTTAATGGTGAAAATGGATTCATCAGACTTTGCTGTAATTTACTGAGCAACAGTTTCCAGTTGAATGAGAGACAATAACTTCACCCAAATGCTCTATGACTTCAGGCTATAGCTATTTGAGAGTCTGAAGCCGCAAGACCAAAAACAGAATTTTAAAAAGTAACCAAAAAAAAAGTGGCAAACTACTCTAAAGCACAGATAAAATCCTCTACCTCTAGGAGACTTTAGCATAGCAGCTTCCAAATGGTTGTAGGCACATCCACAGTGAGAAATACATTTTACATTGTAACCATATAAAGAGAGAGACAGAGAGAGATATCTATTAAAATATAAATAACTATTAACAAGAACTTCACAAGGCATTTCTTACTTTTATGATGCATTCTTACAAGTTCTTGTGTATTATATTTCACTTGAATGCTGGTCCATACCCACTAAATTGATTTCTCCATCCACTAACAGACAGTGACCTACAGTCTGAAAAACTCAGCCGTGGAAGCACAGTCTTCATGCTTCCTGATGTCCTGGGACCCCCAGGTGCTAAAGGTGTTTAAGGAATAGAATACAATTCCTGCAGCACAGCAGGCCAGGGGTCCAGAAGTGTGGGTACTACTCACCACCCTGCACCATCTATTCCCTACTTATTCTCCCGGGTCTCAGAATGGTTGCTGTAAAATAAATACCTGTGATTTTAATTCCTTTTAACTCTAAAATTCTAGTGCACATTCTTTGATCACTGCTATAAAATACACAGGAGAGATGGGGGTTAAATTTGTGAAGAGATGAGGTTGATATGTGTCTGGGGAGGAAAAACTCCACTTTAGTGTGTTGGGGTTCCACTCCCCACCTTCTGCTTTATCTGTTTTTTACTTTATTTTATTTTATTTTATTTTAGAGACAGAGACTCACTCTGTTGCCTGTGCTAGGGTGCCGTGGCATCAGCCTAGCTCACAACAACCTCAAACCTCCTGGCTCAAGCGATCCTTCTGCCTCAGCCTCCCGAGCAGCTGGGACTATAGGCACAGGCCATTATGCCCAGCTAACTTTTTCTATTTTTAGTTACCCAGCTATTTTTTTCCTATTTTTTAGTAGAGATGGGGTCTTATTCTTGCTCAGGCTGGTCTAGAACTCCTGACTTCAAGCGATCCGCCCACCTTGGCCTCCCAGAGTGCTAGGATTATTTATTTGTTTTTTAAACAGGTTTATTGAGATATAATTCATATACCATACAATTCACCCACTTAAAGTGTACAATTTAATGTTGCTTAAAATATTTTCAGGGTTGTGAAACCATCAGCACAATCTAATTTTAGAATATTTTTTGTCTCCCCTAAAAGAAATCCCATACTTATTAGCCGTCAATCCCCATTGTCCCTTGTCTGTCCCCAACCTTCATCCCCAGCCCTAAGAAAATCACTACTCTATCCATCTCTACAAATTTGCCTATTCTGGACATTTCATATAAATGAATCATACAATGTGTGACTTTTTGTGACTAGCTTCTCTCACTTAGCATAATGTTTTCAAGGTTTATCCATGTGGTAACAAGTATAAGTACCTCATTCCTTTTTATTGCTAAATAATATCCCATTATATGGATATCCAAATTTTACTTATCCATTCATCAGTTGATAAACATTTGGACTGTTTCCCCATTTTGGCTATTTTGAATAATGCTGCTATGAATATTTGGATACAAGTTATTGTGTAGCTGTGTTTTCATTTCTTTTGGATAATGTGCATTTTGTTTTAAAATCAGCCAAGAGAAGAAAGTATAAAAATATTCAGTCATACAGCATTTTGTAATTACCCACATCATTACTTTTACCAACATTCTTTGTTTTTGCATGTGGATCAAATTATTGTCTTGTGTTTTACTTGCTTTTAGCTCAAAGAACTTCCTTTACTATTTCTTGTAAGGCAGGTCAGCTAGCAGTGAATACTCTCAGTTTTTGTTCATCTGGCAATGTCTTTATTTAGCCTTGATTTTGAACAATAATTTTGATGGATAGAAGATTCCTGATTGACAGCTTTTTACTTTCGGCACTTAGAATATGTGGTCCCACTATCTTCTAGCCTCGTTGTTACTGACCAGAAGTCAGTCGTTATTCTAACTGGGGTTCCCTTGAACGTAATAAGTCATTTTTCTTTTGCAGCTTTCAAGGTTTTGTCCTTGTTTTTCAACATTTTGACTATGATTTTAACTATGATGTTTCTGGCAATGGATCCCTGTGTATTTATGCTGTTTGGAGCTCATTAAAGTACATAGGTATATAGATGGTTTTTCCTCAAATTTGGAAAGTTTTCAGCCATTATTTCTTTGACCATTTTTTCTATCCCTTTCTCTTTCTTTTCTCTTTCTGAAGCTCCCATTACACATATGAGACATGCTTAATGGTGTCCCATATTTCTCTGAGGGTCTGTTCATTTATTTTCATTCTTTTTTCTCTTTGTTCTAGAGACTGTATTATCTCTATCAATCTGTCATTGTGTTAACTGATTCTTCTTTGCCAGCTCAAGTCTACTGTTGAGCCATGTTAGTGAATTTTTCATTTTAGTTATACTTTTCAACTCCAGAATTTCCATTTGGCTTTTTTAGTAATTTCTCTTTATTGATATTCTTTTTTTTTTTTTTTTTTTTTTTTTGAGACAGAGTCTCGCTCTGTTGCCCGGGCTAGAGTGAGTGCCGTGGCATCAGCCTAGCTCACAGCAACCTCAGACTCCTGGGCTTAAGCGATCCTACTGCCTCAGCCTCCCGAGTAGCTGGGACTACAGGCATGAGCCACCATGCCCGGCTAATTTTTTGTATATATATTTTTAGTTGGCCAGATAATTTCTTTCTATCTTTAGTAGAGACAGGGTCTCACTCTTGCTCAGGCTGGTCTCGAACTCCTGACCTTGAGCAATCCACCCGCCTCGGCCTCCCAGAGCTAGGATTACAGGCATGAGCCACCGCGCCCGGCCTCTTTATTGATATTCTTTATTTGATGGGACATTGTCATCATACCTTCCTTTAATTCATTAAGAATTATTTCCTTTAGTTCTTTACACTGATTTATAAGATATGCTTTGAAGTTTTTACTAAGTCCACCATATGGGCTCATTCAAAAGCATCTAATATACTATATGTTTATTAAATATACTTCTACCCATGTAACAAAAAGATTAATTTTGCTGAATGTTTTAAGTTGAAGTTACTTCATGGATGTCATATCCCTGACGTGCATTTAGACGAGATAGAAGGAATTGTTTTTTAAGAAGTTTAAGTACCAAACGTAGTCTAGTCTAGAAAAATAATAAGTTAATAAGTGTTGGCTTTTCTAATTTGTACTGTCACATCCTTATACTTTCTATTTTAAGTATATCTGTTTCTTAAGTAAACAACTTAGATATCTTCTCACACCTTTTTTTTCTGATGCAGAGTTCAGGTTAATTAATATTTTACTGTATCTGACAATGTATTATACGTTTGAAGCCTAGTGACTTTTTATTTTGACATTCTTGTGATTTCATATGCTATATTATTCAAGCAATAAAATTCTGATGTGTTTTATTAAAAAAAGAAAAAAAGCAGTTTCTATTGCCTGCTTTTTCCCCTATGTATGGTTCACATTTTCCTGTTTCTTTTAACATCTCATAATTTTTTTTTTGAAAACTGGATTTTTTAGGTAATATATTGAAGCAACTCTAGCTACTGACCCACCATCACTACCAGGATTATTGTTATTATTTGCCTGATTAGTTGTTTGTTTGTTTGTTTGCTTAGTGACTGGCTGAACTAATTCTGCAAAGTCACTTCCCATGCAATGTTCAGCCTCTGATGTTCTTGCTCAGATTTTTACCCTTGTTTTTTATCTTCCAGCCCGGCTATGACAGAGTCACTCCTGGGTTAGTAGGAGTCATTTATTGATTGAAGGTAATGCTTAAACCACCTTGGTCAGTTAGATTTTTACTCTTTACCATTGGATGTGTGTGTGACTTGGAGGTTGAGATCACAGTTCAGGGTGCTCACATTCAGCCAGGGATTACCAGTTTGGATTTCTTGCTCTGATCACTGCTGAGAGGGCACAGCCTTGGGCATGCATATAGTCTTCTAGATGGCTAGAAATGACTTTACTATTTCTAGTAAAGCCTGACTCCTAGGAGTCGCCACTGTGTCAGAGTATCTTGTTTACTCAGTGTTTGGTCAGAGGTTGTGCTTACGCCCCTGTGCCAGTGAGGTTCCGCCCTGTATTGATAGGTTTGTGTGCACCTTGGGGGATGTTTTTGAGTCTGCCCCATGTCTTGCTCTGATTGCCCCTGAATGAGTGCAGCCTAGTGCATGCACACAGCCTTGCCAATCTCCAGAATTATCTGTAACATCAGCAAGGCTCTTCTTGGCTGTTGCTTTCTCTGATTTGCTTTATTAAATTTCTGGATGCTCTGCTGTTTTGCTTGTATCATAGCTACCAGCCTCTTAATTGCTATAAACGAAGATCTTCATTGCTTTCTGTAACACCCTTGGGCACAGAGTTCTCTACTTTGTTCAAAATAGTCAGTTCCCTCAAGCAGAGCTGTAGCTCTTTGTCCTTACGACCTACTACTTTTCCTCCTGCATGGAACCACTGTACCACAAGAGCTGGAGATGGGGGCCCACTTGTTCTGGAGTAATATCCCTGCTCTACTACTAGGCACTGGGGTAGGGGGTGGCAGCACCTGGTCTTGTTAGCTTGCCCCTCCTGGCATGGAAGCTCCACTCTATGAGCCAGCTGGGGTAGGAGAGATTGGGCTCCCAGTATTCTCAGCCTAAGTTCCTGGGTTAGAGCTTCCAGTCTACAAGTGGGGGCTTGGTGGTGAAAGCGAGACCTGGTCCAGCTTCTTCAATACAGGGCTGCAGAAGAATGAGACACACCAGCAGCCCACCCCTCGTAGGATGAAGCCATAGCCACAGACTGGGCAATGGGGGAAAGAGAGCTCCCATCTTCTTGGCCACACGTGCAGGTAGAGCTCCCATAAAACGGAGTTGGAGGGTGGGGAACAGAGGTGGTCATGGCTTAAATGTCACAGACTCTTGCTGTTCTTACCTAGATTCAGATTTTCTAGCATAAATGTTGCTTCATTTGTTGTATGCTCTTATGACCACTTCCAGAACCTTTAAATAATTAAAAAAAATTTTCACCAATTAAATTTTTGTTTTACTGGAGAGAGTGTCTGCTGAGCCCCTCACTCTGCTGTTCTGGAAGTCCTACCTCCCTCCTGCTTTACCTTGACTACATCTGTGCATTTCCCACCTGCCTTCACATGAATTACTTCTAGTTGTGAAGACATGTAGAAAAGCACATTCTTTAAATGTTTTATTATGCTTTAGCTTTGTCTTTGTATCCATAAACACAAGGACACAGTCTGACAGCCTTACCCATATGAATGACTAAGTTGGAATATTTGTAATTCATTCTACCAGAGTGAGTTCTGGGGTTGTGGCTGGTACAGAGGAGGAAGAAAGAAAACCTTTGAGATTATTTTCAGCCACAAGAATATTTTGCTTTTGCTAAAATGGTAGCAGCTAAAGCAGAACACCATGAATGTCAGTAGGTCACACAGAAAATTAACATGAGGTACCCACGTCCACTCCTTGCCCCAAAGAGGTCACATTTAAGCCATAACTGGAGAAGTGTCAAAAAAACAAAGGGTTGCTATAAACTGTTTGCCTGCTACAGACCCATGCTAAGTATTTGGTGGAAGAGAGTGAGATAAATTACTTGGCTGCCCCAAACGCTTTCCCCTGCTTTGATGGAACAGAGCTGTCTCCACTACTCATAATCTTGCCTGCTCCGGACATAAGCCTCTCTAGATTTGGACTCTAGCGGACATCTGATCGGAAGGCTTCCCCTCCAACTGCCTTCCTGCTCGTGTTCTTCATCTTGTCAGTGGGAGACTCCGTGTCTCCAAGCCTAAAATAAAAATCTAAGCAGTCCCCACCTTGTGCTCCAAAACATACTACTTGGGGTATCTTTCCACAGAAATGGTATTATGTACACGGGCAAAGTTAGCAAGCCAGACCACAGAGCCAGTTTGGTATAGAAGCTATCATTACTATGATTCACACGATTCTAACCAAAGCATGCCCCGTACTAATGTTTTCACAGGAAATGCATCAGAAATTCCAACTTCTCACACTGCATTTCTGCAGTTGCAGTTAAGGCAGAGAAAAAAAAGACACTCCTTTTCTTCCCTTCTCCTCCCACTTGCCAGGTGACAAATCTCTGGGCAGGGACTGCTGAGAGCCTCTGGGGGTTACAGAGAGGCAAAGGCTGAGAAATGAGGGAAAGGGAGAGGGGCCCATGAACAGGGACTGCCGAGGGGCAGGAACAAAAAGGAGGGTTTGGGGTATGGCATTCAGACATTTAAGCGGACAGGCAGATGACTGGGACCAGGGCAAGAGGCTCTTAAACTGATGCAGAGGAAAGTATGGGGCCGAACAAGAAGGATAAAAGAATAATAGCTAACTTACAAGCCAGGGCTTCCGAGGTTCCAGGAGCTTTATCTGTCAGTGCACAGTGACCCTCACAACAGGGTTGTGAGACATGCACTTTTATTAGGAACCCCAGGAACAGAAGGATTAAGTAACTTGCCCAAGCCAATAGCTGGCCACCCTTGCTCCTCACTGCTTTGCCCTCCAGCTTAGGGGACAGTTTTCCCTCTCCTGTGCCCCACTCACAGATCAGTGTGGCTGATCTCATAGATGAGACTGCTCCATGCGTATTCTAACTGCCTCGTGTGTCCAGAGGCTGGAGAGCTAAAACCAGCGCTTTGCAGATTCTCCTGGAGCTGGGCTCTGGATGCCAACCGGGTTTGCAAATTAGAAGCATTTGAATAAGATTAGGGAGATGGAGGAGGCTTCATCCTGTAGCACAGTTGAACATTTCTGCAGCTGTGCCCTGTCCCTGGCTCCCTGGGTGCCAAGTGGTGGCCAGGGAGGCAGCAGCACTGCAGACCTCCTACCTACCCTTGCAGGCTGGGCTGACACCCAGCCGTTCCAGTGGAGGCCTCCTTGGAAGCCCAGCCTAGAGCCTGCTGCACCAGCTCTTAACCACTCAGGTTAGCACCCAGTTACTGTGGTGAGTCTCTTTCTGTTTATAATACCTTCTTCCCGGACACCATGGGCCACAGGGGAAGAACAATGGCAGAGAGTGTGGAGGACACAGGGAAAAATCACATGGGCAAACCCATTCACTCAGGTGTTCATTCACCCAACACTTCCTGCACACCTGTCATGCTCTAGGGACAGGGCAGACACCTCCTCCTCCCACCCTCTGCCCCCTCAGTGACTCTTACTAGGCTAGGACACCAGGACACAAACAAGTGGGGAAGGAGGAGTCTGTGGTTTCCTCCCTCTCCCTAGGACACGCTGCCTCCTCCCCTCAGCTACCTGGCAGGTTCCTAGACACTCCTCTCCAGAGCCTGGATTTGAACCCAGGCAGCTGACTCCATAGCCCATACACTTAACTACCAGGCAGGAGGCGGGGTAGGCTTGGAAAGACAAAAGAAAGGAGATGACAAGTCCAGGTAGGAGAGTCATATGTCAAGGGTTAATCTATTAACATATATAAGCCGGGGCTAATTTATTAAACTGCAAGCCACATAGCTCTACCAGAAAGATCCTCTGCATTTCTTGATCATGTATCTCCCCTGCCAGGTAAGTATCCTCTGCATTTCTTCAGGAGGAAATCTATCTCGAGGGACTGATGATCAGTATGCCATGTTCTGCCCACTTACCTTGGCAAATAGGGAACGAGTAGAAACCCGAGCGGCAGGAATCACACCGAGGGCCCTCGACCCCAGGGCGGCACCGGCACCTTCCGTGGGCATCACATATCTCAGGGAGAACACCCTCCAGGTTACAGTCACACCCTGGGGAGGACAAGGGACTTTCAGAGTGGGTCTCCATCCTCCAAGAATTAGCCAAGGCTTTTAAACATTCCCAGCCCAGAAGAAAGGAAAATTTTTTAAAAAGGGAAATTTTTTTTTTTTTAAATTCAGGAATGGTCAGAGATACCACTACAAAACATCTAGGATGGGCATTCATTTGTAAAACAGTTACAATCTTTTAACATCTACCCTGGTGGGAACATTTTTTTCCTTCAAATCTGAACCCTGTAGAGTAAAACTTCAATTTAATAGATTCCCATCTAATGACAATCTTGAATTAAACATATTTCTACCTTTCATTTTTTTTTTTTTTTGAGACAGAGTCTCACTTTGTTGCCCGGGCTAGAGTGAGTGCCCTGGCGTCAGCCTAGCTCACAGCAACCTCAAACTCCTGGGCTCAAGCAATCCTCCTGCCTCAGCCTCCCGAGTAGCTGGGACTACAGGCATGCGCCACCATGCCTGGCTAATTTTTTTCTATATATATTTTTAGTTGGCCAGTTAATTTCTTTCTATTTTTAGTAGAGACGGGGTCTCGTTCAGGCTGGTCTCGAACTCCTGACCTCGAGCGATCCACCCACCTCGGCCTCCCAGAGTGCTAGGATTACAGGCGTGAGCCACCGCGCCCGGCCTCTACCTTTCATTTTTTAAAAGAAAAGAACATAAATCCAGCCCTACTACGCGCCAGGTGTGGCTGTGGGGGCTTCCTCCTGGCTGTCTCACCACACCTCCAGGCACGTGGCCTTCCCAGCAGCCAGGTTGCTGCCACCGGCTCTGTCCAGCGTCTTCCCGCCTCAGGACCTTTGCTCAGGCCGTGCCCTCTGCCCAGCACAACCCTCCCCTGGTTCCTGGCACAGCTGGCTCTTTCTCACCCCTCAGGCATCAGTTTAAATGCCAACTTTTCAGGCCGGGCGCGGTGGCTCACGCCTGTAATCCTAGCCCTCTGGGAGGCCAAGGCGGGTGGATCGCTCGAGGTCAGGAGTTCAAGACCAGCCTGAGCGAGACCCCGTCTCTACTAAAAATAGAAATAAAAATTATCTGGACAACTAAAAATATATATAGAAAAAATTAGCCGGGCATGGTGGCACATGCCTGTAGTCCCAGCTACTCGGGAGGCTGAGGCAGTAGGATCGCTTAAGCCCAGGAGTTTGAGGTTGCTGTGAGCTAGGCTGACACCATGGCACTCTAGCCCGGGCAACAAAGTGAGACTCTGTCTCAAAAAAAAAAAAAAAAAAAAGTCAACTTTTCAAAAGGTCTCCCGGACTAGTCTGTATAAATGGGCCCGCCTTCTCTCTACTTATTCTCTCCCCTTAGCTGGGTTTGTCCTTCACAGTGCTTTAACTTCTGGAATCACTTATTGTTCTGTGACTTGCTTTAACCAATGGAATGACTTCTGAGCACAGGTCCCCACAGGCCTTGCAGTTTCCACTCTTGCCCCTCTGGGAGTCCTGAGAGTGCCAAGGGGGGGACCCAGTCTGGCCTCCTGGAGGACGAAAAACCACATGGAGAGACACCCAGCTGTCCCAGCTGAGCCCGGCCCCAGCAGACCCTCCAGCAAGTCCAACAGAAGAACCGCGTGGCCAACCCACACAACTGTGAGAAACAGCCCTTGTTGTTTTAAGCTGCTAAGTTTGGGGGTGATTTATGACTTAGAAATAGATGAGTGAAATACCCAGAAGACTAGACGCTTGGTGAGAGCTCAGCACAGGGCCCCCAGGGCCAGCACACGGTATTTCTCAGTAAACACATTTTTCTCAAAAATACAGTGCTCTAGCCCAGGTGCGGTGGCTCACGCCTGTAATCCTAGCACTTTGAGAGGATCGCTTGAGGCCAGGAGTTTGACACAAGCCTGAGCAACATGGCAAGACCTCATCTCTACAAAAAAATAAAATTATATATATACACACACACACAGGGCTCTTGATTGCCTTCATTATGAATGGATAAATAAAAAAGTCAAGCAAGAGTCCTGTAAGACAGGTAAACATTTATAAATGAGGAAAAAGATGCTCAGAAAGGTTCATTAACTTGCCCAAGGTCACACAGCCAGGAGGGCAGAGTCAGAATTTGAGCACAGGTCTACCTGATTCCAAAGTCCATATGTTCTTTCTAATATACTAAGAATACGAGTTGATAATGATTTTTTTTTTTTTTGAAACAAAGTCTCACTCTGTCTCTCCAGTTAGAGTGCAGTAGCATCATCATAGCTCACTGCAACCTCAAACTCCTGGGCTCAAGCGATCCTCCCACCTTGGCCTCCCAAAGTGCTAGGATTACAGGCATGAACTACCACACCTGGCCTGATAATGATTTTTAAAGCAACTTGCAGAGAATGTCCTAGATTAGTATATATATTCGAACGGATTTAATATTTAAAACATCCACTTTTCTGTCCATTACATTAATATCTAATTTTGCAACAGGTCCCCTGAGAAAGATCCTGAAAGACTCAAAGATTCAACTGGGTTCACCCTACTTATCAAGGAGGGTAAGTCTCATGCATTTTGGAAAGATTTCCTACAAGGGTTAAGCTAATAGTTAATGTGAAAAGTAGCTAAATCCCTTTTTCCTAAACTCTTAATTTTTCAAATAAAAAGTTAGTCACAGGTTGTGGAATTATTTTTTCTAATACAATAATTAAGAAAAAAGATCAAAGTAAATCAGAACAACTTTACAGTCTTTGTATGATCTCTAATTTGTTCATGCTTAGATAAAACAGTCACTTAATTTGACAAAAAAAAAAAAAAAGCATTGGAAGTGAAGGAGTCCAAAATATGCCACTTTGGCATATCAATTATTTTGAACGGAAGGCACTTGAGAAACAGCAGGTGTAGAAAGGAAGGACTCTCTGATTTCACCTTTTCTACCTAAAAGCAGGTCATAAAATTTCCCAGGCGAAGCCAGCTGTGGTGACTGACACCTATAATCCCAGCACTTCAGGAGGCCAACGCAGGAGGATTGATTGAGGCCAGGAGTTTGGGACCAACCTGGGCAACATAGCAAGACCCTGTCTCTACAAAAAAAAATAATTTTTTAAAAAAAATTCCCAGGAGGAGAGCATTCTTATCACCAGAGACCACCACAGGGCAAGGCAACGTGTGACTGTGAATTACAGTCTTGGTGTTAAACCAAGCCTTGGGGTTCAGTGAGGAACTTGGACTTGACACTGAGGTTCAAAGAATCCTGATTTACAACAGAAACAGAAAGAACAGCCTGTATCTTGTAACTAGGTCATGGTGATTATATCTCAAAAAAGTCCCTTAAATCCTCCTCTCCTGCCAGAGTTCAAGATCTCATCCTTATCTGTCTGGATGATTTCAAGAACCTCTTAAGGAGGCCATCTGTGTCCTGTCTTACCCCTTCCAATTCGTTCTCCATGCTGGTGTCAACAGTGATCTTTCAAAAACATCAAGCTTTTCATATCACTTCCTAGTTTTAAATCCCTCAAATGTGACCCAATGCCTGCAGGACACAATCTGAAGTCCTTCACATGTGGTGGAACAGATCCTTCAAAATCTTCCAGGCTGCCAGCAGCCCGTGTGGCACCTTTGTGTCTGCCAAAGAGAGCTCTCCAGAGACCATGTCCTCTGCCAGCCCACATGCGAGACACTGCAGCAGGAGGGGGACCAGTGCTCACACACACCTGGCTCTGCCTCCCCAGTGAGATGAGCGTGTGGCTATCAGGCCTCTACAGGTGCCCCAGGGTAGGAGAGGCAAACTCACCAGGTGCCCCGAGCATGACCCAGACGGGGCCCAGTCATGGGTTGTGTGCACGAGCTCTGCCCTTACCTTGGTGCAGGTGAGCCCTTCTGAGTACGAGTCTGTCCCTGTGTGGGCCAATATAGGTTTATGTAGGAAACTGCCCACAGCTCCAGACTTGAGTCTAGAGGTCTGGTGTCTTCTCATATGCGTTAGTTTATGCTTATGATCTGAATGGCTCCTCCTTAAAAGTGGCCCCGTGTGCAGGATACAACCCTGCATATCACAGTCTGACATATTAGATATTTTACTTGTTTTCTGGCTTACATATTACATATGTTATTGTCTGAGTCCCCCCACTAGAGTATAAGCTCCGGGAAGAGCTGGGATTTTTTTTTTTTTCTATTCACTGCTAAGTCCCCAGCAGCCAGAATGTGCTTTGCATGTAACAGGGAATCTTAAAATACTCATAGAACAAATGACCAGCTAGGAGTAACACCCACATCCTCTGGGTACTCACCTCTCCACCCCAAAGACTTCCTACTGAACACCCCTGCTGCCCAGGGGCTTGTCTTTCAGCTGCAGAAGCCCCTCAGGCTTCCTGCTAGCCAAGCTGTAAGTGCCAGAGGGTTAATGCCCCAGCAGCATTAATGCCTCCACTAACCGCAGATAACTGACGTTACCCCTTCAGATGGGTTAACTGTGCGCAAGTTCTACGCCGTCTCCTAGAGTTGTGTAGAGGGATGCAGCTCCAGGTGTGACACTAGGAACCTGCAGGCTAATGCACCTTTATAATGGCTTCCTTCACTCCCTGACTCATTTCCCTCCCTGTGTTTCCTGGGATCACCTCCCAAATAAATTACTTGCACTCAATTCCTATCTCAGGGTCTGTTTTTGAAGAACTCAAATGAGACAGCAGACAATTGGCTGCCACTGAAGGTTTTCGAGCAAGCTAGTGATGTATACTCCAAGCCCTGCATTTCTTTAATCAGGTAGTGCCATCACAAAGGACAGACCGGAATAGAGAATGCTGAGTGCTGAGCAGGTCCACCAGGCGACACCTGCAAGCCACCTGCCATGCTCCAGGAAAAGGGAGACTTGCACCTGGGCTTGGCAGTATGCACAGGAAGTAGGAATAGAACACGGAGCATAACATCTTCATTGAAGTTAAACTAAAAGGGAGATTACTTGCCTTTCATATCTCCGGCTACTGGATCTTCTGGATTTGGAGTAGAAATAGGAAAAATGGGAATTCCTGTAAAAATAGTTTATTAAAAAATACAAAGAATGATTAAGGAGATAGTAAAATATTAAATTCCGCTAACTAGGAGGAAGTCCTCTTTCACTTAGTGAAAAGTAACATATAGCAAATTGAAAGAAAGTTGATACTGCCATATTTTAAATGTGTCTAGTAACTGAAACTAGGCTGGTTAGACATTCTGATTTGCATATTAATGAAATGGAGGTTTTGTGCTCATAATAGCTAAGTTGCAGCCTAAGCAGGGATAAGTTTGGCTTCTTTAGCATCTTTATTGAGTTTTTTAATGTAAAATTGAGACTAGCTTTTAAAAAATGTTTTCTGTCATTTTTTTCCCTAAAATTTTATGCCATAAAACTGTTTCAGGTTTCTTCTTCTTTCTTTATTCCACTAAAAAGGCAAATGCAATTTCTATTCAACCCCTATCCAATAATCACAGATTCTAAATTGATTACATTCCAGTGTGGTGTCATTTTATTTGGGCTTAAAGCATTTGTTTCTTGAAATATAAAATGATCATATAACTCATCTTCCAAACTAGGACAATCTCCACCAAGAAAGTGGGTGCAATTTTAATAACTACCCTGGGACAGCAAGTGCAAACCAAAACATATAGTCACCCCATTCAGGTGAGTCCTGTGCCGTGTCCCAACTGAACGTGCTTTTCCTGTGATAGTTCTACAGGAGTTAACGCGGGTGGGGATGGGCAAGAACTAATGTAGCAATGGGATGGGGGAGGGGTCTTCTTGAGACGGTGTTTCTTTGTCCCAACCCACAAGTGTAGTTTTTACACTGTTGCAGAACAAACGGAATCAATACTCTTCTCAGAATTTGCATAGCTGGTTTCATGATTCTCCTGCTTCATTTTCTATGGTGTTTCTGACAGATACCTATTTTTTTTCTTGGAGATGCCGAGATTTTCACTTGGATCATGGCAGTCGGGTAGAGGTGGGGGCACTTATAACTTGGTCTATCACACAGCAGGAAAGAGGAAACACATGCCCTGCACCCCCAAAACATGACACACACTAAATGTATGCAAACAAACATCTAGAAGCCAGTGACATTTCTTCTAAGTTTATGAAAAATCACACATACGGATTACTATTAAATTGAAATTGCCAATATTTGACGTTTTTGACTTACTGAGATGGTGACATCTATGGTATAATGTAACACTTTAGAGATAAATAAGACTATAAAATATATGTGTATAAAATTTATATTCCAAGCTTTGGGAAACACTTTCAGGTAAATACACTCTACCCGGCCCCATTTCTGTCTTCCTCCCAACCCTGCCTGCCACACCCTCAGATGTCAATGCACAAAAGCCAGCTACGGACCAAAACAGAGTGGCCTGTTGTTCCACAGAGGGTACTTACTCAAGCAAAATGGGAAATTATAGTATCCAACCGCACACTTCTCACAGTTGTCTCCGT
This sequence comes from Lemur catta, assembly GCF_020740605.2. Lineage (NCBI taxonomy): Eukaryota > Metazoa > Chordata > Mammalia > Primates > Lemuridae > Lemur > Lemur catta. The sequence continues at coordinate 16,640,993 of NC_059143.1, read as the reverse complement.
GGAAATTGGGCTTGCAGTGACAGCGGCCCGAGCCCTGCTCACAGCCCTCTGCGTGCTCAGGGTCACAGCTACAAGCTAAGAGAAATCCCAGGTTTCAAAGGGTCAGTCTTTCACCGCACTTATTGCGGCAAATACGTCCCAATACTTCTCAGGCAGCGTTTCATACTTGATCATTGCTCTACAGTTATTCTTGAAAGAGCACAGCCTGTTTCTCACTTCATACCTGATTGATGGCTCTCACTGACTGAACCTCGTGGGTGTCAGAGATAAGCTTTAATGAGCATCCACACCGAGAAGTTTTTGTGAGTGGTGTTTATTACACGGAGCGCTGCCCAGCTCACCGAGTAAGAGGCAAGGCCAGCCCAGACTACAATCAGAAGGGCTGGTGGGCGGGGTGTGCTGTGGGTCCTGGCAGGCCTGTCGGGCACAGCCTCTGCTGGCCATGAGCCAACTGTGGATGTCTGCAAAGTGGTCATCATGACACAGTTGTCATGCAGACACTAGTGTGGGATGCCTAGACATGGATATGTAAACTGTGGACAGCATAGGAAGAGTACACTCATAGCCCAAATGTTAAATTCAAGTGATATGGCTTAATGACGGCAGTTTTTGCAACCAAACATGATTATTGGGTTTGGACTGCAGAGGGACACGGCTGGAGTATAAGAGGTTTGGTAACCCCCATACTTGAGGGCTTCCCTCTACCTGGCAGGTTGTCACTCTAGACCGGGAAACTACTGTCATAGCTCATCTGAGCACATCTCTCCTGAAGAACTGGGAAACCTGGCATCTCCAGGTGTCCTTCACCTAATTTGTTTAGGATTTATGTGTCCCTGTGGATCCTTTATGCTAAGCCTCTAATACCACCGTGGACCACTTCAATAATGAAGAAAAAGATAGGAAAGTGATTTAAAAAGTGAGGCTCCTAACCAGGTATGATCACGTTCACAATGTCCTGTCTTCCTTTGCTGATGCCTATGCTCTGTGGGCACAAGACAAGTGATGGACACGCTTTGCGGGATGACGTGGAAGAAGGAAGGAAAGTAGAAATATACTTTGTTAACAACTAAGAATGTCCTACGAAGAAGCAAATCAGTTTACGTATTCCTTAGACTTCAATGTCTTCAAATGTTAATGATACGATGAATTAATTTAGGGGTGGGACATGGGCAACTCCAGGACTGAAATTGTTTTCCACCTGTGACAACAAGACAGCATAAAAGAACCAAATATTGAATAAGGTAAAGATTATACATGTGCGGCAAAGTCTATAATTTGACCTAAGGCTGATAATTCCGTAGAGAAAAACTAGTGGCATTTTTCTATATAAGATGTGTTAATGCACAGTCCTGCCAGCCAGAAATGAACTGCATCTTGGCTCTACCAGTTAGTGGCTCTGTTGCCTATCTCAAAATATGTAACTACTCAGACCCTTTGTTTTTCCCCATATCTACAAATGAGAATAATAATAATGTCCTGTTCGTTGTGATAATTAAATGAAACCTCTGTGAAAGTACTTAGGCAATGCCTTGTGTGTGGCAAGCGCTCAATAAATTGTAGCTATTTTAAATATTATGACTAATTGTAAAATCCTTACCAACTCATTACTGTGTTGTCTCAATGTTAATTCTGACAAAAGTTGAAATTATTGGAGATCATAGAAACATCTCTAAACAAGAGAAAATGGACAAACCAACATTTCTCACAGGTCTTGTATGTGACAGGCCCAATTTAAGTATTTTCCTACATGTTTTTCATGGCATTTCATTTAATCCTATGAAATATATTATCATTTCCATTTACATACAAGGAACCCGAGGTTTGGAGACAGTGTGTGTCACACAGTTAGGAAGGTTTAGAACCAATACTATGAAGAGACAGCATGAAGGAAATTATTAACCAATCGGAATTTGGCCTGATGACTTCCTTAAGGCAGCGCACACAGTCTGAGATGCACCAAGTTGAAATGAAACTTACGGATGCAGGCATGGGGGGCATCAACCGGAACCCCATAAGGACGGTAGTAACCCTTAGCACACTTTTCACAGTTCACACCAGCTGTGTTATGCTAGAAAGAAACAAAAGAAACTTAGAAGGAAGGGTTCTGGAGAAGAATTCCAGTACTATTTATTCTGTTCAGTTTACCCAGAGGAAGAATGTCATCATATATCATCGTAAAGTGGAAGTGCCATATGACAAAGTCACTAAAAAAATAAGCATTGATCTTGGCCTTGAGCCTCCAAGATGTACCACAGGACACTGGCTTAACCATGGCTCTGGAATTTTTTCCCACTGGGGGAGGAAATGAAGAAAAGTTCCGTGAACTGGACAGCCCAAGCTTTATCCTCTACCAAGGAATTTGCCATAATGAAGCACCTGACATTTGAGTGAGAAAAACTCAAGAGGACTATTCCCCACAGCTCTATTCAGAAGCACTGATGAATGGATAATACATCACGTTTAGGTTTAACCCAAGCAATAAGGGGTCATGTGTGCGTTTATATCATCTCTAATTTTGTTTTGTTTTGTTTCTCCCCAGTTCCAGAATGCAAGTCTTCTCCAATTTTGGAAGAAATAGCATACACGGATCCTTGTCTCTCATTGTTCTAATTTTATTTGTGCTTTAGTCATGAAACCCTTTTCCAAACATTTCTATTATGTGGATGGAAAATGCAGGCATGAGTCTCATACAGAGAGCTCATTTTAAAGTACAATATTAGGAGGCTTTTTCTAGTTCATGGTTAATCCTTATAATTGCCACAAAATCAAATTACCCAACATGCATCATCAGTTTCCAAGAACTATACACCACGTATCTAACTCAATTCTGCCTCTCTGTCTCTCTAATTTAGAAATAATTAGGAGGACAGTGTTCTTTAATTAATGAAAGGAAAGGCAATAGGAAGTTATAACAAACACGACACTCTTTGGCCCACACAAAGGTCTGCACAGAAACACATAAGAGAGAACAAAGACCCATTCTGTATCCTCTCTCCTGTTTTAGATGATTTTATTAACTACAGCCTTTTATTTATTACCACTCCTTTTCCTGTAGGCTAAAATCTGAATTCACTTTAACACTGGGGTCTAAAACCACACTGGCCATTTCTCTGACTTAGTAGTTACGTGCATAAACATTGTGGACAAATAAGAAACAGCTGCAGCCACCCTGTCTTCCCATCAAATGCCAGTTAACCCTCAACTCCACTGCTAGCCACTGTGACAGGGAACATCAGCTTAATCCTGGCTCCCAAATCTCTTCCCATTGGAGTGGGAAATGAGAACACATTCCATGAAACGGGCAGCCCAGCCTTCCTCCCTCTACCGCAAAGTTTGGTTAACGAAGTACCTGCCACAGAGAAGTTTATATTTAAGACACAAAGAACAACAATGAAAGACTGAGAAAGAGCAACAAATTACAGTACTGGGCAGATGGAATAATGCCTGGAGTTTGCCCTGAAATCTCAGGTGGTTCTCTGGACCCGCACACCCCAAGGGCAAGATACACTACTTTATCCATGGATACCAAGGTCCTGGTTGGACCATGGCCAGGTTGAGACCCAAGAACAGTGGTGGCTCCATAATTCCCATATTGGAGGTGCTGGAGGAAGCAATCTGCTGGGAGGAGTGGATGCTCGAAGTTGCATTTGCATGACACTTGAGAAAACCTCGACTAGTCAAGCTATGAGTGGAGTGGGTGCTGACAGGATCTATGCAGGTCATGAGCCCATCCCCAGCCTAGTCCTCCCTTGGGCACCACCCAGAGAGGCTTTCTGTGGAATGCTCACCTAGAAACCAGGTCTGAATTCCTCCAAGCAGAATTTTCCCAAGGAGTTCTTCAGGCAAACCGCATCTCTATGCCTCTCTGTCTTTCTCTCAATTCCTTGACCACACCTACAATTCTGTCTCTGGCTTCCATTTCTGTGAACCCCAAGCACATGGAGACCACTGAGTGGTCTATTCGCTGGCCGGCCTCTCCCGGGAGACCCCTAATGGAGTTTTCTTACTTAGGCCTACAGAGCCCGACAAGATCTGGCCTCTATTACCTCTCTGGACTCACGGATCTTCTACTGAGACCCTCCAGCAACACCGGCTTCCTTGCCCTCTCAAGAGGCCTTTTGCCCTGCGGGGCCCTCTGGCTGGCATGCTGTCCCCAGACATTCGCCTGGTTCATTCTCTCACTCCTTCCTGCCTTTACTCAAATGCTACATCTCAGGGCACTTTCCATCCTATTTAAAATTTCTCATACCCCAAATCAATAGTTACAACAGGAAACTGAAGAAATAAAAATAAAATCAATATTGCATTAGAATATAGCTATCTCTGGTAACTGCTGGTCCTGCAGGAAAAGGACCTGGCGCTCTTAGATCCCAGCTGCTTGACTCCATGAAAATCTCCAGGACCGGCCTGCCTGGGATGTTCCCACTTTGTGTCCCCATCCCAGAGCTGATGGCAGAAATCCTCATTGTCCGGTTACCAGCACTGCATAGAAGAGGCGGGGTGTATGTCTTCTAACGACAAATCCAGACTTGCTCTTGAAGCATCACCTGCTAGCTCACCAAGCTCACCAGCCCTGCAGCACCTCCTGTCCTTCTCCCTTCCTAGTCAGGACTCCCCTGTCCCTTTGTATATGGCATAAGAGGAGGTTAAAGAGCCAGTTGTCTCCTAGCACTCTGGGAGGCTGAGGCAGGAGGATTGCTCGAGGTCAGGAGTCCACGAACAGCCTGAGCAAGAGCGAGACCCCATCTCTACTAAAAAAAGAAAAATAGAAAGAAATTTGCTGGACAACTAAAAATATATAGAAAAAATTAGCCGGGCATGGTGGCGCATGCCTATAGTCCCAGCTTCTCTGGAGGCTGAAGCAGGAGGATCACTTGAGCCCAGGAGTCTGAGGTTGCTGTGAGCTAGGCTGATGCCACAGCACTCTAGCCCGGGCAACAGAGCGAGACAACTTTGTCTCCAAAAAAAAAAAAAAAAAAGAGCCAATTGTCCCAACATCATTTAAGTAATGATGTAATGTCTGTCCATCTCTCTTTTCCATAAGAAATGCCAATTTTATCTTAAATCAATTTTTTTCTTAAACCAAATTTTAACACCTATATAAATTTGTTTCTAGATTGTCTGGTAGGTTCTATTGGACAAGTTTTTTTTTTTTTTTTTTTTTTTTTGAGACAGAGTCTCGCTTTGTTGCCCGGGCTAGAGTGAGTGCCGTGGCGTCAGCCTAGCTCACAGCAACCTCAAACTCCTGGGCTTAAGTGATCCTCCTGCCTCAGCCTCCCGAGTAGCTGGGACTACAGGCATGCGCCACCATGCCCGGCTAATTTTTTCTGTATAGATTTTTAGCTGTCCAAATCATTTCTTTCTATTTTTGGTAGAGACGGGGTCTCACTCTTGCTCAGGCTGGTCTCGAACTCCTGACCGCGAGCGATCCACCCGCCTCGGCCTCCCAGAGTGCTAGGATTACAGGCGTGAGCCACCGCGCCCGGCTGGACAAGTTTTTTATCCCTGCATTGAGTCCATATTCAATACCAACTGATGATAGTTTTGATATCTCAGAAGACAAATTTCCTCCAAAACTGTTCATCTTTTCTAAGCTATTTGTCCAGTCTCATATTTTATTTATTGATAAGAACTTTAGAATCAGTCTGTCAACCTTCATAAAAAGTCCTTTTGGAATTCTGATTGCGATTGCACTGAATTTATAGATTGGTTTCAGAGAAATGGTGTATTTACACTATTAAGTCTGTAAACACATTATGCCTCTTCATATAGATCTTCTTTTAAAAACATCCATAGAGTTTTACAGGTCTGACTGCAGCCCCACAACTAACTCCTTCTATCCATTGGCTCTTGGGGCACCTCGAATCATTCTGGCATTCACAGATGTGTTCACCTTCATGTATGTGTTTTTGCTTTCTACCTTTCTGTAATCTCTTGAAGTTCCTGGTCTGTTCATGTTACACTTTCCTATTTTTCATGCTATGACATATTCTGGAAGGAGGGAGTGTTTTGCTTTTAAAATATCTTTTCTGTCTTTCTGTGGGATTTGTTGTAGAAGGGAGCGTGGCCATCTGGGTTCCATCTGCTTCTTGATCCTGTCTCGAAGCCTTGTGTGGTGTATGTGCGTGAGAAAGACAAACAGTTTGGAAATAGTGAGACCAACACATCAAGTACACAAACAGCTAGGGAGCAGGCTTAAGACTTAAATCAGAAGTCACGTCTCTATGGAAGAGGCGAAAGACTTTGTTTTAGTTAACGGAGTATCTTCAAGCACCATCTCAAACAACAGGGGTATTGTTGTTTGAGACAACAATCTTAGTTAAGAACGCCAATACTTTACCCAAGGGAAAGAAATCGAGAAGGAGTCAATCCAAAAAATATTGTGCTACTGGCTGCCTTTTTTCATTGCTTTCTCTGCCCAACATTTTATCATGAAAAATTTCCAAGCTACAGTGAACACCTGTACACCCCCACTTAGAATTTACCATTCACATTCTACCATACTTGCTTTATCACATAGTTACCCACCCACCCATCCTTCTATCCATCCACTAATCTATCTTATTTTTTATGCTTTAAAAATTAAATCACAGGTGTCAGTCACTTTCTCCTACATACTTCAGCATGCACTTCATTAACTGGCATTCAAGATTTGTTTAAAGTTTTTTTCTTTTGCTGTAAAATTTATATACAATCAGTGCAAAACTCTTAATTATATATTCACTGAATTATGGCAAATGCATACATCTGTGAAACCCAATTCCTTACCTAGATACAGAACAATATCGTCACCCCAAAATTCTCCATGCCCCTTTCCCCATCAAGCCCCATCGCCAACTCCTCACAGTCAACCACAGTTCTGATTTTTTCCGGTATTGATTAGTTTTGTCTGTCTCTGAATTTCATGTAAATGGCCTTCACGGTTTTGTGTATTTTTTGTCAGTCACCTTTCACTCAGCATAATGTTTTTAAGATTCCTACACATTGTTGCTGCATCAGTGAATAGTTTGTTCCTCTCTATTGCTCCTTAGGACTCCATTCTATGAATATGCCAGTTTCTTCATTCATTCTACTATTGATCACCTGGGCTATTTCCAGTTTGGGGCTATATGCATAATGCTGCTACAAACTTTTTGTAAACAAACATTTCCATTTCTTATGAGTAAATTTGTGGGAGTGGAATTTGTGAGTCGTGGGGTAGGTGTGTGTTTAGTTTTATTAAAAAGAAATGCCCAGACATTTCCCAAAGCAGTTGTACTATTCTACATTGACACCAACAATACAAAATTTGTATAGCTGTTCCACATAAATTGGGTGTCATTAGCCTTTTTAATAACAGTCATCCTTTAAAGCTGTAAAAAAAAAAAAAACCCATTCTGGTAAGTATGTAGCAGTATGTTATCGTAATTTTAATTTGCATTTCTCTGATGACTAATGACATTAAGCCCTTTGATGTACACACTTATTGGCCATTCATTCATATATCTACTTTTGTGAAGTGGCTGTTCAAATTTTGGGCACTATTTTTCGGGTTATTTGTCTTTTTTATAACTGAGCTTTGGGAGTTTTTTATATATCCTGGATACCAACCATTTGTTAGATTTGTGTTTTGTGACTATTTTCTGTCTGTGGCTTGCCTATCCATTGTCTTGACAGAGTCTTTGTGAGCAGAAGTTTTTAATTTTGATGAAGTCTAATTTGTCAATTTTTCATGGTTATTTGTTTTTTGTGACCTAAAAAAACTTAGCTCACCCTCCAAATCAAAAGATATTCTTCTACAAGTCTGTATTGATTTAATTTCGTGTATGCTTTGAAGTAGGGGTCAAGGTTTATTTTTTTCCATACAAACATCCAGTTACCCCAAAACCATTTGTTGAAAGGACTTTCCTTCCTCCATTGGATTGCTTTGGTACTTTTATCAAAAATCAAATGTCTCTAAAGTGTGGGTCTGTTTCTGTGCTTCCCATTCTGCTACATTGATCTATTTGTCTATCCTTATGTCAGTATCACACTATACTGTTTTAATTACTGTAGTTTTATAGGTAATCTTGAAGTAAGATAATACAAGTCCTCCAGCTTTATTCTACTTTTTCAAGACAACTTTGGATACAAACATTATCTTTGTGATGTTTATTGTTTACATAGTATATTTTCCCATTCATTTACTTTCAATCTAGCTAAATCTTTTTTTTTTAGATGGGATTTTGCTATGTTGGGCCCCTCCAATCAATTTTTTATTTAACATATTGTATTTTTTAGTTCTAGAATTTTCATTTGGTTCATTTTATAGTTTTTATTTCCCTGCTATTTATTATATTTTCATTCATTGTGAACATGTTTTTATTTATGTTCTTGAGCATAATTATAATAGCAGCTCTAAAATCCTAAACTGCTACTTCTGACACCTGGGTCATCTCAGGATTGGTCTGCGTTGATTGTCTTTTCTCTTGAGAATGGGTCACTTTTTTTGATTCTTCATATGTTAAAAAATTTTGGACTCTATACTGGACATTGTGAATATTGTGTTGTAGAGACTTTGTATTCTAAAATATTTCTCTTAAAATGTTGATTTTTTTCCTTTATGAGACTAGCAACTTGATTGTACTCAAGCTGCAAATTCTGACTCCTGAGTGGCAACTCCAATCTCAAGTAAGTTATTTCAGTCTTAGCTGAAATCCATCCTGTGCATAGATGGTTCAGGGGCCAGTCAGAAACTTGAGAAGAATTCATACAGAGAATTAGAGATTTCCCCTCTCTTGATTTTTCCTGGACTCCCCACTTACTTTCCAAAGGTTGTGAATTGTCCTAAGCTCTGCCTTTGGGTTGTTCAGACCATAGAGACTCCATGTTTTCTAGAGAAATTTTAGCTGGACCACATGGCACCCACTTTGGCTCTCCCTCTGGCTAAAAGTCATAAAAATATGGAACTCCCCCTGTGCTGATCTCTTTTGCCCAGTGGTAGCTTTCCCCAGTATCTTTCTTTTTATTTTCACTCTTCGGTGGCTTCAGATAACGGTTTGGAGTTTTTTGTTGTTGTTTGTTAGTGATTTATATTATGCCATAGTTTATAGTATGAACCAAAAAAATGTGACCCATTCCCAAGAGAAATGATGAAAAATAGAGACCAATCCTCTGTGGGAGGGTTGGGTCCTATAGGAGCTACGAAACCATGACATAAACAGAACTCTCTCCTTGTCCTTTGATTATTAATATGACATAAAAGTTAATTATGCTAAAATGTATACTTAAAATGATTAAAATCATAAGTTTTATGTTATATCTATTTCCCCATAATAAAAAATTTTAAGGTAATTATACTACCTAAATATCTAATTTTCAGAAAAGACATTTTAAGTTGGAAAGAAGTGTAGTATGTCCAAACAAGGTTTCAGTAATTTCATATGCAAATGAAAAATGCCTTTGCAGAGCCACTATGGGAAAAAAAGACTATATTGATGGTTTTGTGGAACAGCAAAATGCAAAACATAGTATCACTGAGAGAAACAAGAAAAGGAACAAGGTATTATAAAGACAAATTGGAGGGGCTGGTCCTTCATCTGGAGAAAGGATTCTACCTATGCATTCTAGTCCAGTGCTTCTGCAACTAACGTGTATATGAATCACCTGAGGGTCTTGTAGTGCTTGGCCTTAAAAAGAGCCTGGGATCTTTCACTTACACATGAAACGTCGTGATTTGTAATAAACCTATGACTTATATTTTACTTGCATTTTAATTATCTGCAATAACAGATGATACGGAATGTGTGGGAGTGGGAGACAGGTGGAGAACGGTGGGCCTCTCCATGGGTGGGTAGCCCTGGCTCCATTTAAATGGGCATCTCATGCGAAGAGTGCCTCTTCAATGGTAACATTAACAAAACATCACTCTAAAGGCACACAAGAAAGAGTAACAATGTAGATGAAATTCATGAACATTTTACAGGATTTTTAATGACTATCTCAATGCAGATATACTTATACCTTCCTCTGCCATACACCTCTCTTGGCTAAATACCAGTGTACCCGGTTGTTCTCCAGAAGGGCTGGAAAATCAGTGTTTCCCATTTGGTGTCCAAGGCAGACATCATGAATTGATTATGATGCACTTCCTCACTGAATCTAGCTAGATTCAAAATCTGTCTGAAAATAAGATGTAGGATCAGCACAGAAGACAATACCCTATTTGCCCTACTATCTTAGAGCTCTCCTACCACAAGATGGATAGGAGCTAGGAATGACAGCCAGGAATCCTCCTCTCCATTTAGGCAAAGACCTAAATAAAGAACCCAATCAAAGGAGTTTGGGTAAACATGCTTCAGTTCATTTTCCCTACAATCACTAAATTACATCCAATTAACAAGGACTTGTGTGAATAAAAGTGGAGAAATGATCTTAGAAAACACTTTCAATTGCCTTTCACTTTCTTGACATGTTTTTGGGAGCAGAGCTTACTGCATGCTCATTCCCTATGACAGCATATCCACTTTTATTTATAGTGCCTCACCTGACAGTTAATGCAGACCCCTCCACCTGCATAGATGCCTTGGATGTTCAAGCTTGCCCGCTGCTGCTCAACATCTGGATCATAGTAACAGTCAGTGGCATGGCCGTGGCAGTTGCATGCTGAAAAGAGCATACTAAGTCAATAACCCATCGTTGCTACGAGACACTTAGTAAATTCCTCTACATATTATGACTGTTCATTGAGCTATGAAAAGTCTATTCTGGAACACCCAGGGCACTTTTAGTGGAAAAATTTTAGGGATTTTTATACAAAAACCAACAGAGAACAATATGTAATTTATAGCTCCTCTCATTAATTAATTAATTGATATTAAATGAAAGCAGTTTTCTTTTTTAATAATAAGATATATAATTATAACAAATTAAGATACATCAAAATGCCAATTAAACTTCATACACAAAGAGAATATTACTATTACTGCTGTTACTACTACCCATAATAACAGAGCTCTTGATACACTGTGAAAAGTGTTTTACATGAATTATCCCATCTAGTCTGCACAGTAACTCTCTAAAGTAGGTACCATGATCCCCATAGCCCAGGTGGGAAAGCTAAGGCTTAGAGAGGTTAAGGAACACGCCCATAGTTACACAGCTCCCAACTAAAAGAGGCAGAATTTGACCTGTCTTTGTTTGACTCCAGAACCTATACTCTTAGCCAATACTCTAAACCTTTCATCTCAACACTATATAGCGATGAGTTGGGAATAATCTCAATGTCTAATTATAGGAGAATAGCTAAGCAAGAAATGGTATCTTGCTTGACTGTAGGTTCTATGACAGCACGTGTTTTGTTTATGATAGAGCCTAGTCCCCAGCACACAGTGGGTACTCAACAAATACTGTAGGACGGACTTGAGTGCATAGGATGACAAAACTCTGTGCCATCAAAAGTGATGTCAAAAAGCTTTTAATAGTTTGGAAAAATATGGGGAAAATATCTAAAAATATCAAGTGAAAAAGATCAGGATATAAAATTATATGGATAATATAATCTTGAGTATTTAAAGTATGCATAAAAATACTAAAATATCTAACAAAATATTATAGTGGCTCTCTGCTACGGTCTGAAAGTTTTGTGTCCCCTAAAATTTGTAGGTTGAAACCTAATCACCAATGTGATGTTATTGGGAGGTGATAGGCGCCCTTATAAAAGAGCCCCAGAGAGCTGCCTTGCCCCTTCCACCATGTGAGGGCACAGCAGAAGGTGCCATCTATAAATCAGAAAGCAGGCTCTCATCAGACACTGAATCTGCTCCCACCTTGATCTTGGACATCCCAGCCTCCAGAACTCTGAGAAATAGATTTCTATTGTTAACTTCTCAGTGTACGGTATTTTGTTACAGCAGCCAAACAGACGAAGATATTCTGTTTGGGCAGTAAAATTCTTGGTGATTTTACTTTATTTTTTTATAATTTCCTAGTTATCTACAAGTAATATATACTACTTCTAAAAATTACAAAATTTTATTTAAAACTTATTTGGGATTTTTATCATTGCCTGGATGAAAAAGACTTAACATGAGTAAAATTCTTACTCTTTCTTAGGCAGAATATATATTCATTACATTCCAATTAGATCAAATTTCCCAAGTCTTTCTAGTAATTTGTATGTTTTAATCAAGTTCCCAGGTGAATATTGCAGGGAAGAAGACTGAATTTGAAATTATACAAATTACCCTGTAACTTGTAAAACAGGCTGAGCACTTTTTTATTTTCATTTCCTCTATGGGGCCATGATTAAAAAATTCAAGGCATTTATATTTACTATATCAGTTATTTCTCAAGAAGTCTGCTGTTTTTGAATTGCATATTTCAAATGGAATTTAATGTATTCTAATAGGTCTGACTTCCATATACCACTTGTGTAATTTTTAACCGTTTTGATAAGCTTTAAAAGGTTAAAAACATATGAAAAGAAATTAAAAATTTTTTTCATATATGTTGGAGTGAAGCATGACATTCACTGACAGGTTCCAGTGGTCCCCAACCTTTTTGTCACCAGGGGCCGTTTTCATGGAATATAATTTTTCCATGGATCAAGGAGAGGAGGGGGATGGTTTGGGGATAATTCAAGTGCACGACATTTATTGTGCACTTTATTTCTATTATTATTACTTTGTAATATATAATGAAATAATTATACAACTCACAATAGGTTAGGGACCCCTGTGAAAAACTAATCAAGTTGTGAATGTTGGAGCTCATGTAGTAACAGTTATTCAATCAAAATATCTTAACCCAGTGCCTGAAAGCAGTAGAAGAAATCACTCCTGATTGTTACCTTTCCCACTTTCTGGTACATTTATTCAAGGTTGAGAAATGGGTAAGTCATTGAGAAGGAACCTGCTCATGGTGACTATAAAGTGAGAGTGGCCATCCTAGTGACACCCTGGCCTTAAGGACGTGCCTGACTATTCACCTCAGGCAGCATTGACACCTCCCCACAACGGCAGCATCTCTCAAAACACTCTTGGAACTCCTCACGGGACACGGCTTTTCCATAAGTTTACCGGCCATAAGAGATCATCAGTCTTATCTCTCAATAGTTAAAAAAAAAAAATTGGTCAAGAAAGTATAAAGCACAGGTTATTATCCACCTACTTCAACAAACCTGGATTCAAATGCCTTTTGGCAATTTCAAAAAAGCAAAGCCATCTTCAAATGCTAAGAATATTCAGAAAAATGGGCCACAGTCTCTAAAAGCCAATAACTTAAAAGTCGCAAAAATGTTTTCGGCTATCGGAATAAATATGTCGCTTTTCAAGAAGATTGGCTTAGAGGAAAATCTACCATCAGATGTCCTAGGACTTGTTTGTTGAAAACAACAGTTTTCTTACTTTATATTGCACCCATGAGTCAAAAGCAGCCTCTTGTCTTTTCTCTTTCCTTCCTTTGTCCCTCTGTCCTCTTCAATCCTACTCAGTCCAGCCACTTTACTCCGCCCATCCCTCCCTACTCCCTCAAGGCTCCCAGCTCTCTGTTTAGACATCAGTTTCACCACCTTCTCCAGACCTCAGTCCTCAAAATAAGATTCCTATCCAGTGTCACATCCAAAGAGACGGTTAAGGGGTTAAAATTTTATGGTGGCTGCATATTTAAGACTGCTAAAAAGAGAGGCCAACAAATCAAAGCACTCAGCCCAATCCTTGTATGCATGGATGTTTCGTGCACATTAGTCATTATCATTGGTGTCATTTTTCTTCTTATATTTCTATCTGAATTTAGAGGATGGCATTTTTCCCCCCAGTCTGTGAGTTTTTGATGACAACAGACAGACCTGAGTCCCTAAGACTGACATGACCCCAACCTCTTCAGGAGTGCGGGGAAAACAGCCTCAGTCCCCAGGGAGAGAGGGGAGAAGGCCTTGCTCGGGGCCCCATCCCGGTCCGGCCTCGGCCCACACCCACCTTCGCACGCGTGGCTCTGCTCCTGCGCGGGCTGCCAGCGCCTCTGATGGTACCCGGCACAGCAGCGGTCACACGTCTCCCCGCAGGTGTGGTGCTGGCATTCACACCGAAACCTGGGCATGTGGGCAAAGCGATCTCAGTTACTGAAAAGTTTTGATGAAGATCAATTGATCCTATGTGAAGAACTGACACACGAACTCGGTCCTCGTGGTCATCCGTGGTGCCATTCATCGAGGAATTATGAGGACACCTTGAGCATATTATTTCAAGTCTCCCGTATCCTGCTGGTTGTCTCTGTTCTAGAGACGGTGACAGCAAGAGTCAGAGGTCTTAAGATACTTGTCAGGTGGTGATAAATGGAGAGACAGATTCAAACCCAAGTTTGACTCTGAAGCCCCCTCGCTCTTTCTTCTCTACATTATGTTATGATAAATGCACAAATGAGCAAAGCAAGTGCACCGTTTACTGAGATGTTTAAGTATTACATCTTCACAAGGATCGGGAGCCCCATGAGAAAGGTCTGCTCGCATTTCTCACCCTTAACCTGTGGCCACGCCCAGAGATTGACTGAATTCAAGAGACAGAGACTAGTGAGATCCCAGAGGACTCTGCTCCCGAAGGCTGTGCCAGCTCCGTTGCGGGGCCAAAAGCGGAGTCACTCAGCAAGGCAAAGGGTTAAAAATCTAAGTTCAAAGGAGGATATACAAAATGGAGTTGTTATGGCCTTAGCATTGGATTGCAACTCTCAGCTTTGAGCTCCTCTTCATCTGTGCTTGAAAGCATCAAAAACAGTTGTCTAAGAAAGCGCTTAGCTGTGCCTGTGCGGATGCCCAGCTCTCCTGTAAGGGGAGGCGGTGTGGCATATATTCCGTTCAGAAGGGGTCATCCTCCTTCACACTCCACTGCCTGCTAAAGCACACGGACACGGATTTAACTGGCAGCACAGAACAGCTGGAGTCCACATGGGCTCTTGTCAGGGAAGCAATTTCAGCTCATTGCCAATTACATATGTGGCATAGGCTGGACTGCAAGAATATTTAGGGAAGATTATTTGAAGAACTTATAGTCCAACTATATTCACAGAGAGATTAAAATTGAGAATAGCAAAAAAAGGAGCTGGGTATCTACCTGAGTCACATTGGTACCCCCAAATCATTGCTTTCCCTAACTGCCTCTCAGCCCAGGCTGATGGTTGGTGAAAAGATGTTACTAAAGATGTTGTTGATTAGAGCTGCAGTTCCCAGCCCCTGGGCAGAGGACCAGTTAGGGACCAGGCTGCAGAGTTCAGCTGCCCCCCCACCGCCCCCCAATCCCCAATCCATGGAAAAATTGTCTTCCATGAAACTTAGGAACTGGGCGGTGGGTGGGGTGCACAGGTGGTGAGTGCATCGCTTGCATCACCTCCTGAGCGCCGCCTCTTCGCACCCTCCCACCCCCAGTCTGTGGAAAGATTGTCTTCCAAGAGATCAGACCCTGGTGCTAAAAAGGTTGGGGACCACTGGATTAGAGAATACTCTTCATTATGACTACTCTACCCCACTCCCAGGGAAAAATTCTTATGGGTCAAAAATCACGTTTCTCCTAAGCAACTGAAATCATGTTTCTCCTAAGCAACTGATTGCTTTTTAGGTTATAATCATAGTGAAATATAAAACCAAGCAGGTTTCCTTTTTGAATTGGCTGCTAGGAAGCTCAGAATAGAATGTGTATGATCCTTCTCCCTATCTTTGTATCAAGGTCAACATGGTAGGCATCCTTGGTTGCAGCCCTCTTCTGCTTCTTCCTGGGCTCTGCCTGATTAGCAACTAACTTGTATGATTGTCTGGCCTTGGCTCCATCCATTAAGTCACTGAACCACTTTCAATATATTATAAGATTGTTTCCTGTTCATGGATGTGGATTTCATCAGCATTTGTTCAAGGTCAGCTTGTTGGGCAGAAGCAAACCAGCACACAGGGAAAGGCATAGAACTCCTCCAGGTCTGCCAGGGTCTACAGGGTTTGGCAGCTCTTCTAAGCAGGAAGCTCAGCCCCTCTGGGATGGTTTGTACTCCCTTCCCACATGGTGCCATTTTGTTCCAGGCTCAGGGACATTAGACCAACCTCCTCGCTCCCCTCTCTCCAGCTAAGAACTTATCTGATCTGACTTCTAGTGTCTTGGGCCCTATCCTCCAGGAGGTTACATGGTGGAGACAGATTAATCATTAATGAACAAGTTACTGTCAATTAAAGGTTAATCAATTGGTGTATAAGCTCTCTCAATAGCACCACCTGTCCCAGGGACAACAACTTCAGGGACTGTGGCTGTCAGGTAGAAGGGTTCCACAAAGCACACCACAGAAGTTGGTAGCTAGCAATTCTGCCTGAACACAAAGCTGGGCCTAACAATGTACAAACCTGAATCTGACTAAAAGTAAAATATACCTCTGATCAATGCTGCTCATAGGAAACTGTAGACTTTAAATAAAACATTGAGAGAGAATTATGACTATGTCTAGCATCCAGTAATTTCCAGGCCTTAAAAGTATCCCTCTTGTCGTGGCAACACAAATGCAATGCTGAACATTTAAGATTCAGGCATCTTATTGTATATAAAATATACCTCGATTAAAAAGAAAAAAGGGTACATTCATGTTCATGGCAGCATCATTCACAATAGCCAAGAGGTAGAAGCAATCCAAGTGTCCATCCACTGATGAATGGATAAGCAAAATGTATATGCATAGATACAATGAAATATTATTCAGCCTTAAAAGTAAAGAAAATTCTGATACATGCTCAACATCAATGAACCTTGAGGAAATTATGCTAAGTGAAATAAGACAGTCACAAGAGAACAAATACCATATGATTCCACGCATATGAGGGGCCTAGAATCATCAAGACAGAAAATGGTGGTTGTCGGGGCTGGGGTTGGGGGATTGGGGAATTGTTTAGTGGGTACAGAGTTTCAGCTTTACATGATGGAAAGAGCTCTGGAGATTGGTTACACAGCAACGTGAATGTGTTTAACCCTTCTGAACTGTACACTTTAAAATGGTTAAGATGGAAATTTTCATGTGTATTTTACCACAATTTTAGGGAAAAAAAAGATCTCAAATGCATATCCCTGATCCCATTAAAACAGGAATGACAAGTTTTCTTTCTCTTGTCAACTCTAATCAATTATTAGTGGCTGCCTAAGATACCATCTCAGGAGGGATTTGGTGGCTGCAACTCAGATTATCCAGAGTGCTGTGATTGATTACCCATGTCTCCTTCGGGCCCAGGGGGCATGTGGAAGAAAGAGGAGAGATGGGGGAGGCAAGGCACACACACCACCTATTCATTGATCCTGAAACATTCCTATTGAGGGCGGGAACCTAGAAACATTTAATGGGATGCAAACATCCACTGAAACAATTAGACTTACTCATAGCAGAACTAAAACAACTGCACAGTGTACTTACAGTTTTTCAGGATTGTTCGCATTGCATACTTCAGCATGGCCATTGCAAACACACCGCCCACCGATGCTGATATCCTTTATGCTGTAATAATACTGTACAACAGAGAGCAGAACTTGTCAGTTTTACAAAACAGCAGCAAAAACTTCCTCTTACTAATCTTTAACCCACATCTCTGTTGACTCTGCTACCCTTTTAAAACTCTGTCCTTTTGAGCCACTTTTCCTTGCCTACCCCCACACAAAAGGGGGCCACATTTGGATGTTACTTGTGTTACAAAATAAATGCATTCTTCAATCAAATTTAATAACATACTGCTGAATTTGTCCATTTTTAAAAAATCAAATACTTTAAGTTCATGGAGGGAAATTGCCTTAGAAAAGAATCATACCCTACAGCCTATTGGAAAGGGATTAACCTTTCCAGGTTTACTTTTTTATGTAAATAAAAATAATTTTTATATTATGTAATTAAAAATGGACTTTATACATTGAAAATATTTATTTACCAAAAATAAATTTTTATATGAAAATTTTGCACCTGCTATGTGCAAAATACTGTCCTAGCCTCCAGGAAAGGAGAGAATATTTAGAAAGATGGATCAGATACAGCCCTGAGACTGGCAGAGGCCCCCAGGGGTTGTTGAAACCTGGCTAGCACAGGGTTAACAGGGCTGGAGTCAGAGGTCCAAGCTCCAGAAAGGTCAGACAGAATCAGCCTCAGACCCAGCTGAGGACCAGCCCCTAAACCAGGCCACAAATACGTGTAGGCCGTCTCATTGCCAAGGCACCTCTCCAGTATGTTGGAGGTCTCTCCTCTAGTGACAATAGGCAGACCCTTCTGCCAGCTCCCTTCCTTCTCAGACTTGGCAGGAGGCTGCACAGGACTTGGTGAGGAATGCAGGGGTTGCAGAACAATCTTTCTACTGAGGCCATGAGGCCAGGGAGAAGAATACCTGTCAGCGAGGAAGTCTTTGAATTCACAAGGACAAGAGAGTTTTTGTATCTTTTTTGTTGTTCTTGTTGAGTGTAGTCACTTTAAAGAGCCCTATTCATTTAATGCTGGGGCTCTGTTCCCTACGTGTCAACTCTTCCTGGCAACATCTTGCTTCATCTGAAGGTGTTAGCAGCCCCTCTTGTTCATACTACATAAAGTCAGCATTACTGTGACAAGTTAACACTCAGAGGCTTTCCTGCTGACCCCTATAAACATTTCTCTCCACATGTGTTAAGGGCAGCAGCAGCAAGAGAGAGAAGCCCTCAACCAGCCTTCACCCAGCAGCGCATGTGATCTGTATGGTGGGACAGCTGGTGTCATAGTCCTCCATGAAAGAAGCAACTTAGGTTTGGGGGGTCAAGATTATACAAGAGGTGCACTCCACAAAAAATTACCTAATGGAGGCCAGGCACAGTAGCTCATGCCTATAATCCCAGCACTTTGGGAGGCCGAGGTGGGAGGATTGCTTGAGGCCAGGAGTTCGAGACCAGCCTGGACAACATAGGGAGACCCCTGCCTCTACAAAAAAAACCCTTTTTTTAATTAGCTGGGTATGGTGGTGTGTGCCAGCTACTCGGGGGGCTAAGCCAGGAGGATCACTTGAGCCGAGTAGTTCAGGGCTGCAGTGAGCTATGATCATGCCACTGCACTCTAGCCTGGGCAACAGAGTGAGACCATATCTCAAAAAAAAAGAAAAAATTACCTAATGAAGAAGCTTATGTTCACCTAAGTGAAAAGTAATAAACATAGATATGTGTGCAAATCTTGCAACCCCAAAAAAGACAATTTAAGGAGAAAAATGGTAAGGTACATTAGTGGTGAGGCCCCAGGGCAGCCGGAGGAACTGAAGCACAGCCCAGCTACGGTTTATCAGAAAGCCCAGCTCTCCCTTGTAAATATCTACCTGCAGATTCAACGTAATCCCCACCTACACAGCAGCTCAGAGGGAGCTGAGGGGACAGAAAATACCGAAGATGGGTCCCTACACCCAGGGAGCCTTGGCTTTCTGGGAAGTACTCAAAACTGTAGCAATACTTATATTTCTCTCTCTCTTCCTTTCCCAGCTCTTATCACCTACATAAAAAGCCAAACTCTCCAAGGTGCGCTGGGCATCTTCCATCCTCCCCTCCAGGTCTACTCTCCACCTCTCTCCATGCTGCCCTTTGCCCTGGGGCTGAACTTTCTGGCTGCAGCAAACAGGTTCTCCTGCTGCCTGGCTTCCTGCTGGGTCTGGCCAATGGAAGGCACCAGCAGGATATCAGAGGGTGGAAAAAGCTGAGCTCAGGATACTTATGCTGCTGCGAGCTCCCTCCGTGCCCAGGAGACAAGGTACTGCCCTGACACTGAGAGATGCTCCAGGTATACATCCAGCACAGCAGAGAGCATTAGCGCTCACCAACATCTCTGTTCTCCTCTATTTCGGCTAGATTACATCACCCAGCCTCCTGGCATCTATCTAGGTGGAGCTATAACACTGCAGTTCTTGCCCAAGGAGGTAACCTCTGTGGTAAGAAGCAGGTGGGTCTTCTCTACACTGTCTCTTCCCTCATCTGCTGACCAGAGCTGGGGGTTCCTGCAGGACAGCTGTGCCTCTAGATAGAAAGAACCTGGTTCCCCGAATGACTGCTTGGAGCTGAGCCCACCTGCTGATCCACACTGAACTGGAACAGAAACAAGAAACAAACCCATGCTTTGTTAAGCCTCTGAGATTTGGGGATTGTTAGTTATGATATTATTTAGCCCATCCAGACTAATACCAGCCTGACTATAACTTTTGCATTTCATCTTCTGTGAATATAATGATTTTTTTCAAACAGCCAAATTCCTAATTATATACAGTATTTCAGACAAGAATAACCCCTGTGTCTACACCATTACTGGCTATCAAGGTAACTCAAAAGAGTTCATGGCAATGAATTTGATAAGCAAAAAACAAATGCTGCCGACTGGGCACTTACAAAATACTACTCACCCGCCGAGTGACAGTTGGATCTCGCTGCGCTTTGGAGATGAGGTGTCCAAGAAGGGTGTTGGTTCGGAGAAAACGCAAGCGGATGTTTGTTGCCATGGTAAAGTCCCTCAGGGTGTGAGAGAAAGTAAAATTTCGGGCACCTGGACGACCATTTATCAACGACACCACAATCTAAAATAACCACACACATATAAGGGGGGGTAGAAGGTCCTTTTATTAACGTTTAGTAGCAAGGATATAAAGATAACTCACAAGTCCCAAAGCACTTGGTTTCTTGGAGCCATTAGATGTTGGTAGGTGGTCTTAGATCTTGTTAATGTCTAAAAACATTACTATCTAGTCCCTATGTGAAATGGGAAAAAAAAAAAAAGGAAGGAAGAAAGAAAAGAAAAAAATAAGAAAAAATAAAAATATTGCCACTTCCATCTTTCCTCCCCTTTTCTGATCCCAAGTTCTGGCAATAATGTCTTTGCAACCTGGGCTCTCAAGAGATGTTTTATCATTTCATTTTCAAAACCTTTGTTCTATCAGTGTAGTTGTGGGGCTGTCACACTATGAAATAATGAAAATATAATGTTAAAATCTAAAAATATAAGGAAATAATTGTGTCAAGCTGCATCAAAGAAACAAAGGTAAAGTAACCCAAAAATCTACATGAAGTTGAAAAAAGGAAATCTCTGGATATAGAGTTGACAGTGATGGCGACCAAAAAAAACAAAAAAAAATCTATACAAAACCTAGGTTTTGTTTTAAAGCCTGTGGTGACAAAGTCCCAGTTTCAACCCCATTGTTGGAAGATACTGGACATAGCTGCTGAAGAGAGATATCTCTACTTAAAGAGAGGGAGGCTGATACCCCGGATGGAAGTTCATTTGAAACTCAGTTCATATTCATTATGGCCTGACGATTTCCGTGACATTCTTCTCTGATTTCTTTCACCTCTGTTTGCCCATCTCCCCTAACAATAGCAAGCTGGCTTCACACGGGCCAAATGTAGCCCCCAAGGGGACAGCAATTTTTTTTCTCTCTTGACATTTGATGCCAATTCTGCCAAAAGGGACCAGGGATTAGCGCTTCCACTCACGCTCCTCCCCTCACTCTTACTGGGGATAAAGTGTGGGGAGGTGGGAGGGGTCTTTGCTGCAGCCACCAGCAGCCCACTTTCTAAATGTGCCACCAGAAAGGAGAGTTCAGGGCCTGTGGGCCTTGGATCCCGAGTCCTGACTTCCTGGGGGGAATTTAAGACCCCAAACAGGATTTCCAACCCAACTCATTTGGGGAGCCCTTGATGTGATTCTTACTGTTCAGGCCCAAGTGCTGGTTTCCATATCGATCTACGTTAGATCTCCTTGAAAGTGCAAGTTTCACAGTCAGAAGAAATTTGATATCCTCACGTTCATTTCTGAGTCTTTTACAGCCTCCCCAAACTCCTTACCTCACCATTTTCCAAAGGTACAATACGAGAATATTCCGTAACACAAAGTACATCATCATCCTTGGTGATAGCCGTATTTGCTTCCTGCCCAAATTGTTCCAGACAGTCTGCTTTAGAATCTAGGAAGAAAATATTTTAATATTTTAAAATATTATCATTTTGTTGTAAATCTCTTAAGAAGCCTTATGTTTCTTTAAGAAAATACAAGAAAAGAGAAAGAACAGAGAGGCATTTAAAATTTTTATATAAAAGCTGAGGGTGGAATTTTTAATTCATGAAAGAAATACCAAGCCATTTTAGGCCACTTGACTTTCAGGGACAACTTTTGGAGTTGTGAGGCTAACTCCTCACTCCCAGTTAGGCAAGTTTACCCTCTAAGGAGACCTCGTGGAAAATCCAATGCCTTTGTAAGCAAAATTCCTGTCCATCTCCATTCATCACAGGGTTCAGAGACACTGACATTCTTCATTTGTGAAGGCAACAGGGTCAAGGTAAGTAATGAATAATGTAGGATACATAAAGATGGAATTTAGTTTTCCAATTCTACATAAAAGGAAAAGGACTAGAGCTATGCCCAGTTATAGGTATTCCCAAATATTGGCAAGAACTGTTACCATCAAAGGAGTTCCAACCTCAGTTCTGCATGGGGTATCCTTGGAATTATTGAACACATACTTGAGAAATGCGGGTGGTCTGAGAATAAGTTAGGAAATTAAAATTGACCAGTTCCTAACTAGTCATCCTGAGAGACTAATTTTCTAATTACGTAGTCTTGATCTGTTGCCGATAATTAAAGCCACTCATAACATGGTAAGCAAGATTACTTACGAGCAAAATATTGCCACGGTGAGTAGGTGCTTCCAAAGTCTACAGATCTTTCCAAGACCCAAAGATCAGGGCGAGGAGAATTTGCAAATTTGATTAAAACATAGGCCACATGGAAGAGCTGATAAAGCAAAAGAGATACAGTTTGTTATTAAATTCACCTCATAGAAGTCCACAGCTTTGACCATCTCTATATGCTGCTAATTCCCAAGGCAACACATCCAGCCACAACCTCTCTCCCAAGATCCAGATGCTTATTTCTAACAGCCTATTAGACATCTGTACCTGGGGGCAGCCTCTCAAGCTCATCATGTTCAAAACCAAAATCATCATCTTTCTTTCTCCACCAAATACATACGCTGATCACCATCTTTATCACACCTTAACCAATATGTCCTTCAATTTCAACCAGCCTATATAGCATCTTAATGTCTATGCATTCCAAGAAGTCTGATGGCAAGCAACAGTAATCACACTCCAAGCCCTTTCAGGGCCAAAAGCCAACAGTACAGTTGACATTGTTTCCCAGGAGTGTCATAACTCCTGGCTCCAGGTGTTGGAGAGATCACAGTTGCAGAACTCAGCCCTGAGCAGCTGCTTTGTGGGGTAGCAGCACCTCCTTCCCTGTGCCATCTCTGCTGATCTCCTCTTTTCCTAATTGTTTTCCCTCTTATTAGTTTTCTCATTCACCCTCATCATTCTTTTCCCCTGGTTAGAATGATACAAAAGTGTAAAAGAGATGATGTGGGGCTTTGGTCCTACTTCTTTACCTCCCACTCTAGAACTCCAAGGTGCCTCCCATGTGGACCCCAGGATTCCTTACAGTGTATTCCCACCCCCTTCCCTCAAAGACTTGACTATGAAACTGAGGATCTATATATTTGCCGAAGAGCCTGGTATGACAGTGAACACAGGTGTTAAACAAATCTACATTAACATGTTAATGAGTGAGGCTTATCTCCACCCAGGTGACAGTTTTCACAGTGACTTTCCCAGGAGGAGCCCCCCTCTCTCTTAGGCCATTAGAGCCATTTGAACAATGGGCTCATCTAGTTAGGGAGGGAGGGAGAACTCAGACATTGTGGGATCCTTTCCTTTCATGGAAAAAAAAGGAGTTTTATCTTAATATTTTTTCACATACAATAGTACGGTAAGAGTCATATATTTTAAAAAAAAAAAAAGCTCTGAGAACTGCTAGCTAACATAAACATTTCAAACCCCAAAGTAGAAGCCAAAATGGCTCCAAACTTTTTGGTCTCAGGATTTCCTTATACTTTGAAAAACTATCAAGACCCCCAGAAACCTCTGGTTTATGTGGGTTTTATCTATTGATATGTACCATATTAAAGTGGAGAAAATTTTAAAATATATGCTATCAAATCATTTAAAATAATAACCCCATCAATATTAGTGTAAACCATATTTTCATTAAAAATTACTATGTTTCTAAAACATAAAAGTTTTAGTGAGAGTAGTGGCATTGCTTTACATTTTTGCAAATCTCTCTAAATATCTGGTTTGATAGAACACAGCTGGAGTCTCACATCTGCTTCTGCATTCAATCTGCTGTGATATGTTGTTTTGGTAGAATTATTTGAAGATTTGGCCTCACAGAGGTCTATAATGGGAAAAAAGATGACCTGAAGGTTTGCAGACCTCCTGGAAGGTCTTGGGAACTTCCACAAGTTTTCACCCATACTTTGAGAACCACTATTCTCAGTCACAGAGATGTAGCCTTTGCTCAAAGAAGCCCCTTTGCTTATCTCTGAGGAAGGAAGAATTGTCACATCAATTACTAAAAACTCTAAGTTCAGCCAGTTCTGTGCCAAACACTTGCTGTTCGATCTTTAAAAAAAGTGCTTACCTGGGCCCAGATTTATACTCCCAGGTTGTCTACCTACACTTGTAAAATTGATACAACCTCATAAAGAAAAGCTAATTAGGAATTAATTATAAGGTACTCTGAAAACCATAAAGCAATACTTTACAAGTAGGTGTAATAATTTCCAAAATACACATAGCATTATTATGTAGTGAAGGAATTCATAGGAAACCCAAGAACCCCTGTTTGGAAATTAGGAAAAAATATATTTCCCTTAAAACTGTTGCACAACAAAATAAGATCACTTTTTGAATATAGTAATCATTCAAAGCATTCTTAACCTCTTCCGCCAAACTGCCACAATCATAGCACACATAGCCCCCCAAAACTATTTATCTAATACTTTATGACTTAATGATTACTGTCTTCCAGGTACCACAAGAAGCGTGTCACAAGCATTCTCTTATTTAGGCCTCACAATAAAAAGTGGAGTTTTATTAACCGCACTTTACAGATGAGGAAACTGTGGCTAAGAGAGGTTAAGTAACAAGCCCATGCCTCTTTCAGGTATAAAAATCCTGAGCCTATGTGTATTCTACTCACTGAGCATTAGCTATGCCTCAGGCCCTAACAGGTACTGAATATTTCACCTGCTTCATCCTAGAGGAAATAAATGGTCAGAAAAGTTTCAAACATCATTATTTCCAAATATGCTAAAATTCCATTGTAGAGAACCTGGGGTGGAGAACTACGTTATATCTCAAGGGTTATTTGAGTGCATTGGTTTTCCAGAGTTGAACTTTCTGCTACTGAAAATCCATATTAACCAAGTAGCCTCCCCGTGGCTCACAAGAGAGCCTCTTTGTTTAGTTTCATCTTATTCCTATGTAAGGAATGAGATGCATCATGGCAGTTAAAAATCCCAACTCTAGCAGCAGGTGGAGACACACCACAGTGTTAGCATGCCCCTTTGGCCTAGTTTAATAAGCCCACTGAGCCCACCAACTCGGCTTCCAGCACCAATCAGATAGAACACTCCACTTTTAAATGTTTCCCTCCCATTTTTGTCCCATTTTTGTTTCTGAGCTTCCCCAATGTATGTTTATGTGCTCTGAATATTTAGAGAGATTTGCATTTCTTTGTTTCTGATTCCATTTGCACTGAGAGACCGTATGTGTTACCTATCACAACCTTTGCCGTGTAAGCTGCCATCCATTCTTGCCAAGTGCTCCAGCTCTGCAGCGAGTCTCCTCTGGGACTTGTAGATTCAAAGTGTTGCTGTGAGGCCAGGGGACGCTCTCCAAACCATGTTCACAGCCCAGCTCAGGCATGTTAAACCAACAAATAGGGATTTATTCTCTTTTTCGTGATAATTTAAAGTATGAGCTTTTTAAATGGCTTCTGTTAAACTCCTTTTTTTATTATCAGTTACTTATGTTTACTCTTTGGCCACTGAAATTACTTCAAAGCACCCATGAGTGATGCTTGAGATTTACTGATATAAACGAGGGCCCTTTATAAAACTAGAAAGCACCAAGCTATGCAGTCACGGTAAGTAGAAAAGCAAAGGCAAAGTTGTGCATTTTCAAAGGAATAATATTTGGGAGTCAGAGATAAGGAGGGAAAATGCCGGAGAAGGACTGACTTGTAACCTTCTGTCCACATTCTTTTGTAATAAGCCAAAGATGCCATGAATTTTGTCGATGATTATTTAGGTAGAGATACAAAGTAGTCTTTTAAATAATGTTTTAATAAAGCAGATAATAATCATAAAAGGTAGAGTGTGAGGCACTTGGACATCAAAAGACATCAAGGTGAGTAGGCAAGAAAAGAAAGTATGGTCTGATCCCTCCTTCTCTCCCCAGTGCTCTGTGCTCTAAAGCCTCTGATGTTATAGTTTGCTACAGCCTGTCCTCTACTCATTTCAGGACCTTCCTGGATTGACTGCATGTAATAGGTGTTCAACACATGCTTCGAATGAATAAATGAGTGAATGGATGAATATTAAAGCTATGCAGCTGTTACTGAGTTCAAGAGTCAGGTACCAGTTAGCAAACACAGAGACAGAGGTGAACCCCAAATTGGTCCCACCCTGATCCCTGAGCTAAGTTGCAATAGAATCAACTCCCCTGGGAGGGAACCCCTGCCCTGTGTGACTCCAAATACATCATTTAACCACTGTGAGATTTTATTTACTTGCCCGTAAAATAATAACATAAAATGATCACAAAAGACATTTGTTAAGAAAATAAAGAACAGTAATATCTACCTCATACAAATTTTATTTTCTCCTTCTAAAAGAGCACTCCTGTCATGCACTGCGGTATACATTTGCTTTCATCTGTCAGTCCCACTAAACTGTCTGATTAACACATCTTTGTGTCATAATCACTCCTGTATCCACAGAATAGGTGCCTAATACACATTGTTGAATTGAAAAGAAATTAACAAATGGGAATGTGAAAATGCAAAATATCACGCAAATGTATTTAAAGTCACATCCAAACTATACTTCTAACGCAACTAAATGGTACACCCTGCCCTCCAAAAACTTTAAGTTTATAATGAGAGTGAAATCAGTCTGTTAATAGCTTTATAATTTAATAAACATATTGTTCCACAAAGCAGCGTTTTTTAATTTACTTTTCCCAACTTTTTATTTTGAATAATCTGCAAACCTACAGGAAAGCTCAAAGAGCAGTACAATGAACACCCACACACTTTTCACCTAGATTCACCAACTGTTAACACCTTGCCACGTTTGTGTATTCTCTGCATACACACATACACACTTTTTTTAAATTTTTATTTCAGCATATTGTGGGGGTACAAAAGTTTAGGTTATGTATATTGCCCTTGCCCCCCCACACCCACCCCTAGTCAGAGCTTCAAGTGTGTCCATCCCCTAGACAGTGCGCATCGCACTCATTATGTATGTATACACCCATCCCCTCCCCAACCCACAGATTCTTCGAAAGTAAGTTACAGACATCATGACACTTCCCCACTCCGTACTTCAGCACATACGTCCTGAGGACATGGACATTTCTCCTACATAAACTTAACATTTTTACACCTAAGAAATTTTATCATACATACAAAAATCTTATTTAATACATTGTTCATATTCAAATTTCTCTGATTCACTTAATAAGGTCCATTGTATGATTTTTCCATTCCAGGATCCAATCAAGGATTACATATGGCATTTAATTTTCAGGTCTCTTTTGTCCCCTTTAATCTAAAGTGGCCCACCCATGGGTTTTGTCTTTCCTGACACTGACATTTTGAAGAGCCCAGGATGTTCCAGTCTGTTCCAAGTCTTAATGTTCTACCACAGAATCTCTCACAGAATCACAGTATGTCTCACAGTCTGAATTTGTCTGATTATTTTCTCACGATTTGACCCAGGTGGAGCATTCTTGGCCATATCACTACCAGGGTGGCACTTTCTTCTCACTGTGTCACACCAGGAGGTACCTGATGCCAGGTTGTCCTATTATTGATAATGCTGTTTGATCACTTGCTCAAAAAGACATCCTCCAGATTTCCCATTGTAAGTTACCTTTTTGCCTTGTCATTAATAAGTAACCTATGTGGAGACATTTTGAATCATTTATTTTTATTAACTAAATTATAAATGTTCCCACTATCCATGTACAAAATACTAATACAAGTTAGGGAAAAAAAAATCACAAAATATAGAACCAAGCTTACTTTGTGGTTGGTGCCCCTTTGAAAAACTTATCCAATGAGCTAATTTTATAGACTTTGTTTTTTAATGAGAAAGAAAGATGCAGATGGGGTAAAATTAAACTCCATTTTAGTAACCAGGCTTGAAAAATTTTTACAAACTGAACTACAATCCTCATAAAACAATCCAGGCCAGTGATGAAAATATAACTCAGCTGGCCCGAGAAATGTTCCTTTTAATCCTGGTCCAAAGAGCACATCTGCCGATGGTTCCGCAGAAGCACTTCTTTCTCCTGGGTTTCTCATCCCCCTGTGCTGGAAAACCCAATCCCTGGCTCCCCCAGAAAGAGTGTGCTTGCTTTCATCTCGGGAAGATGCTCAGCTCCTCTTACTGGCCGCCAGAAGCACCTGCCCACCTAGGGGAGAGAAGGTGTGTGGATCCTTCTAGAAACTTCAGGAATGGGCTATGAGGTCCTTAGGTCACCTCTCACTCTAGCATCTCTTTCTGAGGGGAAACCCACTGCACTGCTGACAAGTTCTGGCCCTTACAGGTTCCCTCTGTGTTTGTCAAAAACTTTCTCTCATCAGCCCTCCTTTCTCCATGGAGTAGCAGAGATTGCTACTCTTCATCCCACATGACAGCCTGCCCAGGATTTAAATGCCCACACCTGGCTCCATAGGTGCTTCTTAAGCTTCAAGATTCAAGGCAGCAGGAGACAAAGGTTAGAGTAGGAACTGGAAAGGAGAGGAGAGAGAGTGTCTCACTTCCAGATTAAAAATAACCACAGGAGCTTGAGAAATAAAATCTCTAATCCAAAACTTAGTCTAAAGATTTGGCCACCACAATAACTTGGAAATTGACAATCTTAATGAA
Source organism: Lemur catta (assembly GCF_020740605.2). Taxonomy (NCBI): domain Eukaryota; kingdom Metazoa; phylum Chordata; class Mammalia; order Primates; family Lemuridae; genus Lemur; species Lemur catta. Next base: position 16,611,997 of record NC_059143.1, on the reverse strand, counting down.
AGATTTCCAGAAAAAAAAATGGGAAGATGGGGGAAGGTGAAACACCTAAATCTAGATTTTATACTGATAAATTTTTAACTGTAGAGGGGTAAAAAAGGGATTGATGACACATAGCATGACTTTCAGTCCCTGGGGGCTTTAATTATTATTATTATTCCCTAAATAGACTTAAAGTGCAGAGCTTGAGATGAAATTGTTATCCAAGGGCATTTTATCTACAACTAACAATTTACAAATAGATTTGGTGGTGATTATAAATAGCTGAAGCCCACTGGAAACTAAGAACTCTGAGCTCAATTTCATAACTGAGTCTTGTATCTTATCCTATTCTCTGTAGCTATTCTCAACCATCAGGGAATTTTATTGGTTTGGGACCCGGTTCTCCTTGCAAAACTCACTTTTTCTCATTCACACTTTTTTGCTAATTTACAAGGAAATCAAGTACGACATTTGATTCACTCATTGAACTGGTAAGTAGCCTAAGAATTTGTCTGACACACTGTACAGAACAAAGGAAATTATATAGTCATGTTCTTCTAAGGCAAAGAGATTTAACTCACTCGACTTTAATAACCAGCAATCAAGTTATCTAAATCCTCTTTGAATCTATTTATAGTTTTTAGACTTACCAACGCTTAAAAATATATTGATTTTTATAAGTGGCTTACACCATAGTAGGCTTAAACAAAGTATTTCTCAATGATGATTATTTGTTCTATTAATACATCATATTCCAAATGACATTATTGTCATTTTTCATAAGTCTGCACTCTGCATAATGTTCCAGTTTCCTCCTCTTGGCCAGTGTGTTTCTATCTACAGAGTATTAACATTGCTGGTCTGCACCCATAATGGTCCCTTCTTACTTTTAATTGTCATATCCATTCCTTTTTCACTCTGCTACATCTTTCTTAACATTCAGCATCCCTGGCTAACTCAGAGTTTTATGAAGGCTAAAATTATCCTTTCAGCTGTTTTTCCAATGTCCTGAGTAATATCAGGACATTTCAGAAACCTTTCTGGCTACAGCATACATACTCAAAGGGCATAACGAAGCTCACTTAAATTGGCTCAGTAAATTCATTTTTATTGGTCAGAATATTCATTTTGGGGATGAGCTTTAAGTTAAAGTGTCATTTCAGATAAGCTGGGCTAGAGATTAAATATTCTTCTTAGAACTTGCCCTTTGACCAAAAGCTGTCTTTACTTTCTGAACACTAAATCCCTTAATGTTCTCAAGGGGGTGGTACCACTGTTGGGGGTGTTTGGAAAATTGAAGGAGACATTATATTGGTTGTCACAATGACAAGCCCAAATAAGGTAAGAAACTGCACATCTGCAGAGGCACCACCAACCTGCTTCCTGAGAAGGTCGCAGCCCAGTTCCAGGGTCAGGAGACTGTTCTCTGGGCGCTTGGGCCCAGCACAAGGGACTTTTGGCAGCTGTCCAGAGCATGGCTAGAGAGGGGGCCATGTTGAAGGTGTCTGTCTTTTGGTTGTTTGACTTCTAAGGATCTTAATGCCCTTCCCACCATATGAATCTTGCTGGAAACAGAATGCAACACCAACTTTGGAAGCTGGAAATGCCAGCTTCCCCAGCAGGTAAGGCAGCATGGACGCAGTGCCCAGCTCAGTGAACTGGATGTCTCCTTCCAGGGCTTTGCATCTAGAGCAAGTGATACAAAAAGGCAGAGACACTGAAGAATTCTTTCTAGAAGCAGCTGACATGGCAGTGCCATCTGGCTTCTGGGTACAGTGGCCAATCCCAACAGGGGCATACTGAGTCCAGTGTCCATCTGGACTCAGGGCTGACGTGTGCTCAGGACCGGCTGCAGCAGGCAGCATCCGAGCACAGCCGTGTCCCTGTAGACAGGCCCTGGCCTTGCGTCACTGTGGTTCTGACTGCGCAGCCTCCTTCGCTCCTGCTCGTTTTCTCAGCCTCATTCTCCCCTCACCCCACCCCTGTTCCTTCCACCCTTGAAGGTTGCTTTTTTTCTTTCACTGATAAAATCAGTAGCCCAGAAAAGAACACCTTCCCTTACTTTCCCACATCTAGGAACACGGTGGCACCTGCACATCTTCCCCTTCCTCCCTGGGGACCAAGGGAGGGCGGAGTCACCTCCTGTCAAAAGCTGAACCCTTCCTCTGCGCTCTGGACCCCACTCCCCCGCCTTCTGTCAGATCCATCCATCAGCTCTCCACTGTCTCTCCCATCCTAATAAGGAGAGAAAAACGCCTGGTCTTCCATCCAAACCCTCTCCCAGCCCCACCCTCCCTCTCTTCCCCCATCAGAGCCTCACTTCAGTGCACCTGCTCATTCCCTTCCGCCCTCCAGTTCAGCCCAGTCTCGTCTCTCGCCACACTCACCCGTCTCCACCGTGCACCACCGGCTACCGATTTATGTCCCTAGCCCAGACTCCATGTAAACGTCAGGGCCACATTGCCCACTGTCTTCTCTGTCGCTCCACCTGGAGGTGCTTCGCTTCCACCTCAACTGGGTCTGACCGAACAGACACTGTACATCCCTCTGGTGAGCTGCCTGCGTTTTATGCTTTGTGGAGCACCATGCTTGTCCTTTAAGACACTCCTCACAAGAGTAAGGAATAAGTATTCACGTCTAGAGTGCACGTGGCCTTGGGAGTCCAGGTGTGCACAGTTCTCCTGCCCGCTCTTTGCCTGGACGAAGGCAGTGCCAGCCATTGGTGGAAACCCTAAGGATTGCACTGACTTGGCATAAAACAGGAAGGACAGCTCAAAGTCACTTTCACACACCACCAGGTACACGGCCAGGTGAACACTTGGATATCAGAACTCCCCTTGAGTTCCAAACACTCTCACTTGAATGGTCTGGCTTCACAGCAGGACAAACGTGTGGGACAGAGTGACGCTGCAGGGTATGGGAGGCTCAGGGTGTGAGGGTCGCCTCGGACTGAGGTGACAGCCGGAAGTGAAGAAAAAGACCTGGGTCTGTGACCAGGGTGGGTTGAGATGAACTTCCATGAGCCTCAGTTTCCTAAAATCCAGTTCTGGGATTTCACTTCTGGGAACTAGGGCAGGGGTTGGTTCTACCCCAGAAAACACGTGAGGTTCAACAGGAGCCAGGGAAGCACGCAGGGTGGTCGGACAGATCCACCCCAGAAGGCGTGGCTTAAACAGGGACACTGGAGCCAGAGTCCTTGGCTAATTGGCCCCAGGCATCACCCTGCCCACCAGAGAAGGAGACTAACCAGAGAAAAGCATTTTCCATGCCAGAAAGAATCATCCCACCCAAAACAATCCAGCTGCCTCTCAGGGAATGAGGTCTGGGTCTTAATATGGTAGGCAGTGGTGAGCAGTGAGGCGTTCTGGAAAGCAAGGTCTGGGGTGGAGAACGGGGGGCCCCAAAGTTCCCGCATCCCAGCCTCCACACAGTGCCTGCCCCTGCCCCCCTTCCTTGGACCCATCTCAACCCCCTCCCTAATCCCTCATTCCTTTGTCTTCCTTCTCTAAGCCCTTCCCCAGTCCCGGGAACCTTCTTTACTCCCCATGCCCCAAAAGCTACACAGAGAGGAGAGGATTTTCCCCTAACATCAGTGTTGGTTTACACCATCCCATCTTGCAAATGTGAAATATTCACGCAATCATAGCTACACAGAGGATGAAGGAGTTTCCAAGGTATAGCTTAGGAGACACCTTAAAACGAGAATTCTTATTTGTAACATTTTTCTTGGAAAAAAATGTGATTTGAGTTCTAAATACCTGATATAACTTTTGGCGCATACCTCATTTATACCTGTATATGATTTCCCCAAGGCAATATTATATTAAGTATTAGTACGATAATAGTAAAATGTGAAAATATGATCAGTCTCACTACTGACCATACAAACACCAGCCCTGTATGGAGTCAGATGCAAAGAAATAAACACACATCCAGCAATATGGATGGACCTTCATAACATAACACGCAGGAAAATAGAACATACCAAACTAGATATGAGAGCACATTTATATAAATTGAAAAACACACACCTAAAACCTCACTTTGTGTTTAATGGGCAGAGCACCATCACGGCTAAGAGATTAAGCTGTGAGATTCGCTCAATCTCTTTGTGCCTCAGTACCCGTGCCCGCATGAAGGAATAGTAATAGCACTTAATGAGAGGGTTTTTGAAAGGGCTCAATAAAAAGCTTCCCTCTTCCCTATATGGTTCTGAACCAATTAAGAAATAAGACACAGGAGAAGGGCAGACGGGGGCAAAATAGCACCTTTATTTCTGATGACACTAGTATCAGAGGACGCAAGCTGTGGCCACTGATGGTGGGCACGGATTAGATGCCCTGTGGCCAGGTGGCCCAGTGGGCTCTGACAGGGTGCAGCAAACAGTGCCCACCTCTGGCCGGGCTGCTCCCAAGGGACGGGGCAGAGCCGTGCATGCCCAGCCCGGGGTTCCACACTCACCATCTAGAAGAAGAGGGGAGAGAGGCCAGCAGCACACCCATGGGAGCCCCTCCACACGGACGTGGACAGAGACGTCACCAGTGCACACACGCCATACAGGACTAGAGTGTGGATGCCTGTGGAGCTCTTGGCACAGCACCCGGCACACAGTTAGGTGCTCAGCCTGCCAAAGTGGGTGCTCCTCGTGGGACAAGTGTGTTTAAGGATAAGTAGCAAAGACACTGGAGCAGATGCTTAAGACAGGGGAGGGAACAGGAGTGGGCATCTCAGATGAAGGAGGAAACTATAAAAAGCAAGAGGGGGCATAGTTCATAGCATGCTAAGAACTGAGCAGTACAATTAGCTCATCTCCTTGAAGCAGGAAGCCAGATCTCCAGAATTCTCTAACAACTTCTTCCTAAGGAGATACAACCGTACAAAACTAAATGGAACATCAGTCTTTAGCAGTCACAAAACATATATTGCCTTGTGTTCTAGTCAGATGACTTGACAAAAATCCCAGGGAACCTTTTGAACTGTCCCGCCAGCACTTCTGTTCCAGGCCAGCCTGGGCACCACCTTTCGTTGAGGGTGGAGGGAAGTCGAGGCGACTGGGACAAGCCTTACACGTGCAAAGCCAGCGGGTGCAGGCAGCCTAGGAGGAATCACTGCTCCCTAGGAGGAAGCGTTTCTTTTTGTGGTTCTGGCAGTCAGTAATGGACATTTGTTTTTTCACTATTCCTACTGGCTAAGAGAAATAGATATATTAACTGCTTCACTTGTAAAGAAAGAGGACAGCTTCCACTTGAACTGCAATTCCACTGCTGGTTCCCAGAGAATAAATCCACCCCAAATTTGGAAAAACTTTCCAAGCTTTAAAATATCCATTTGAGTGGCTTGATCCTTCTGCTGGTGGCTGCCTGGATCCCAGGTCCTGCCTTATGTCTCTATGACCTTGTAACCTTCTGGCTTCTTCTCTTCCCGGTGTTCTGTCCAGGCTGGGAAGACCCTTCCATAAGCCAAGCCCAGGACTGGTCACATCTTGGAACTCCCGGTACAGGGGCCCAAAGGTGTAAAGATGGCCTCGTGGCACCATCTTATCATTGCAGTTTGGTCAGAATCTCGGTGTCTATTCATGGAGTTCTGAAAGGAAATCTCTGCTTTTTTTTTCTCCTCCATTCCAGAGAATTAATCTGGGAGGTTCTGTGTGTCTGCCTTTTGCTCTACAACTGAGGACTTGAGGATAGAGTCACACTCGGTTAGAACGGAGCCTGTGTCTGTCATGGCAGGCTAGTTGTGGTTGCAGGGACCATCAATGCCCAAATCTCAGTGGCCTAAAATAATACATTTGTATCTCAGCACGTGTGTATCGAGTATGGGCTCTGCTCCATGCTGTCCTCACTCAAGGACACAAATAGGAGGCTCTACTGTTTGGAACATCACTGAGGCAGAGCGAAGGGAACCAAAGCAGGTCGTATGGTCAGGCTTTCCTTCAAAGACAGGGGGCATTCAGAGCCAAGAATGAGAAGACCTGGAAACCCTGGTTAGCTATTAACAGAAGTGCAGACACACTGATGCTCACGCGACCCCACTGCATACCAATTTGGCCCCATTGTCCATGCTAAGTTGGAAATTGGTGGTGGTAGAAGTTGAGATCCCAGAGGTGTTGGGGTCTTTCTCTTTTTCACCCACACTCCCCACACTGGTCATTGAGGATGACTGAGAGAAGACATGTTGCATCCCTGATGGGAAGCTAAGCTGGAGGAAACGATGCTGCCACACTTAAGTGTGCATTAGAAGCAACTGGGGAGTGTGTTAAAATGCAGAGTCCCAGACTATAATTCTGGAAACTCTAATTCAGTAGAAGTTCAGGAAATTCAAATTCAGTAGGGCTGCAGGAAGTACTGATGATCAGTACTCATGACCTGGACTCATGACCAAGTAATCCTGATCATGATGGACTAGTAGGGGTGACCAACCATTCCTGATTGTCTGGGACTGTCTTTTTTTTAGCATTGAAAATCTGCATCCAAGGAAACCCCTCAATCTCAGGCAAACCGGGAAAATTGGTGACTAGGGCCCAATAAACTCCTATTTATCTTTGAAAGGCTCCTTCTTTCCAAAACCTCCCCAAAATATTCCAAGCAGAGGTCATACCTCCCTCCCTGGTAGTTATACTTATCAGGGTATAACTATCTATTACCTAATCTTTATTCATGCATTGGACTCCTCAAGAAGAATGCAAACCCCAAGAAGCCAAATGGTATCCCCTGAGATAGAAACCCAGGGCTCCTCTGTTTTGCTCCCTGAGCTGCAGGTTAGTTCCAGAACCTGGAGCTCTACCTGCTGGGGTTCTTCAGCTCGAGCAAATGCAGGGTCAAGATACAGGATGACTGGGCAGGTTGCTGCAGTGGCCTTTACAACAGCCTTAGTAAGTCGGTACTATTACTATCTCTATCTTACACATGCAGAAACTAAAGTTTGGAGAAGAAGCACGAAGTGTCTATAGTCACACAGTGAGCAGGTAACAAAGTAAGGGCTTAAACCCACATCTTCTGATTCCAAAGCCTATGCTCGTAAGCAATTAGCTACCCTGGTAGCTCTGAAAGCTACAGGGTCAGATACAGCCAAAGCAGGGATGCTGAAAACCTGCTCACCCTGCAGGTCCCTTCTTCAAGAAACTTTTCCTCCCTGGGTGGCTCTGCCAATGCAAGGAGTTGCTGCACAGCCTGACTTTCCAGCCTCCGAGTGAACCATGCCCCCCAAAAGCCAATTTCTGTCTACTCATCAAACAGGAGGAATATGAGAGTTACCTGGTTGTGAGAAGTTTTGCCCCATCTCTGGGTCTGTGTGTCCCTGGCATACCATGTTCATGATCACTCTCATGGCCATTTGGGGAGCTGTGTCCACAGCTGGGTCCACTCCTCCTCTTGGACCTCATCCTCCTGCACCAAGGCTCTCGCCTCTTCCCCACTG